>NC_080404.1:11355000-11665000 GCF_030265065.1 Corythoichthys intestinalis
GCCTTTATGCTGAGGGAATTCTCTTTTCCAGAATAACATTTGACATTTTTCAGCATGTTAATATCAGCTTAAGAGCATAGCTTACACCCCCCCCCCCCCCCCCCCAGAAGATTTTCCGCTAGCATCTATTTATAGTGTTGGTTGATGGGAGGTTTGAATAAATCCGTTTTCATCTGGATAACGGGGGAGATCAGCACACTGGGTTTTAAAAGAGCACTGTCTCTCCTCTTGACGTCGTAGTGACAGAGTGCCTGTTCCTGATGAAGAATAAAGCATTACAAACACTAGACAAGGGCTCTATTTGATACAATCGCAGGTCTTTGATCTTCTCAACTTCCTGTTGAGGAGGAGGCCTTTCGAGCCTATCAAAAGGCGAGCCGAGCTTGGAGGTTGCGGTTAAGACACGCTGCCGCAGTGGCCTCGCTAGTGTTACACACTGTGTAGACCGTTTTAAAGGTTACAGCTCGTACATATTGAAAGTGATTATACAGACAAAAGACAGACCTCACCCGTTGATGCTCTGCCACTTTGAAAACCAAACTGACACAGTGGAAACTCCAAACGCAGCTCCTGACTCATTTATGCTGCTTTCTTTTTATGGCCGTTACTGTTTCATGCATAAAAGTTGTAAAAGCAGCCAGCGCAGTGCTGCACTGACACTCACTGTGATTTAATTCTCTTTCCCTCTCCCCTGTGTGTGTGCGTGCGTGCATGTATTTGAGCACGTGTCTGAGTTCTACCTTCTACATTACTCACGCAACAGCATGATGACTCGCTTGCCCATAGGTGAACTAATGTGTGTGTTCGTCAGAGTTGTGATGTCTAGATGACGTGTCCAGGCTGCTCTTAGATAAGTGTGACTCTTAATCTGACAAAAAAGGGTAGGAAAGGACAGAGAATGTCTTTTATTGCAGACATTTTCGAACATTATGTATTACTTTTTGTCCATAAAAACGGAGCATGCATCTTATAAACATTTTGTCATCATTTTGAATCTTTTAATTAAACTTAAAGGCACCCTTAATTGGGTTGAACGAGGGGTGTTTGATTTTGCCTATCAAGAAAATCCCGATTCTCGCAAGCCCCAGATTTCGATTAGGATCTCTGGGCAAAATAAAATAATGACAAATAAAGTATTCAGAATGTCTTCTATTTAAACGTATTTTTTCTTAATACAAACTGAAAGTGCCGGTGAATTTAACAATAATAATAGACACGGAACAATTCCTTGGGATTAAGAGCATTCTATTGATACAACAGAGTTCAGCTCTGTTCTTAATTAAAGTGATAATGAAAGAAGAAAGTGCATGTACCATTTCAGACAAAATGAAACATGGGCAAAGATAGTCAGTCAGTCAGTCAGTCTGCAAACCAAATACAGTGGTTCCTTGACATGCGATCCTTTCGACAAAATGGTCGTGTGCCGAGCGAGTTTTTCCCATAAGAATGCATTATAATTCGATTAATTTGTTCCACAGAACAAATACCTCCGCTTAATCAATAAAAAATACTGCTGGTATTACAAATAGCAATTACACACAGCTAAACAAATACATTATTAATACAATTCGGAATAATATAAATGAGAATAAAAACTACATAACGAATCGAGTTCCAATGTGGCTTGTGTTTTGCATGCTGTCAATGAATGCAGCGTGTGACTGACAACAAATTGAGTGAGGTGCGTTAAAATTTTTACTTTCACTTTTCATGTTCTGTTGTTTTTGGCGTCAGCTATGGCGGACAGTAGCTGTGTTGTGTTGCACAAGTTCTCAAATAAATGAATAAAAACCTGACGGAGCTGGCGAATTCCTTGCCGACGTTACAACAACAATAATTGTCACCTTAACTTATAAAGACTGGCGAACAGCGGCCAGAGAAAAAACGTCGAAGACATATTCCGGCCGTATTGTCGAGCCAGTTAACTGATGCGCACACGGCGCTCATATTTTTCTGTCATTTCCACCTTGATTTAAATGCAAAACTTCAACTTTTTCCTTTTTTCACCACCTGCAATAATATTCTTGGGACCCATGCTGATTTCTCTCACAAGAAAATCCATCTTGCATCCGTTTTACGGGAAAACAATGAAATTGCGACTGCCATAAATCATCATATTTCGAGCATGTCGTCATATGTCGAAACAAATGTCGGGTCAAATTTTACGTTGGATGTCAAGAGGATCGTAAGTCGAGGTACAACTGTACAACAATACTTTAGGTACATCATCAGGGATACACTTACTCACGGCAGTATGCAATTTTAGTCCAAAGTTGGCTGTGCAAAACTGGCAGAATCGCCAGGAGCCATATTTGTTGTTCTTCTTCTTGTTTAAGATGGCGCACTCTCGTGGGAGGAAGCGGAATTGCAGAGGAAACCACGGCGGCTTACATAAACCAAAGTGTGCGGTTTTGAAAATTACCAATTTGAACGTTTTTAACCCTTAAAGACCTGCAACATGAAGCAATTATCAGAGAATCCCAAAATTTGAAAAATAAGGTCCTAATGAACCCTTTTTTCAAATTTGTAAAAACAAATGTCAAAATGAATATGTGTAAGAAGCGCTCTAATATCTATAATCCTAGCTAAATCCAGGTTTTTTACTCATAGAACCTGCAGATGCATGTGTTGACTTGCATCCATCATTTTTTTTTTTTTTTTTTTTTTTTTTACAAAAGAAATGTCAAAATTCTGAATTATTCTCAAAATCATTCAATTTAAGGTGTATCAAATGTGATACATTAGGCAATAAAGGTCTCACTGTCACGAACACCATGTTCAAACATAGGGGTGTCCATATGTGCACTTGGCACCAGGACACCATAGGCCGCAGTTCAATGATCGACTTTGTAATCGTGTCATCTGACTTGCGGCCACATGTTTTGGACACTCGGGTGAAGAGAGGGGCGGAGCTGTCAACTGATCACCACCTGGTGGTGTGTTGGCTCCGATGGCGGGGGAAGTTGCTGGCCAGACCTGGCAGGCCCCAACGTATTGTGAGGGTCTGCTGGGAACGTCTGGCAGAATCCCCTGTCAGAAAGAGTTAACACACACCTCCGGCAGAACTTCTCCCTTGTCTCGAGGGAGGTGGGGGACATTGAGTCTGAGTGGGCCATGTTCCGCACCTCCATTGTTGAGGCGGCCGATCGGAGCTGTGGCCGTAAGGTGGTTGGTGCCTGTCATGGTGGCAATCCCCGAAACCGCTGGTGGACACCAGCGGTAAGGGATGCTGTCAAGCTTAAGAAGGAGGCCTATCGGGCCTTTTTGGCCTGTGGGACTCCGGAGGCAGCTGACAGGTACCGGCTGGCCAAGCGGACCGCAGCTTCGGCAGTCGCCGAAGCAAAAACTTGGACATGGGAGGAGTTCGGCGAGGCCATGGAAAACGACTTCCGGACGGCTTCGAGGAAATTCTGGTCCACCATCCGGTGTCTGAGGAGAGGAAAGCAGTGCACCATTAACACTGTGTATAGTGAAGATGGTGTACTGCTGACCTCGACTCGGGACATTGTGAGTCGGTGGGGAGAATACTTCGAAGCCCTCCTCAATTCCACCGACACGCCTTCCTTTGAGGAAGCAGAGTCTGGGGACTCTGAGGTGGGCTCTTCGATCTCTGGGGTTGAAGTCACTGAGGCGGTTTGTAAGCTCCTCGGTGGCAAGGCCCCGGGGGTAGATGAGATCTGCCCAGAGTTCCTAAAGGCTCTGGATGTTGTAGGGCTGTCATGGCTGACACGCCTCTACAACATCGCGTGGGCATCGGGGACAGTGCCTCTGGATTGGCAGACCGGGTTGTTGGTCCCCCTTTTTAAAAAGGGGGACCGGAGGGTGTGTTCCAATTATAGAGGGATCACACTCCTCAGCCTCCCCGGTAAAGTCTATTCAGGGGTGCTGGAGAGGAGGGTCCGTCGGGAAGTCGAATCTCGGATTCAGGAGGAGCAGTGTGGTTTTCGTCCCGGCCGTGGAACAGTGGACCAGCTCTACACCCTCGGCAGGGTCCTCGAGGGTGCATGGGAGTTCGCCCAACCAGTCTACATGTGTTTTGTGGATTTGGAGAAGGCGTTCGACTGTGTGCCTAGGGGAGTCCTGTGGAGGGTGCTCCGGGAGTACGGGGTACCGAGCCCCTTGGTAAGGGCTGTTCGGTCCCTGTACGACCGGTGTCAGAGTCTGGTCCGCATTGCCGGCAGTAAGTCGAATTCGTTCCCAGTGAGGATTGGACTCCGCCAAGGCTGCCCTTTGTCACCGATTCTGTTCATAAGTTTTATGGACAAAATTTCTAGGCGCAACCGAAGTGTTGAGGGTGTCCGGTTTGGTGGCCTCAGCATTGCATCTCTGCTTTTTGCAGATGATGTGGTGCTGTTGGCTTCATCAAGCCGTGACCTCCAACTCTCACTGGGGCGGTTCGCAGCCGAGTGTGAAGCGGTTGGGATGAAGATCAGCACCTCCAAATCAGAGACCATGGTCCTCAGCTGGAAAAGGGTGGCATGCCCTCTCCGGGTCGGGGATGAGATCCTGCTCCAAGTGGAGGAGTTCAAGTATCTTGGGATCTTGTTCATGAGTGAGGGTAGGAGGGAGTGGGAGATTGACAGGCGGATCGGTGCAGCGTCTGCAATGATGCGGACTCTGCACCGGTCCGTTGTGGTGAAGAAGGAGCTGAGCCAAAAGGAGAAGCTCTCGATTTACCGGTCGATCTACATTCCTACCCTCACCAATGGTCACGAGCTGTGGGTCGTGACCGAAAGAACAAGATCCCGGATACAAGCGGCCGAAATGAGTTTCCTTCGCAGGGTGTCCGGGCTCTCCCTTAGAGATAGGGTGAGAAGCTCGGTCATCCGGGAGGGGCTTGGTATCGAGCCGCTACTCCTCCGCGTTGAGAGGAGCCAGTTGAGGTGGCTCGGGCATCTGGTTCAGATGCCTCCTAGACGCCTCCCTGGAGAGGTGTTCCGGGCATGTCCCACCGGCGGGAGGCCCCGGGGTCGACCCAGGACACGCTGGAGAGACTATGTCGCTCGGCTGGCCTGGGAACGCCTTGGAATCCCGCCGGAGGAGCTGGCTGAAGTGGCTGGGTAGAGGGAAGTCTGGGCTTCCCTGCTAAAGCTGCTGCCCCCGTGACCCGACCCCGGACTAAGCGGAGGATAATGGATGGATGGATGGATAGGCAATAAAGGGTAAAAGGTATCCACAGATAGAAAGACTTGTACTTCTTAAAAGATAAACATTATTATGAGTTAAAATAATTTGATATTGAAACCCTCTTGATGTTTTCATTTTTATACAATTTGTAAAATTAGTTTAACTAGTTAGTCATTGTTGACGATGCAGGGCAGTGACGTCACATGGTTACGCTGCCGGGTTTCCAGAGTACTACTCTAGCAACATAAATATGTCTTCTGTTCAACCCTTTCGACTCGAACCCGAGAGGAACAGTAATGAGCATGACAGCACTGTCGATATTTCACAAAATGAGCAGCAAACGCAAACTGAACAGGAAAGATGGGATGAGACGAGATGACGCGGTACTAAAAAGTATGAGAGGCAAACACATACAAAACGTATTTTGAGGCAATGAAAAGGTAATAAGACTCAATAAAAACACAAATAGTAAGTACTCGCCGCTTTTAACCGATGTGCGCATGTGTTGGATGTCTCGCCGTGTAGAAGGAACTGCAGTAAGCCAGTAGTGTTCGTCTAGTGACAGTGACAAACAACGTCATCACCCCTAGAGTCCATTGTGCTCATAAAACATGGTGCCCTCTGTAGATCAAAACATGTACTAAATTTTATAGATTTTTAAATCAGTGGAAATATTTTTTGTGTTTATGATAACATATTTAAGTAAAAGAGAACAACTGTGGCTTATTAAAGCTTATAAGTCTTTAAGTCCAAGGTTCCCTTTAACATCGTTTTCACCGGTTTCGGTTCAAAATCGATTAATTGAACAATCTTAGGTTTAACATTGCTATTTATTAGGGCTGTCAAACAATTAAATATTTTAATTGAGTTAATCACAGCTTAAAAATTAATTAATCGTAATTAATCGCAATTCAAACATCTATAAAATATGCCATATTTTTCTGTAAATTATTGTTGGAATGGAAAGATAAGACACACAACAGATTCGACACATTCAACATACTGTACATAAGTACTGTATTTGTTTATTATAACAATAAATCAACAAGATGGCATTAACATCAACATTCTGTTAAAGTGATCCATTGATAGAAAGACTTGTAGTTCTTAAAAGATAAATATTAGTACAAGTTATAGAAATTTCATATTAAAACCCCTCTTAACGTTTTCATTTGAATAAAATTTGTAAAAGTTTCAATCAAAAAATAAACTAGTAGCTCGTCATTGTTGATGTCAATAATTACACAATTCTCATGGTGCTGAACCCATAAAATAAGTCGCACCCAAGCGCCAGCAGAGGGCGACAAAACTCCAAAAAACATAAGTAACAAGTGCACATGACCCTGTGCTGTCATTTTAATCTGTTTGAGCGGGGCATGTGCATTAATTGCGTCAAATATTTTAACGTGATTAATTAAAAAATTAATTGCCGCCCATTAACGCAATAATTTTGACAGCCCTACTATTTATGTAATTGTCCGCACGTAAAAATTGTGTCCGCATTAAACTTAACTAAAAAACGCAGGTGTGATTTAATGGGGGGGGTTTGTGATGGCTCTCAGCATATTCCGGAATGTTTATTATTTGGGCAGTGTGTGTGACAATTTCTGGATTGGTAATTTTTGCTCTCAACCTCCTTACTGTGGAAGGCTAAGAAACAGTGCAAGTGTACGTGTCCTCCTGGCTGAATTTGCAGAAAAATGCATAAGATGATTTTGTTTGTACAAAATAGCTAAAGGGTCCCTTTAATAGCACATCTACCTCAACATTATTCTTTTGATTCATTTTTCTATATAATGCTAGTAAATTCTAATGAAAATGCACTCTTGGCTAGTCCGCAGTATACTGGTGCAGGATAAAAGCTTAGTATCCTTTAATTCCCTTCGAGCACTGTCATATCTTTCACAAGATGCTAATGTCGTTTCTTCGCAAGGTATCCCTGGTTTTGTTGCTCTGCCTCCTCATTTCCCCCTCAGCTACGGTCAACTGTCTCATTATTTGTGTTGTTTTGTTGTCATTGGAGGATCAGGGTCGATACGTCTCATTGCTTCAGGGTTGGAAGTGTATTCTTGTTTATATTCCGATGGGCTGTTAATGAAGCTTCAAATAGTTGTGCTGTGCTTGTGATGTTAGTGGCCTTGATTGCAAAATTAAATTGAGTGAGTTTCATTATTAGCAACTACAAAGTATTTACAGCTATTTAAGTTTGTACTGTATGTGTGACTATGTAGTAGTAATCCCATACAGCGGAGAGGATATGAATACATTTTCTCCCTGTGTGATGTTTGCAGGTTCTTCCTGTGTACTAAAATAAAGAGAATAGCGGGGGGGGGGGGGGGGTATAATTTGCCCGAAAATTCATGACGCTACCAAGAATTGGGTCTCATAAGTACATTAGATATTCAAATGAATAGTTAATGAGTCTACAAAGTAGCCTCCAAACCCAGTATTATTTCCAGAATTGGGTTACAAACACAAATTGCATGGACCTTAAAGTCATCATGCAACACACCTAAAACACTTTCACATTCACATTACATATATTTATTTAGCAACAGTGTGGAAAAAAGTCACAAATAAAGAAGAAAAAATCTGCCTTTTCAAATGCGATACTGTACATATTTCTGGTTGTACACTTGCATTTACTTCAATTGAACCGTCTGCTTTGTGAGAAGATAGAGATGAGATTTTATCGGTGAATGAAACGTGGCGCAAGGCGCTCCGGTGCGCCGTCACCCACTGCAGTCGTGAGCGCTGTCGCAGCTTAGCCCTGCTGCCTCACATAGAGCCGCCTTTTATTCACTTTGGATCTCAGTCAAGTCACTCAGTAGTCACACTGCATTATGCTCACTCCCATTGTTCCGTACACTTGGAGGCCATTTTAGTTCCAATTCAGTGAAGGAGAGGCCTCAACTGGACAGCCCTAAATCTGTTTGTTTAACCTTATATATACTTGTTTTAAACTTGAGCTATAGAATACATCACTTTTTGTTACGATCCCTTTGAAAATTCCACACTGAATGACATGGCCTTAGAGTCGACTAATAACATTTCACATGGTATGCTTTCATTGGGCATTTTGTACCTAGCTTTTATTGCTGCGACCTCAGTGTTCCTTCGTCTCAACCTTCCTATTTCTGCTGAGATGAACAGAAAGTTGTCAGTGAAAGGCACGGTCAGCTCAAGTAAGTCCAATCGACTGTAGCACCATGAAAAAACCAATGTGACAGCGCAAGACATCTTCTCTGTGCAATAATTGAACAGTCATAAACTACGACATCAGGTAGATCTATGCAAGTTAGAGCAAAATCAAAAACTTTCTAACATGTACTAAGGAAAGAGGGTGGTAAAGACACATCTTAGTATGATACAGGTCGGGATTTCTAATTACATTTCACCACTTATTGCTTAACACTATCTCTCATCAGTGGTGGATGAAGTACTCACTCAAATACTTAAGTAAAAGTACAAGTATTTAAAAAATAATCAGGTAAAAATACAAAGTACTTGCTTTAAAAAAATTTTTACAAGTAAAAAGTAAAAGTACTTCCTCCCGATGCAAAAAATTTAATATACATATATTGTGCATGTCAGTGTTTTTCAACCATTTCTGAGTCACGGCACACTTTTACATAGGAAATAATGTCGCGGCAGACAACAAACCAAAAATGTTCCAAAATTATTTCCTGTACATCATATTTAATTATCCAATAATTTCTCAATATTTATTCTAACTCAGTGTGACTTGAGACTGTTTAGATGAACACAAAGCCGATATCCCTGCTGGAATTGAGGAAAGGCGCATACGAAGCTCTTCTTCAACAGCTCTGAGTCTCTGTTTTAATCTTGTTTTTTTATCGCAGTTAGGCTTGAAATGCTCAGACTTATCAGACAGGGGGACTTTAGCAATGTCTTTAACCGCAACAGGGCCGAGCATCCTGCTGAAATTTCCTTTGCAGGCAGGCTACAGTGTGGGACTTTTTGAATTTAGCAACAAGTTCAGCAACAAAGTTACTGGCTTTGAGGGCTTTCTCATTTACCTTTGTAATTTTTCTCAAAAAAGTTGCCTGTTTCTCTGTGTTTTCACAAAGGTGAACAAAATAGTCCATCGACTTGTTTTGAAGTGACGGGTGTTTCATTTGGAGATGATCTTTAAGCTTGATTGGCTCCGTGGTGCTGTTGGATAGCTGCTCGTGTCGCATTCAAGAACTGCTCTGATTTCTAGCCATCTTCCACCTTGCTGTCCTCGACAATGTGTTGGAATAAAACATAGGGGGAGGATTGACGGTCGTCACATATGGATTAAATAGAGAGAATACTTTCGTGTATATCGACACTTGATGAGTCTAATCCAATGACGTACAGGAGACGTGCTGGGGTCCACATTGTCGCGGACAGCAAGGTGGCTAGAAATCCGAGCAGTTCTTGAATGTGACACGAGCAATACCTCATTTGCACATAACCGAAACCTTCTACCTAGTCCTTCCTTCCTTCTGCAACTCTGCCTGACGACGTAAAATAAAAAAAAAATGCGATATTGGATAATTTCTCGCAGCACACCTGACAATCTCGCGGCACATCGGTTGAAAAATACTGATATATGTATACAGCGTTACCTCTAAATTCGAATTTAATTAGTTCCAGGACCTGGTTTGTAAGTCGAAATGGTCGTATGTCGAGCCGGATTTTCACATAAGAATACATTATAATTTCATAAATTCGTTCCACACCTCAAAAACCTACTCTAAATCCTTAATAAACATAGTTGGTATATGGTAATTACAAATAGCAATTACACATAGAAAAACGAATGAAGTATAAACACAAATCGGAATAATAATAATAATGTAACGAATCGAATTACAATGTGGCGGTTGTTTTTTGCGTGTTTTTCCTGAATGCACGGTGTGACTGTCAAGAGAAAGTGAAAGAGGTGCGCCAGAGATTTTACTTTCTCTTTCCATGCTTCGGTGAACAGTATCCGTGTTGTGTTGCACAAGTTCGGAAATAAATGATTGAAAACCTGACGAAGCTGGCGACTTCCTTGCTGATGTTGACCCTAACCCTTAAACTTTTTTTTTTCTTTATTAGAACTGAACGTGCTAGTGAATTTAACTTTGTTAATACACACAGAACAATTCCTTGGCATGAAGAGCATTCTATTGATACAACAGACTTCAGCTCTGTTCTTCGTTAAAGCGATAATGAAAGAAGAAAGTGCATTTACCATTTCAAACAAAATGAAACATGAGAAAAAGTAGTCAGTCAGTCTGTAAACCAAATACAGTGGTACCACAACATACGATCCTTTCAAAGAAATGGTCGTATGTCGAGCCGGATTTTCCAATAAGAATACATTATAATTCGATTACTTCGTTCCACGGCCCAAAAACCTACGCTAAATCCTTAATAAATACTTTTGGTATAATTACATATATCAATTACACATAGCAAAATTAATTATAAATACAATTTGGAATAATATAATATTAATAAAGATTATGTAACGAATCGGGGTTCTAATGTGGCATTTGTGTTTTGCATGCTGTTCCTTAACGAACCGTATGACTGACAACATAGTGAGAGAGGTGCATTAGAGTTTTTAGTTGACTTTTTATGTTCTGTTGTTGCTGGCGCTACGGTGGACAGTATGTGTGTTGTGTTGCACGAGTTCTGAAATAAATGATTGAAAACCTGACGAAGCTGGCGACTTCCTTGCCGATGTTACAATAATGATACAGTGGGGAGAACAAGTATTAGATACACTGCCGATTTTGCTGGTTTTCCCACTTGCAAAGCATGTAGAGGTCTCTAATTTGTATCATAAGTTCTCTTCAACTGTGAGAGACGGAATCTAATAAAAAAAAAAAAAAACTGAAAATCACGTTGTATGATTTTTAAATAATAAATTTGCATTTAATTGCATGAAATAAGTATTTGATACATCACAAAAATCGAACTTAATATTCTGTACAGAAACCTTTGTTTGCAGGGATTTAGGCCCACTCCTCCATGCAGATCTTCTCCAGAGCCTTCAGGTTTCGGGGCTGCTGCCGGGCAGCACGGACTTTCAGCTCCCTCAATAGATTTTCTATCGGGTTCAGATCTGGTGACTGGCTAGGCCACTCCAGGACCTTAAGATACTTCTTACGGAGCCACTCTTTAGTTGCCTTGGCTGTGTGCTTTGGGTCGCTATCATGCTGGAAGACCCAGCCACGACCCATCTTCAGGGCTCTCACTGAAGGAAGGAGGTTGTCAGCCAAGATCTGGCGATACATAGCCCCATCCATCCTCCCCTCAATACGGTGCAGTCGTCCTGTACCCTTGGCAGAGAAGCAGCCCCAAAAAATGATGTTTCCTCCTCCATGTTTCACGGTTGGGATGGTGTTCTTGGGGTTGTACTCATCCTTCTTTTTCCTCCAAACACGACAAGCAGAGTTTGGACCAAAAAGTTCAATTTTGGTCTCATCCGACCACATGACCTTCTCCCATTGCTCCTCTGGATCATCCAGATGGTCAGTGGCAAACTTCAGACGTGTCTGGACATGCACTGGCTTCAGCAGTGGGACCTTAATGGGATTTTAATCCATGACGGCGTAATGTGTTTCCGATGGTTTTCTTCTAGACTGTGGTTCCAGCTCTCTTCAGGTCATTAACCAGGTCCTGCCGTGTAGTTCTGGGCTGATCCCTCACCTTCCTCATGATCAGTGATGCCCCACGAGGTGAGATCTTGCATGGAGCCCCAGAACGAGGCAGATTGACCGTCAACTTGAACTTCTTCCATTTTCTAATAATCGCTCCAACAGTTGTTACCTTCTCACCAAGCTGCTTGCTTATTTCCCTGTAGCCCATCCCAGCCTTGTGCAGGTCTATTATTTTATCCCTGATGTCCTTACACAGCTCTTTGGTCTTGGCCATTATGGAGAGGTTGGAGTTTGTTTGTTTGAGCATGTGAACAGGTGTCTTTTATACAGGTAACAAGTTCAAACAGGTGCAGTTACTTCCGGTAATGAGTGGAGAACAGGAGGGGTTCTTAAAAAAAGAACTAAGAGCCAGAATATTTACTAGTTGGTAATGTATCAAATACTTATTTCATGCAGTTAAATACAAATTTATTATTTAAAAATTATACAACGTGATTTACTGGATTTTTGTATTAGATTCCGTCCCTCACAGTTGAAGAGAACTTATGATACAAATTACAGACCTCTACATGGCTTGCAAGTGGGAAAACCAGCAAAATCGGCAGCGTATCAAATACTAATAATAAATCGGAAATAAAGAAGCGTTTTTACTGTTACCTTAATCTGTAGAGACTGGCGAAAGGAGGTCGGAGGACACCGGCCATATTGTCGAGCCAGTTCACTCAAATACACACCACGCTCATATTTTTCATCATCATCATCATCATCATCTATCATTTAATTCTTAATTTTTATGGTGAGGGTAGCTTTTTTTTGTTTTTCATTGCCAGCACTTACCTTCTCCAGACCTATGTTGATTTCTCTCACAAGAAAATCCACTGTGCGTCTGTTTTACGGGAAAACAATAAATTTGCGTCGCTTTCATAAATCGTCGTAATATGTCGAGACAAATAACAAGTCAAATTTTACGTCAGATGTTGAAAGGATCGGAAAACCCATTGGGAGTGTATCAAATACTTGTTCTCCCCATATATATACAGTGGGGAGAACAAGTATTTGATACACTGACAATGGGAAAACCCATTGGCAATGTATCAAATACATGTTCTCCCCAATATGCAGAGATCTGAGTCAATGTTCAAAGAAAGAACCAGAAAATTCAATGACTGCTCAGTTTTATTTCAAACTGTGCAGACTGGAAAAAAACAAGCAATAAATTTGATTGCCCTGTAAACAGGAGCTTCTTAAACACCAAAACTCTGAAACTTAGTTAAATGGCAGATTGCAAGCAACTATTAGGTGCATACCGCCACCTACTGTGCAAGAAAGTGGTGACTTTTATTGGTTAATATCTTGTTCACCTGCCCATTTTGCTTTGCCTGGTACACCAGACTCACCGCTGTTCCAGCTATTGAGTCTGGCCACCATTCAGCGGATACAATTTCCAGGGCGGAGCAAGCCACAGCAAACAGACAGCGGAGTGGACCAATCAGCGATGGGCAGATGTGACATTAGTAAAATGACGAGGGCAGGACGAGGGACTTGCGCGCGAAAGGAAACATACGAGGAGAGCGGAGTTTATTCGCCATGGCTAGTGCGAGACAGACTGTTGTCAATGACTCGTGTCGATGTGTTTTTGGTCATTTAAAACTGATTTTACCGTAGATTGGAACATATTCTCAGCTCTCCTGTTCACCGTCTGTGTTGTTGTGAGGACGACTTCCGACGCGCAAGAGTGACGTTGCTCGTTAAGAACACGTCACGCAAATAAACAAATCTGATTTGTCGATTGATTTTGTACCTGCTCGAGAGACCGTTAATGGGATGGTTCCCAGACTTTTCTCTCAGTGTTTGAAAAATACAGTGAGAACAGTCTGGCCGTGCAAGGCAACATTTTGGTTGTTCTTGTGTTACTGCCTCTAGTGCTCACTTACAGCATAGTTGCACGGAGCCTATTGATTGCGCCGGAGGCATTAAAATGAAACTATCATATCACAATGAGAATAAAAGAAAACAAACAAAAATAACGTGTAATGCAGGCAACAGTTTGAAAAGTAATGGAGTAAAAAGCACAGATATTCTCGTGAAGTAAAAGTAAAAAAGTACCACTTCATATTTGTACTCACATAAAGTCCAGATACTAAAAAAATGTTCTTAAGTACAGTAATGAATTCCACGACTGCCTCTCATTGTCACTCAATGTCAAAGCGACACGAACCGTGTTCAACTTGAATGCTTAGTTGGTCTGAGAATTCATTAGTGGGATTGAAAACAAAAAAATAAGCTCCATTATTCATTAAATTGCAAGTGGCCCATGTCCATAACAAGAACTCATATTTTCTTCTGAATAGAAATCGATGCAATTGTTGATAGAGAAATTTATTTTATATTATTGACCTCAGTAATTTGATTGTCCACTAGATCAAGAACTTAACCTGACAATTCACCCCCATATTAGAAAAAAGGTGCTAGTTTTTATTGACATAGTCTTCATGGTGAAGAACTGCGCTGCATAACATTTAGACACATTTCTTATGCTATGCCTCCCTCTTGTAATTTAAAAAAAGACAACAACATAATAGAAGATTTGTCACAATTGTGCAAGGGTACTGAAAGGAAATGGAGAACTAATAATGTAGGTCAAAGCTGCACTTTAAGTCACACTCAGAGACCGTGTTGATGGTTTTTAAGCCTAGAATGCATTTACATTTGTATGTCTATCCACTTAATGTTGAATGACTCACGGTGCTATTATTGATACCCCAGCGGATGATAGATCTGAGTGACTGAGAAGAAAGCAAGGTAGTTAAACAACAAAAAGCGCATTCATCTATTTTCAAATTACTATCTTATGTTGTACTCTGTCTACTGCCTAAAGTTAACTGGGATAGGCTCCAGCACGCCTGTGACCCTCATGTGGATAAGCCGAACGGAGGATGAATGAATGAATATATTCTGTTGTATTCCCATAACTGTGTGAATGAGCTACTTGGATAAGTGGATGACAGTCAGCTGTGCAAACCACTCTTCACATTTTGACAAGGATTTGTGTACTCAGAGGGGGGCTTTTTTGCAGCCACACCTTGACTGAGTGAGAGTGATAACTATCTGCTATTAGACTATGCTACCACAGTCACTAAGCTAATGAAAGCAGCATTATCATATTACAACTGCAGACAGGATGGTGGTCAAAGTGTTGACACCATCAATTTATAGTTTTAGTCCACTTCAAGTTCAGTATATATACTGAACTCAGGATAACTGAATGCACATGAGCAGCAAAATAGTTAAAATAGTCAAATGGATTACTATAGTAACACAATATTGGCATATTTTGTCTTAAAGAGGTGCTTGACTGAGTCTACAGTATTTTGAACTGTTTCATGCGTAAGATGGAAGTGGAAATGGAAGTGTGATCTTCGTTGAAGTGTGTTGTCCAAGTGTTGTTTTTTTTTTTTTAATTAATTGATTGAAATCGTGTTAAAAGTAAAATCCGTCTGCAGAATCTTGGATTTGAAATTGTCTGAAATCCTACGTCACTCTTCTGCAAGTAGCCGCGCTCTTCATTTTTCCTTCACGCACCCTACTATCAGGAGGGCTGAGCACGGAGTCATCTGCACTACAAATTTATAACGTCTCAATCAGATTATTGCTCTTGAATGTAGTCAAATAATTGTCTCCATTTTGTTTTGAGTGTCAAAGACTTCTTAACAGATGAATGTGTCACATTATTCCACTTACTTTAAGTAAATATAACAATTTTCTCTGATTAAACCCATACATCTAATAGGTTTAAATATATTAATTTATTGCTTATATCTTTTAAGATTATTTTCAGCAAAATATTTGTTTTATTTCAAGAAATCAGAGAAAAATTTGCTTGAAGCACTGGCAGATAAATTCACTTATATATATTAGAGTTTTAAGGAGGTGTGATTTTGCAGGACACCTCCTGCATACAATATACTGTAATAATAATGCATTTAAAAATCTACACATGTGCAATTGCTGTTGTTTAGTGCAATATTTTCGTCGCACGACCAGTTCCTTTCATTTGTCACTTTTGAGCTGTTTTTAGCTTGTAGCTGTTCGACCTCTAGAGGCAGAGGCACCTCTGCCAGTGTTAAGTAGCGCTCCTCGTCTTGTCAGCGATCGACTTTAACTGCCCCTCTATTATTATTCAGCTATTTATTTTTAATAAATTTCTGAGCATCAACTACAGTATTACACATAGTAGCCTATATGTATTTGTTGCACATATTTGATGTTAGTAGTTATTAGGGGTAGGGGTGAAAGTGGCTAGAATTTTTTGCCGGAACTCCCTGACATGAAGGTCACCACGGAGCCTTTTTATTTTCATTTTTTTTTTTTGGGGGGGGGGGGTTCAAACCTCCTAAAACCACTAAAATACAGCTTAAATTGCTTTTGGCACGGTTATTCCTATAACGCATACCAAAAAAAATGCTTTACATTCAAAATTGTATTTTTTCAAGGATTTGCAAAATAAAAGCGAACAAAAACAGCAGTAACCTCAACCTCCAACTCCTAACCCCCACTCCCACAGTTTCTAAATGCAAAACCTACATTTTAACTATTTAAGAACATGTAAGAATATGTACATTAAAATTGAAGCTAATGTAAACGTTTACTTTTTGTTCTTTCTTTATATAATTAAGATATACGTCAAACGTTCCTCCAGTACAATCAATATTTAAATTTAGGAAATTAAATCAACCCAATCTGCATAATAAAGTCCGCTATTTTAGATGCTACGAATGCTAACGTATTTACACTTCTCTCATAGCAAATCCCTAAACATAACTAAACAAACAGTATCAACAAACTTAACCACAAATGCCTACACCAACATACATCAAATGAAACAACTTACAGCCTCATGTGGACCAGAGCGTAGCTGTCCCTTAGCCATGTCAGACACATCTGCTTCTCGATCATTAGAGGTAAAAGTTCAGGCAATGCCGCCACCAGAGGGCATCATTTGACAAAATACAATACTTTAAACAAACCATCACACATAGGGTTTTGACAGTTTTCGTCATATTTCCGGAATCAAAGCACCGTATGCCGGAATGGCATTTCGGCTCGGAAACTCATGCCGGAACAGCGTTCCGGCCCACTTTCACCCCTGATTAGGGATATTAAAGAAATCCATTCTGTCATATATCGTGAGATTACGTTGTGCAATTCTCGTATCGATTCAAAATCCATCTGTATTGATCCTTACACGTCTGTTTTGGTTGGAAATAAACAATTCAGTGGCAGCACTTCTTCTCTCGTCCAGTAGTTGGCAGCGCACAGCAGCATTGCCTTGCAGTCTGCTGGAGTAACAACAACATTAGACTATTCCGAGTAGAGATTTGTGTACGTCGCCCTCTTGTGGTTGCTGGATTAGTCCTGAAATTGGGGCTCATTTTTGCTTTGACTGCAAAAATGGAGGCATGGAGTATTTAGAATCCTGCAATTAAGCAGTTTTGGACTAAAGCAGGTTTGAACTAAAAAACAGAAAATGTTATAATGAAAGCCATATGTTGTTCAAACATAAAACAAAACATTTATATATAATTATTTATCATATTTCAGGAAAGAATTGATACAGTATAAATATACTCATGTCCATTTTGATTTGTTTTTTCTAAATTGATATATACTAGTAAATATCACAATAATTGCCAGATTTGAGGCAATACACACCCGTAATATTCATATATTTGTTCGGTACATACAGTAAGAGCATATCTTTGATGCAACTATGTTTTATCCTTGAGGGCAAAAGAAAAAATATGAAGCACATCAGCCATTGCCTAATCTGTTTTCAAGGAGATGACTGTGCGACTTACCATTCCATTATTCATACAATTTATGAGTCTCAGCAGTTATATGGCCTATTATAATGTCATATTACAAGAGGAATCTGAGTAAAGTCTCAAATAATGAGCTCTATAAGATGAAGCAGGCACACATGATGTCCTCGAGACAACCCTTTACAAAGACCTTTTACGCAAGGAACTGATAACAGATAGAAATGTGTAGTTTTGGCCATTCGCCTTCACTAGTTTGAAGTACTTTAATGTAACTTGAAGGTAAATTGTCAACAATTGTCGAGCATATTCCACATTAATCTGCAATAGATATCTTTAGACAAGTGGTCCCAACCACCGGGCCACGGTCCAAAAACAGGCTGCTAGCAACTTTTTACCTGGCCGCATGGGAAATAATTATTTCTGTTTGAAACCTGGCACTAACAAGGTGCCGTAGACCCTGAAGTATCGAGATCAGGAGCCAACAGCGTGCTGTACCTCAGGGTTGTCAGATCATAAAGACAGTCTCCCCAACCAAATCACACCGTAAATATAACCCGTCCAATTCGGCAGGAACCTGTGCAGTCTGTCAACATTGCTGCACTTCGCACTCACTGCGTATGCGCTCGTCATTCAACCCGATGCGAACGGCGCTTGGTGTATGGTAAACAGTAGAGTTGTCCGATATTATCGGGTAGCTGATAATATCGAGAGATAAAAGCATTTTAAAATGATATCGAATAATGTCGTCATCAGTTTTTCATTATCGGTGTTGGGCCAATATGCACAGGGGTTGGACAAAATAACGGAAACCCCTTAAAAAATCAACAAAAACTAATTTAATATGGTGTAGGTCGGCCTTTTGTGGCAATTACAGCCTCAGTTCTCCGAGGTATTGATTCATACAATTTTTGAATTTTTTTCCAAATGAATTTTAAGCCATTCCTCAAAATACCCTCTATTAGAGACGATGGCGGTGGAAATCGATGTCTCAATTAAATCCTAAAACTGACCATAAATGCTCAATAATGTTGAGGTCTTGGGATTGTGCCGGCCATACCAGATGCTCAACTTCATTAGAATGTTCCTAATGCTATTCTATAACAATTATGTTCAATGATTTTGATAGCGGCACGGTGGTTGAGTGGTTAGCACGACTGCCTCACAGTTCTGAGATCAAGGGTTCAATCCCGGGCTTCGGCCTTCCAGTGTGGAGTTTGCATGTTCTCCCCGTGCCTGCGTGGGTTTCCTCCGGGAACTCCGGTTTCCTCCCACATCTCAAAAACATGCATGGTAGGCTGATTGAACACTCTAAATTGTCCGTAGGTGTGAGTGTGTGCGTGAATGGTTGTGTGTCTCCTTGTGCCCTGCGATTGGCTGGCAACCAGTTCAGGGTGTCCCCTGCCTACTGCCCGAAGTTAGCTGGGATAGGCTCCAGCACCTCCGCGATCCTCGTGAGGAATAAGCGGCATGGAAAATGAATGAATGATTTTGATGCCAATATGTTAGGTGTTTCCATTATTTTGTCCAACCCCAGTACAAGCCTTCTGCCTGCGTAAGGGTCGGCCACAGCTTAGTACAGCAGTTATGCTTATTGACCCTTAGATTTCTCTAAACTAAGATGCTAGGGATTAGTTATGTGAGCAGGCAATTTGCATTCATGG
Organism: Corythoichthys intestinalis; assembly: GCF_030265065.1. NCBI lineage: Eukaryota > Metazoa > Chordata > Actinopteri > Syngnathiformes > Syngnathidae > Corythoichthys > Corythoichthys intestinalis. The sequence continues at coordinate 11,374,255 of NC_080404.1, forward strand.
TGCAAAAATAAATGAACAATAAATGATTGAAAAAAACCCAATGAATTATAAACTTTTAGCAGCGGTTGCGCTAGACTTTTTCGTTGTCTGTCATTTTGACTGACAGGGTCATAAAAATCCGGTCATAATCTATTTTTACCTGTCACTTAAATTTTTTAAATGATGATAATGACATTGTGGTGACCCTTTGTTTGGCATAATTCACCTTCCGTACTTGTGTGTCCATTTGGCCGAGCGCGTTCCCGGCTACGACAGTCACGTGACAGAGACACTTAAGGTTCAAACACACCAGCAACGTGAACGTCGCGTCAACGATCTCGCCGCGATTACGCACCAGTGACGCTCGGCGTCAATTTCCATAGGACGCGTTTCACGAGCAGCGCGTCTGTGGAGCGGCTCGATCTGTTCACGCGAGGATTGCAAGATCGCGCGAGAATAGCGGGTATTTAAAGGTAATAAAACAACAACACTTTGCCTTTCAGACCCCGCGTATTGGCGAGCTTTCTTTTTGAAAGAAGAAAAAAGAAGTCATGTGCTAAAGCAAAAAGCAATCCCAATGACAAATATTTTAACATTTTTTTTCTTATGAACATTTTTCTAAGCTTTATTGATGTTTTTTTTCTCAAGTTAAAGCACCACGCAGGAATTAATTTTATTGTGTAGCAGGATTTGTGTATTATTCGTATTAATTGCAAGTGTTTTAGCTCATTTCAGTTTATTATATTTATATAGGAAGTTACGGTTGCATATTATTTTGAAAATCGACCGGATCCACCGTATTTTTACACGAGTGACTTCCGGCCTGCCCGATCCTACCTAGTAGTATTGACGCAGGGGGGCTGCGTCTCGCGTCAAAAAACAAACTCTGCTGTTCTTTTCGCGTGCGTCGCGTTTAGCGCTTCTGGGACGCGTCTAACACGCGGAAGCACTGCGACTGGTGTGCATTGGCTGATTGACTAACGGCCGCGTTTCAAAGCGTAATCGCGGCGAGATCGTTGATGCGACCTTCACGTTGCTGGTGTGTTTGAGCCTTTAAGAGCCGCGCGCGGTCCCCTCACTATCCACTCGCTCTCGCTATATGATTGGCCGAAGAGTCGAAATGCTCTCCCGTGAACTGCCTGTTTAAAAATGTTCCCGTTGTTACTTCTTGCGTTCGCTTATAAGTGCCCATTTAAAAAGGAAAAGCGATGGATGATACTACACACAGAGCGTATTATTAACAAATGTTAAAGTTGTATAATCATCTAGCGAGAATAAGGAACGTCACTGACAAGCGCAGGCCCCCACGAGTGGATAGTGAGGGGTCTAGGATAGTGCACCTACAGCTAACAAGACTCTTAACATTGCATACCGCTTCAACATATTCAATAGTATTTAGTTTTCATTCATTTAAAATTAATATTCTGTCCGAACAAGCTTAACAGAGAATCCACACCGTGCCATCACACATCAAGCAGATGAATATGTAACTTTTTCTCCGCAGTGACAGAAACAGCTGACTGTGGCCCCAGTAGTTAGGTAGCCTACCATATGTAGCATATGGAACAATGAAATTAATAGTTCACCTGCTGTGGCCTGAACGTAGTCTCACACTTTCCTCCTGGTGCGCATGGACTTGAATTGCGTGCCCGCTTGTACAGTCCCTGTTTTTTCACCTCTTTTATCAACACCATCGTCGTTTTGGGGCTTTTTGAAGAAACTTCGGACACTCAGTTGCCTTGACATTTTTCAGAGTAAGGCCAACGACGTCATGCATCAAGAGAGACAATAGCTAATTAATATGCTCACTCGCCACCCTGTGGTCTGGGGTGTGAATTGCAACCGGTCAAAATGACGGATGGACTTCAGTTTTTTCCGTCACCGTTTTAAAAAGTCGGTCAACGACGGAAAATATTCGGTTAACGCGACCCCTGACTTTTAGTTATTTTATTTGAGTTAATGCCATTTGATTTTCATATGTCAACCTGTTACCTCATTCACTGTACTGAAGTTGTATGCCTTTGTTATTTTGAGCCAAAAGCACTGTGTGAGCCATATGTGATATGGCAGTGCCCTATTGGCACTTTGCATTTGCACTTTATCCAATAAAGTGATGTTTGCGCTATTTTGATTTCAACAATAAACTTAGTGGTGCAATATAGGCGCTTTTTCCATTACTTCAGTTGGAGTTGTTCTGTTATTTTTCAAAGAATGTTTATTTGGAAAACTTTCCAGTTGCTACATTTATCATTATTAATGCATCCAGTGGGGCATCACAATACATATATAATAATATATTAAGTCCACGACCGCATATATTGGTGTCGGTCTGATATCGTTATTGGATGTTTGGATTTGGACAGTATTTGGTTAACGGTTATTGGTTAAAAAGTAATTATCGGACAACTCTAGTAAACAGTGCCATCGGCAACGCCAACTGTTTTTCGTGTGCACTAGGCATAAAGGCCTTTTCAGACAGGCGGTAGGTTTGTGTATGCGAGAGGGGCTGTTTCATAAATGCACTTTCTTGAGTCCCAACTTTCAGACACTCGAAAAGTGGCTCTTACACTTTGACGTTCTCTCAGAAACTAGTAAAGCCCTTTTTACATTTTTCTCCCATCCTCCTTAAAATATATAAAGTTGTGGCTTTCTTGTCCAACAATGAAATATACATGTGTTCATGCTTGGGACTTTAGTAATGGAAATAGGCTTGCTGAGTTTGCTGCTCCTTATTTCCTAGCCATGGCTATGGCTGTCTTCAACTGTCCTGTTGCGCTTTGCCCGAATAATAAATGTTTAACTTGATCCACTAAAAGGCATGGTCAAAAATGCTAATAATATATATATATTTTTTTTATTATAATTATTATTTTTTATAATTATTTGTTCACAGATACCCGCTTTGTACTTTATTTTCACTGTTTGTATTATATTTTGGTGTTCTGTCACTTCCATTTGTTTTTCCGGAAACACTACACGAGTTGTTGTGACCTCCCACTTCGAAATGTTGGCCACGACAGTCAACGATACTCCGCGACGTGTCTGTCGGGCTCAAATCATGTAGTCTGGGTCAAGCATTATTCCCACTTCAGAAAGATGGAGCGATCAAGACCATCAACTGCTTCGGTCAAAATTTTGTTAAATCCACAGGCAGAGTAAAGTTCAATTGATTTCACGGGGAAAAAAAAAAAAATCAGTTCTGGCACACTTACGCATTTCCAAAAGAAATGGTAGGTGTTCCAAAATCTACTAAACCAACCTGAAAAGAAGCCTAAAATAAACACTGAGTCTTTCCCTGGGATTTTTTTTTTTATCTTCAGACAGCGCTGTAAAAGAAGTGCCAATGTTTGCTGCACAACAGAGGCCTTTTCAAATATAATATACTCGTTCAGTCATCTTCTGTCCTGCTTATACTCACGAAGGCCATGGGGTGATCGAGCATGCTGATTATGGACACAAGACAGGGTACACCCTGAACTACAGTAGTTGCTAGTCCAATGCCAGGCACAAGGAGACATCAAATGTTCCCTTTCACACTGGTGCACAATTCATTGTTCAATGAAACTATCATCCATGTTTTTCTTGGGGAGATGTGGGAGGAAACCAGAGTATTGGAGAAAATCTACACAGGCATGGTGAGAAAATTTAAACTCCAAACAGCTACATCTCAAAACTGTGAGGTGACGTGCTTAACAGTCAGCCAATTTATCGCTTAATTTAGCCAATCTCCAGTGTTGTGCATGAACACGTTCAATGAACGATCGTTCATGAACACGTTCATATTTTGGCCGAACGTGAAGTGAACGCATCATATTTTTGTCTCATGAACGTTACTGTGAACGCACTCATTCTAGCAGTTGTGGGCGGTGTTCTCAACCTAATTAATTGTCAAGTACTGGTGTTGTGCAGCAAACAACATATGCGACTATTGTGGTATATGTTATGTCAACTCTTTTTTTATATGCACCGTAACTCCCGCATTAGATATCATATAACAGAGCAGTGATTTCCCCGAACCGCCAAGTCTCATTCCATTGGCGCTGCAAACCCAGAGTAATCATGGGATATGTAGTCCATATACCACATTCATGAGTTTAGAATTACATCTTTTCCAACAAAACTGCAGATAAAGCCATAGGTTATAATCACTATTAAAAAACAAACCTTAATAGCAGAAAACTATCCAACCTGGCTGAGGCTGTTACAGCTGTGTTGTTTTGCAAATATGACAGCTTTTGCTCCTCAAGCTTTATAGCGGTGAATAACAATTCTTTTACATTCATTTGGACTTTATTTAAAATCTTTGGATAATTTTTAAACAAGTTTCATCATAAACATGCTTCTGCAACATGAATACGGCATAAATGAATGGTTAACGGCAAGGGGAAAGATGTGGTGACAGAGAACTTTCCTTCGTGTGCGTCCATGACCAAATGTATGTACATAATCCCTTTATTTATAGAAATTTTTTGGTGTTTACTTTGGAATCGCTGCATTCGCGGACATTTGTAACATTACGTGCATGTGCAGAAACGCAAAGTTGCAATTTCTGATGGGGTACAAAATCTGACAGGACACTGGCCCAGTACTAACATTTAAGTGAATTTTACGAACAGGTTAGTTCCGACGCAGATTTGAACTTGAATATGAAAATGAATCTGACACAGTTTCAGTGTTTAAGTGGATAAAATAATTGCTGTCTGTGGTTCTAATATCGACTCTTTCAATAATAGCTTGCAGCAATAATTGGGAAGAAGAAAGAAATAAAAAATGAACTATAAAAGAACAACACAAGTTCGTTTTTTGAACCATGAACATTTGGTCAAAATTTTGAATGATGAACTATGAACTGAACAGTTCATTTTAAAATTCGTGCACTGCAATTTGAACTAGAACATGTAGAAAATGCACTTTCCCAACACTGCTAATCTCAACAATTATATTCAGTCGATAGTGATATAGTTTCAGAACAATGTGCTTTTCGTTCTGATTGATCGTTTTTTACAAAATGCATTGTGGTTCATGGAGTCGTATTACACATTGGAAAAATAATTTGTATGACGAGTAATGCCCAAGAATATCACTTGTTAAAACCGCTCAATCAAAAGACTATGTTGTATTCTGTAGTGTTCCATGGCCACAATGGCCTAATGCCACATTTCCATTTGTAATTGCGCATCTTGCTCTGACATCACAGTTTTCAGACTCTATTTTGCAATTTATGAGTTAAAGATAAGTGGCCTTCACGAATCAAAGGAAGCCACTGTTGCTTCCTCTGACTTCAAAAAGGCTTCTATATGAATACAAACAAAAGTAATGAGTCTCTGTAGATGAAGAACACCGTCTTATCCTCTTATTATACAAATTGGATTTGTTTATTTCCATCATATGCATAAATCACCGAATGAAAATATCCAGCTCTAGCACAATAGAGAGAACACATTGAAGCTCTTTCCACTCCAGTCAGCAATAAAAGCAAGTTAAGGTTTGGAATCAAAATGCAAGAGGCAAAGCATTAGCATGTAAACAATTATTTTAGTCAGAAATACATTGACAATGCAAACTCTTACAGCGCTAGCTTCCTTACAGTTTATTCTTCGAAGAATACACGCACAACCTTCACATTAGCTTGTTACGGTTTTGCCCTGCAGTTCTGCAACGAAGCGGAGCAAAGTTATTCGTTTTGGATGAACACTGTCGAATGTCATGAGCATTTCTTTTCAATTTATAAAGGAAACATATATTTATTTTGCTCCTCATCCAGCCCTTGTTGCAGATTTCCAAAGATGTTAATGAAAATGATGTTCTGTTTTCAGCCTCATAGTTACATGCTCCTTCGTTTCAACCCAGTTGGTTATGGCCTGTCAGTGTATGGCTATTTCTACCCACAGTGACGAGGAATTTGCATAAACATCCACCCACAAACCCTGGCAAATGAGTCTGTCACTCAAAGACTATGTGGGGAAGTGGAGGAGAAATCCAATCCTTTCTCAAGGGGCTTCAGTAACCGCACTCACTGGCATCTCTTCTGTCGAGGATGGCAAGTGTCTTAACATTATGGATGACCGTAATAGACGCTCCCTTCATGTATGTGTTCTTTGGAAGAAAAGACTCAATATATGCATATAACAGCTAGTCCTACTGGCATTATTCCATTCACATGCAGAGCGGCAGTCAGTGTTTTCGATGCATTGCTTATGCATATGCATCGTAAGTCAGCTAAAACTTGTCACAAGTGAATTCAGGTACTACCAGGGGTGAAAGTGACGAGAATTTCTTGACTGAACAAACTGGCACAAATGTCACAGCGCAGCCAAATTTTTTAAAAATTGTATTTTTTCCCAAACCCTGTAAAACCAACGAAATGCAAAGAAAATTTCTTTTGGCACAGTTATACCTATAACACACAATAGGTCTTAAACATGCATTAGGCTACTTACTCGTGTTGTTTTCGTCAATGATGATGATAGCATGCTAAAAACATATTTTGGGAGGCTAAAAAAATACAAGAAGAATGCCAGCAATGCCAACGGTAGCTGTACCAGTTTCACCAATAAGACGAACAATAATCACATGGCTCCATTATACCAATCAGACTCAAGCTTGTCGTTCAGTGGTCACGCCAGTGTGTTCAATCACGAGGGGTCTTTAAAGCACCGTAAAAAAAAATATATATATATATTTGACATAGAACGCTGCCGTCCACATGACTCGAAAGCATGGATTTTAACCACTCTCCCAGTTTTTATTTGGCACCAATTAACCACGGAAAACCGGATATATGATCCTTCTAGTTTAATAATAGGAAATATGTTTTCTCCACTAGAGGGCACTCATGCTCTTTGGACGAATGACGAAGGAATTTCTGTTTTTTGTTTCTTTCACCGGAATGCAATGATTTATTTATTTATTTATTTATTTATTTATTTTTCTTTGGCTTAATTTGGTTATGTACTAGGTGACAGTCTTATTCTTCTTCAAATTATAATAATAACAGTTTATATAGATAACTGTGCTGAGAAAAAAATACCATTGTTTAAACAAAAACAAACATCACAATCAGTTACTCACAATTTTACTCATTACTTGAGTATTCTTTGCACCATATACTTTTTTTACTTGTACTTGAGTAATATTATTTTGAAGTAACACTCCTCTTACTTGAGTAAAAAATTTGGCTGCTCTACCCACCTGTGCTTGTCAGACTGAGACGGAGCCAGTGGACAGAAGAACTCTGTGAAATTTATAAATGTCTGTGGAAACGGATTACACTACACAACCACATTGGAACAATTCAAAAGCCCTTTATTGTTAACACCTTTGTATGTAAATCTGACATTAGTAGATTGTTTTCCTCTTGGATATACGTGTGTGGCAACCTTGCAGGTTATTTAATATGGGGTTTTGACAGTTGCAGTCATCACCTTATTATTCCGGTCCCGAATTTTTTACCGGCATGCTGTACCAGGCCCACTTTCACCCATGGGAACTACACATGATATTCTCAGGATACATAACCAGCCAAAAAGGGCACAAATAGAACAGGAACATTAACACTCACATTCACACCTATAGGTAGTTTAAAGTCCTCAATGAATCTATTAGCCAAATTTTTTTAATGATAGAGAAATACTCAGAAAAATGTCATGTAAGCATAGGGAAAGCATGTAAATTCCACACATAAGATTTGATTTGATGATGAACAATTAATGGATTATTGTATTTGTGCTTTAGTGCTAAACTAGCAAGGACAGGGCAAAAACACACAAATAAACCAACCTCCCCACAGCATATGTTCCTTTTTTTCTTTTTTTTTGTTCCAGGGTTGTGTCAGTTTGGTATTGTAGATGTAGAGTACCCACAAATGCATATAAGTGCATACCTTGTGCCTGCCTCCGTCATTTTTTTTTTTCATTTAATTTGTTTTTATTGTCTTACTTGCAATACAGTGCAACCTCCCGTAAAGTCACCATATGGGCTTTCTAGTCATTTCTGGTACTTATTATGCTTATTTTCAATTACTGGAGTTGATTGGCTTATTATAGTTGCCTTCTACTATACTTTCCAATTAGTACATAGGCCTAACATGTTTTCTGCCTGGGTTGTCATGGTATTGGTTGGTCTCATTAAAAAATGTGATAGGCTTATATGCAAAGTGAAAAAGCTTGCGTGCTACTTGTTTTTCTTTTTAAAAAGGAGTTTAAAGTAATTCCAGCCTTTAGTAAATCTTTAGTTAATTTGCTTAGAATAATTATCTTAAGGGCAATGCAGCTACATAAGAGATTGACAAAATGCTAAACGTTTACAATGCAACATTTTAGAAGTTAAAGCTCTCATGTAAATTCTGAGAGACAGCGATAACGAAAAATGGGATTAGGTCTATGGCAAAATGACTTATGACATATGATTTTTTGGGGTATATGGCTTTTTTAAAATGTAAATACTGTATATGGCAAAATGGCTTTTGGTCGACGTGCCGCAGATTCACATGGTGTATTACCGGGGTTATTTTATCTGCCCTGAAAGCACTGAGATACTTGGGTACGCAGTCGCTACATTCGCGGGTGGACCTCCGGGACGTCAGGGATGAGGGGAAAATGTTCTAAATGTGCTGTATTGGTAAGTGTATGGTCACAAATATAACCACACGTTTTTCTGCCATTGAAAGTAAATGGGAAATTTGGACGTGCATTGTCGTCAATGGCATGGCCTTACTTGGGTGCCAGTTAAATGTCATTGTACTGTAATGGTAAGTGTATGGTCAGAAATCACATCACAACCAAATGTTTTTCTGCCTTTGAAAATGAAAGGGAAATTTGGACGTGCATGGCCGTCAATGGCATGGACATGCATGGCCTGCAAAAAATGCCATATGTCAAAAGTCATTTTCCCATATACAAAAATAAAAGCCATATATTAAAAAATGCCATATGCCAAAAGCCATTTCGCCATATTCTCCCCACTATATATATATATATATATATATATATATATATATATATATATATATATATATATATATATATATATATATATATATATATATATATATATATATATATATGGGTTTTCCCATTGGCAGTGTATCAAATACTTTTTCTCCCCACTGTATATATATTCATTCATTCATTCATTTTCCATGCCGCTTCTTCCTCACAAGGGTCACGGAGGTGCTGATATATATATATATATATATATATATATATATATATATAAAAAATACATAAAAATAAAATAAAAGCAATGTACCCCAAAAAATGCCAAATGCCAAAAGCCATTTTCCCACATACCAAATACCACTTTTCGTTCTCGGCCCTGCTGGAATTTCGTGACCTTTTTGAGTGCACTCTGTTACACTGACTCTGAGTACACTGTTGTTGTGGTCGTTCTTTTAATAATTACGAATTGTTTCACATAAGCTAGCAGGAGATCAATACAACGATACGTATAACCAAATACTCACGATATGGTATAATTGCAAGCAATATTTTAACTATATTTGTATTTATTGTTGTCTATACTTTTTGCGGGCGTTCTCTTTCATGATTATGATTCATTATAAGTCCATGTTAACTTTGTGGGAGTGTATAAAATTTCATTTATTATATTTTTTTGGCATACATCCAGTGAAGAAAATAAGTATTTGAACACCCTGCTATTTTCTATGTTCTCCCACTTGGAAATCATGGAGAGGTCTGAAAATTTCATTATAGGTGCATGTCCACTACAAGAGAGATAATCTTAAAAGAGAAATCCAGAAATTACACTGTATGATTTTTTTAAGGATTTATTTGTGTGATGCAGCTGCAAATAAATAATTGAACACGTGAGAAATGAAATATTGTTTGGTACAGGAGCCTTTGTTTGCAATTACAAAGGTAAAACATTTCCTCTAGTTTTTCACCAGGTTTGCACACACTGCAGGAGTTATCTTGGCCCACTCCCCCACACAGATCTTCTCTAGATCAGTCAAGTTTCTGCGCTGTCACTGAGAAACATGGAGTTTGAGCTCCTTCCAAAGGTTTTCTCATGGGTTTAGGTCTGGAGAGGTTAGGTCTGGCTAGGCCATGTTAGAACCTTGATATGCTTCTTACGAAGCCACTCCTTGGTTTTTATGGCTGTGTGCTTCAGGTCATTGTCATGTTGGAATACCCAGCAACGATCCATCTTCAATGCTCTGACTGAAGGAAGTTCCCCAAAGTCTCACAATATAGGACCCCAGTCATCCTCTCTTTATTACAGTGCACATGTCCTGTCTCATTTGCAGAAAAACACCACCAAAGCGTGACACAACCACCCCTATGCTTCATAGTAAGGATGGTGTTCTTGGGATAGTACACATCATTCTTCTTCCTCCAAACACTCTCAGCTGACCACAAAACTTGCTCCCATAACTCTTCTGCATCAGCCAAATTGTCATAGGCAAACTTAAGACGGGCCTTGCCATGTGCTGGTCGAAGCAGGATAACCTTCCGTGCCATGCATGTTTTCAAACCATGACGTTTTAGTGTATTACCAACAGTAACCTTGGAAACGGTGGTCCCAGCTTTTTTCAGGTCATTGACCAACTCCTGCGGTGTAGTTCTGGGCTGATTCTTCACCTTTCTTAGGATCATTGACAGCCCATGAGGTGATATCTTACATGGGGCTTCACTCAGATTGAGATTGACCATCATGTTTAGCTTTTTCCGTTTTCTAATGATTACTCCAACAGTGGACCTTTTTTCACCAAGCTGCTTGGTAACTGCTCCGTAGCCCTTTCCAGCCTTGTGGAGGTGGACACTTTTGTCTCTAGTGTTTTTGAACAGCTCTTTGGTCTTAGCCATGTTACAAGTTTGAGTCTTACTGATTGTAGGGGGTGGACAGATGTCTTTATGCAGCTGTCGACCTCAAACAAGTGCATATGATTCAGGATAATACTGTATATAGAGTGGAGGTCGACTTTTAATAGCCGGACTAACATGTCTTTCAGGGGCAGAATTCTAGCTGATAGACAGGTGTTCAAATACTTATTTGCAGCTGTATTACACAAATAAATTGTTTAAAAATCATGCATTGTGATTTCTGGACTTTTTCTTGTTATCTCTCTGACAGTAGACATGCACCTATGATGAACATTTCAGAATCCTCCATGATTTCTAGGTGGGAGAACTTGCAAATTAGCTGGGTGTTCAAATAGTTATTTTCGTCACTGTATTTATTTGTTAAATTATGCAGAAATGAATTTTACTTTGTCAGGGTACTGAAACATCGGTACATTCTCTAATTCCCTCTAATGTTCTGGTGGTCTGACATATTTTCCAAGTATAAGTAGCAACAGAAAACTTATGTCTCCTGTTGTTTTGCCTATGTCAGCTTTAAGAGACTAAGATGATGACAAAAGGTGCTGATGCATTGTCATCAACATAGGTCAGTCATCACCATCTGAAACAGATGACATTTGTTTGCACTGACCGTCCATCTGTTTGTGTGGACTCCGTTTTGATCCGGCTCCTCTCACAAGAGGGGGGACGTGTGATCAAGCAGAGAGAGCGTCAATTACCTTTGCACTATTTAAGTTCCGGTAAAATGGAGTTGGTAGAAAAGTGATGTTATTTCTAACCACTTTGACATAATGACAAAACGTAGTGTAACTAATTTCAAATGCCTCATGACCAATTTTTAGTTCTGGAAAATATTTGAAGAAATACTTTTTTTTTTTTTTTTTTTTTTAAATCTCATGATCAAGACTTTATTCTATACATTATCATCTCTGTGTTCTCATCTTCTGTATATTTGACAATTAATATGAGGGGTGCAGCACCGTGGATTACTGGTGAGCACTCACAGTTCTGAGATCAAGGGTTCTCTCTATGCCTGCGTGGGTTTTCTCCAGGTACTCTGGCTTCCTCCCACATCCTGAAAACAAGCATGCTAGTTTGATTGAACACTCCAAATTCTCCGTCGGTGTGATTGTGTTTGTGAAAGTTTATACAGTCTTTGCCCTGTGATTGAGAATAAGTGGTACGGAAGATGAATGAATGAAAATAAACTTAGGGTGCTCGTAAAGGTCGGTTTTACATGTTTTCCTTCCACAGAGGTGCATCAATGATGACAAAGAAGAATTGTGTGCTGATGATTATAGAGCCATAAATGGAAAATATTCTGAAGTCGCAGTAGCAACAAGTCATACACTCATCCGTGCTTTGATTGAAAAAGGAAAAAGGGACAATAAATTAAAAGTAATCACAAGACGGTGGAAACTCACTTCAACCCTGACTCCCCATATTTGTTAACTTGAGTAAAATTTTTTTTTTAAGAGTGGTTAACTTGTTTTTATGCTTTGGTGAGTTAATGTTAAAATTATCTACAGTATAAACCTGGTAAGTATAGCTAATGAAGCTGTTATGATAATAACAGGGAAAAAATTGCAATATTGAATTTTGAAAATTAATATGAGGATCTATTATGTTTGCAAACAACATGTTTATTAATTATTTCAAGGCAGTACTTCTCAAAAAGTGAGATGGCACTCCACTGGAGGACACAGCGTGGTGTAATGCAAATAGGAGAGTGTAAACCCAAGGAGCCATGTTTTTTCCCTTTCTAGAACAACATGTTATTACACATTCACTACTTAAGTAGTGTTACGAAACGGCGAGCTGTTAAATAAGGAAGTTTGTAATATTTAATATTACAAAACGAGAACTAAGGGAGCACGCCAGAGCACGCGAGAAAAAAAAAGAAAAAAAAAACGGCACGAGTCGGCGAGAGAACCAAGGGGAAGGCAACAATGGCCAGAAAAGGCTAAGACAAATAATAGCAAAGTCCAACAAAAATACCAGCACGACGACAACGTGATAACCAAGAATACAACCGAACAAGGCAAGAGATCTCGAGTTGACGCACACAGCGGTAAGCAAGCAAGTAAGGAAGTAATAGTCCGACACTTGCAGATGGTGACAGGCGTCCTTAAATATTGAGCGTTCCAAATGCGGTGCAGGTGTGTCGCATGACCCACCCATCTGGCTTAATCAGGTGCTGAATGAAGAAAAAGGAACTGAGAACACACACAAACTTGACAAGTAGATGGCAGTGATGCTGTATTTGTCAGAGTATGAGCAGGAAGTAATGGCTCTGTATGTAGGATTTTTATATGCCCAGCATGCACGCACACACACAGTATAAACTAGGACAGGTTTTGGGAACCTCACTCAAAAAAGTGCACATGCAGTATTTTAACTTTTAAATAGGTGGTTTTCACTGTATATACACATTAGCTTTGTGTTTTTTATTTTTTATTTTTATATTTTACAAATTACTGAATCCATTGTTGTATTTGTCATGTAAGAATAAGCATTGCTTAATATATATGTAATGTGATTTTACTTTTAAGTAGGTGTTTTTCATTGTATATACAAGTTAGCGTTGCGTTTTTACAAATTATTGAACCCATTGTTGTATTAATTATGTAAGAGAGTCAATTAAAACACTTATGAAAAAGCATTGCTTAATATATACTAGGGCTGTCACAAACGACTAATTTTCTCCCGATTAGTCAGCCTACTATTTTTATGATTAGTCGACTAATCTAATGATTTTTTTATTTTCTATTTTTTCAATTCATTTAGCAATGAAATTTTTGTTGACACCTATTAATTCACAAAAACATTTTGGAACATTTAAATTCTTTATTAAAGTACAAATAAACACATAAATAACAGTAATAAATCACAAATAAACAATGAGGTCAAATGCTGAAAGCATTAACTAGTGCAAAAGAATGGAATGTAAACAGATTAAGAACACTAACTTCGCCTTTCCAACATGATTAAAAAATGTAAAAAAAAAAAAAAAAAAATTCTAGCATTAATAATACAGTATACTACTGTATATGTAATAGTATTATAATGATTATTCATTGCCAATCAGATTTTCATAAAGGGTGTCATTTTAAAGCTAATCTTCGTGTAGACTCTATATTCTGAAGTATGTGGGATTAACTCCAGAAATCTTTATTTATATGACGAACATAACGTGCTTTTATTTTGAAATGTTCACCTGAAGTACGTTCGCTAAACCGCTAACAGGAAGCTTTACACTCCGCAAAAAAAAAAAAAAAAAAAAAAAAATATATATATATCTATATAAATTTGTCATTGCATGTGATGTAAGTAATAGATTTTTGTTTTTTTCGTTTGCAAATGCTGTTTACTAGTGATTTTTCATGTTTAGCAATTTCAATAAAACATTTCGTTAGTTAGTTTGTTAGATGGACTTACAGATCCGCCAGCTTGTTGTCTCCTGTCATCTAACTGGGTGACGGCACTTTAGGTGTTCATTCACAGCCCACATGCAGCCTGGTATGCAATCTTGCCATTGAGGAGACAGGACACATTTGTACCCTCCTTTGTTTCGTTGAAATAAGTCATTGTTTTGCTTTTTTGGCTTTGTGCCACTTTCCCCGCTTGTATACCGAGCGTTCGACATTCTGAACGTTCCACACATATATTTTTCAACCCTATATTAACCGTCGACCGGATGTTGTGCTTGTCGACGCATTTATGTCATCGATGACATCGACCACGTTGACTGGTCGGGAAAGCTCTAATATTTATGATTTCACAAATTGTGTGACTTTTGTCCCTCTGTGGTTGCCGTATACAGCAAAATCTGTGGCGTGGATTTTATTCTGTATTCTCATGGAAAATCCCGCTCAACATACGACCATTTCCACCTCCTGGAATTAATTCTCGTGGAATCACATTTTAAAATATGTTGGGTGTTTTGGCTTTCTCGGTCATAAAGGTTCCAGACTCCTGGACTAGGAGATGACAAATGCTGTGAACAAACCCTAAATAGACAACATGAAAATTATTAAACGGAGATGAAAAGAATAGAGAACTGCGAAGATAATGAGACAAAGTAAATCGCTAGTCCAAGCTAATACTTGGAAAGATTATAATGTCTACAGTATGTCGGGCTTGGCTTTACTGTCCTTACTGGCTTTACTTATTTTCATCTTTATGGACATATTTTAATAGCAAATATTTGCAAAATATTTCCAACAACCCCACTTTGTACATATAACAAATTAATAGACAATTGATACCACTGGGCTGCAAAATATTTTCCTTGCCTTGGGGTTGCTCAGCAAAAAAAACTGAGAAAACTGTCTTAATACATTCTCTTTTGGTGAATTCTGGTGAAATGCATTTTTTGATGCGGAACGGTTTAATAATTGATTAAGGGAGTCTTCACAATAGTAACTGTTGCAAGTGAACCGACTTGAAATACAATATACTGCTTTAGGTTGGACACAAGGGACCCTTATTAGTGACTGGACTGAAAAGCCAGTGTTCTAAACCTTCTGAAACCAGTCAGACGTGGAAAGTGTGTGCCACAGTCTGCCTCTTTAAGTCAGTTTTCAGTCTCTCCATCACTAAAAATCAATACAAAACACGGCTGTCACATTTGGTGCATTGCTAAACTGCCAATATTGCTGCAGACTTTAAAATCATTTGTCAGAGTTCTGCACCACAATTACATACAGAGACTGTGTGCACATATATGGCTTACCATTCATCTTCAGCAGGCCTGTAGCAGTACACTGCTTCAATGAACATGCCTGAGACAGTACTGCAGCAACCAATACAGATGGCTTAACAATGCCCAAACATACAATTTGTAATTGATCACTCGCAGAGTGAGAAGACAATCAGTGTTACAGTTTGATACACTGGTGTTTTCCTCGAGTTCAGTTTGGCTTACTGAATTTTTGATGACTTAGCTCCTAACATTAGCTGTTGTTGCATGCATTATATTGTTGTCAGAGGCTAGATTTGAGATTTGTTTTGTTTTTTTTTGTATGCAAACCAATTCAAGGGTGTAACCTGCCTATTGCCCAAAGCTTGCTGGGACAGGCTCCAGCAACCCTGTGTCCTTCATTAGGATAAGCAGCACGGAAGATGAATTGATGAATCAATAATTGGTTGCAAGCAATATCCTGAGCCTAAATGCATGTTACGCTACCTTCAAAACTGAGCCATCAAGGTGTTTGTGAAATACAAGTATATTATTAAAGGGCAGCTGAAGATCTTTTCGAATTTCGGTGTAATTTTACAAATATAAACTATATAAAGTCATTTTTTAACAAGTAACTGCGGGGATAATTTGCGTTTTTTAAAGTTTTTGGGGAGTCCGTTAATAGTCCCTTCCCAAACCCGGAAGTGTGACGTAAATTCTTGAACGCAACAGAGGACTATCCACTGCGAGCAAAGCAGCAGCAACGATATCAGAGATATTTCCACCAAAAGTAACCATTCAGGATCGCTCTTTCATGTCGCTAACAATGGCAAAGGCTGCCAGGAAATATCATCCACAATTAATCCCTACATGTTTGAACCTGAGGCGTCATATGACTACGATTTACTCGGCACAGCAGACGTTGGTAGCATCGTGATTTTTCTCTTAACCTTTTTTTCCCAGTCATTCTGTGATATAATTATCAGTAATCAAAACACGAGTAGTTATATAGATCTAGTAATAAATTCATCAAATTGACATGAATAGACAACATGTCAGCTGTCTCATGACAGGCAAGCAACAACAACAAAAAACACGTCGCGATCAAGTAATAAGCGTGTCAAATTGCCAGTAAGCGTCTACTTACGTCTTTGAAAACCCAAACTCTTAGGCTTTCAAAGCTGAAATATTAAAAACAAAGATGCGATCAAGGAGCAAGTTAGAGCTCGTTCCCCTGCAGCAGACAGGAGAGCACGCTGGGGAAGCAGCTGAAGAGTACCACCGGACAAACCGGCAGACGTCGGAGGAGCGCATAGCTGCCACATTGTAAGCACGAATATGGACTAAAATAATGCTTTACTAAACGGCGAAGACGTAAACAGTTTGAGAGCGGCGTGAAGTTGTTGTGCAGCTAACATGGCAGGATGTGGCTGAGGAGAACTTTTCTACATGTCCGTCCATGATCAAACATAAGTAAATAGTCCTTTGTTTAAAGAAAGTTAGTAGTGTTTACTTTGTTATCGCTGCATTCACGGCCATTTTTAACACAAATTTCTGATGGGGTTGAAAATTTGACAGAACACCAGGCACACAAAGAGGGCAATAAGCCAAGTATAGAGGGGTGTGAGCAAAAAAGCCGCCGGTCATCGGCCGAGTTGCATTCTCGGTGGACAATCAGTCACAAAATGCAAGCCACCTCCGTATTAAAACGTGTTCCATGATCCCAGTATTTGAGACAATACAAAATACGATGTTTACTCACATCCTCGTAAGTTCAATTATCCCACAGTAGTAGGGCTTATTTTGGCAAATATCCACGGTGAATGGGAAACTTTTGAAACCCAAAAAGGCTAACAGGCCTCTCCTGGGTGCAGCAACAATTTTCTGCAGCCATTTGGCTGGCGTGATGTGAAAAATAAACTAATTAATCCACAAAATCAGCTGAATTGGCAGTCCATCTGCATGCTATACAGCAATGCTGTATTGTGAGATGCTGACCCGGGTAATGTCACATTCGCATTTGTCCTAAACCTGAGACTGAAGCCGGAAGTCACTCATTTTCATGGCGCAGGATTCAAAAATCGAATATAAAAAAAGATCACTTCCACACGCATCCAAGCGGTCCATTTCATTCAAGAGTAGGGGTGTAACGGTACACAAAAATCTCGGTTCGGTACGAACCTCGGTTTTGAGATCACGGTTCAGTTCATTTTCGGTACAGTAAGAAAACAAAATGCAAAATATAAATGTGCTTGTTGTTTTTTACACACCTTTGTGCTTTCAACAATAGGAACATTAGCCTATACAAAGCTAGAATTCTGCTCAAAAAGTAGCGGGTATTTAAAGATAATCCAACAACAATTTGCCAATTGGTCAGCTTTCTTTCTGAAAGAAAGAAGAAAAAAGAAGTCTGGTGCTAAAGAGAAAGGCAATCCCAATGACAAGATTTTAACCTGTATTTTGTCAAATGAAATGCCTCAATGAATCTTTTTTTTTTTTCTTATGAACGGTTTTCAAAAGCTTTATTGGTGGATTTTCTCAAGTAAAAGCGTCACACAGAAATTGATCAATTTAATTGTGTAAGCAGGATCTGTGTATTATTCTTATTATTTAATTACAGGTGTTTTAGCTCATTTCAATTTATTTTATTTAAATGGGCTATTATTTATTTTATTATATGTTTATATTTTACAAATGTGATGTAGTATTAATTTATATTGTATGTTTTATGTTGTATAACTTTAGTTCCTATGTGAATATTAGTTCCTACTTGTTTTGTTGTGTTAGGAGGGTTTTGTATTGAACACAGGGCCGTGTTGGTTATTATGATAGCAGAGAAGACGGCAGTAAATTAACAAAGACAAGTCAACTGTGCCCCAATGTACCACTCAAGAGATCTGATGGACTAAAAAAGTGGGTTACGATTGCATATTAGTTTGAAAATCGTCCGGATCTTCCAGTCTGCCCGATCCTAGCTACCGGTAGTAGTATTGACGCAGGAGGGTCGCATCTAGCGTCAAATAATAAACTCTGCCGTTCTTTTCGCGTGCGTCGTGTTGAGCCGCTTCTGAGACGCGTCAAACACGGGGCCGCACTGCTACTGGTGTGTATTGGCTGATTGACTTTAACGCCCGCTTTTCACCGAGTTCTCGCGGCGGCCACGTTGTCGTGCCGTTGACGTTTCTGGGTTATACTGTCCTACCATGTTGGTCCTCATTATAGTAGAGAACACGGAGTAAATATAATCTACACAAAGAATCTGTAACCCGATCAACTCACAGCCCCGAAAAGTAAGGGTTACATCACGTCAGAAACTCGTTCGGTACGCCTCCGTTCCGAACCGAACACCACGTACCGAAATGGTTCAATACAAATACGTGTACCGTTACACCCTTATTCAAGAGCATTAAAATACCGCGTGAAATATGAAATAAACATGCTTTTTGGTGTCATACGGACTTTCATGTGAGCAATTCATTGCTACACATAGTGATGGCATGACAAGTCACGCGAGTAAAACCCAGAAAATGTTTGCAATACAGTATATGGCGAGGATAGAGCTGTACTATAGTATACATATATATATTAGGGCTGACAAAATTATCGCGTTAACGCGCAGTAATTATTATTTTTTTAATCAATCACGTTAAAATATTTAACGCAATTAACGCACATGTCCCGCTTAGACAGTATTCTGCCTTTTGGTAAGTTTTACAGCAGGCTTTTTGGGATGTCTAACAGCGAACTCTTGTGGTCGCTTTGCGACATGGTTTATTTTTTTTCTTGCCAATTCAATATGGCTGCACGACGTCTCGGGCTGACGCCTACGTTGTAATGTTGTGCTTATATGATCCTTGGACAAGATTTGTCCGCAAGTATGGTTGTTGTAAAGAATGTACATATTATGTTAGTAAGCGAAATGTTCTATTTTTTTGTATGAGACGCTTTTTGTTTATGTTTAGTGAACCTGTATAGCGTGCTAAGCTAACGTTGTTGCTAATGCAATGCTTGTGTACTTTTTTTTGTTGTAGTTTTACGACGGTCTAAAGAGGACAATGGTTTGAGGCTATTTTATTAATAAATCAGATGAAAAAGGGAGAAGTCTGATTATTAAGGCGTCGTTCACTAGCTGTCTAGCTTTGGAAAAAGTAGACGCTTCGGAGTGAGGACAGCATAGACAGATTTAAATGACAGTAGAGTGAAATGCCCACTACAGTCCTTATGTACCGTATGTTGAATGTACAGTGGGGAGAACAAGTATTTGATACACTGCCAATGGGTTTTCCCATTGGCAGTGTATCAAATACTTGTTCTCCCCACTGTATATATCCATCTTGTGTCTTATCATTCCATTCCAACAATTTATTTTACAGAATATATATATAATTTACAGAAAAATATGGCATATTTTATAGATGGTTTGAATTGCGATTAATTGCGATTAATTACGATTAATTAATTTTTAAGCTGTAATTAACTCGATTAAAAATTTTAATCGTTTGACAGTCCTTATATATATATATATATATATATATATATATATATATATATATATATATATATATATATATATATATATATATATATATATATATATATATATATATATACACTATATATAGCTACCGTATATATGGTGCTATACTTTCGTATTAGAGCACTGGCTGGGGCCCCCTAGAATTGATGTCATCGGGTTACGGCCAGCAGCGAGGCATGTCCCTCATTGCTAAGGTGCTGCTAACTCAAAAACCACCTGGTCAATTTAAAAAATTTTGGTAATGTGAGTTTTGAGACAGCGAATGATGCATTCAGGCCAATTTAGCCGAGTAAAACGCTCATCCGAAAAGTACCTCAGCTCCCCTTTAATTATACAGACAATTCTCTCATCCTTTTCCATTCTCACACCTTCTCATTGGCACTCACCACTCCTCAACTTGCCCTCCCAAATTGAAGAGGAGTCAATCAGACCAGACAAACACAATGGCAGGCAATCAATGTCCACTCCAGGGTGTAACTGTCTATTGTTTTCCATTCCAAAATCTCAAACACAAGAGTACCTGATTCCATCAAAAGGTACCTCACCTACGGAAAAAGTAGTGGGAGGTTAAGAACTAGATTAGCATGATTTAAAATATTGTGCACTGAATATGAATGTAGTTAATTAATTTCAAATTTTGCAGTATTTTGAAACCCCTGATTTCAATGTCTGTTTTAATGGCTTAACTAAGCAGATGTCTATAGGAGTATTAACTTCTCTGCATCCGTTGTGTATGTGCAGGAAATTACCTCTTCTACCCAGGTTAAGTGAGGAGAGTGCTTTTCTCACCTTTTAAAAAGCTTGTGGTTTGCATTGTGTTTGCCCATGAACAGTTTATTTGTCACATTTTAGGGCCTTTTGCATCTCAGTCACATATTTTAAAGGGCAACTGAAGACCTTTCCGGATTTTTGTGTAATTTTACGAATATAAACTTTGGACGAGTTCGTCAAAACAACCATGACATTATCAACACGTAATTGTAAGGATAGTTTGCGTTTTATTAGTTTTTCTGCACTCCGTTAATGGTCCCTTCGCAAACCCGGAAGTGTTACGTAGATTTCCCGACGCAACAGAGAAGACTATCCACAGCTAGCATAGCAGCAACGATGTCAGTGATATTTCCACCAAAGGTAACCATTCAGGATCGCTCTTTCGTGACGCTACCGATGGCAAGGGCTTCCAGGAAAGATGAACTACAATTAATCCCTACATGTTTGAACCTGAGGCGTCAGATGACGGCGATTTACTTGACACAGCAGATGACACAGCATTTGACAGCTCGACACTTCACGAACGGGAGAGTGAGTGGTAAGCCTAAATCCAGCATCGTGATTTTTTTATTAGAGAGAATGCGATTACATGGTTGTATATTTTTCCATGCTCTCCACATAGCTAAAACTGGATATTAGGTAATGGGACAGCTCCTACCGATCAAAATATGGTAAAGCTAGCCCAAATGTGGTTAAATGAATGATATGTCATTGAATTTTCAAGATAAATGACAAAACAATTTTATTTTCCAGGTGTTGCTGTAAACCGTCAAGTAATTACCCTTCCAAGAGTATATCTGTGTCATCAGGAGATCCCAGATGTGAGAGCCAAACTTGAGGAGGCTGAAGCACTGACAGGGGCATGAATTACATTAAAAAAATAAAACCATAAATTGTAAACAACACTGACACATTTTGTTGACTGTTTAATGTATTCTATTGGTATATAATATATTGTAATTATATTACATTCTGAAAAAATATTCAATAGGCCACAATAATAAATGATACCAGATTTATGTTGAATCAGCATCAGCTTCCGCTGTCAGATTGTGACACAACATATGAGCTGAGTTATACCAAGCACACAATGGCACACATCAAAGAACATAAATTTAGTAAGCAAAACAAAGTTAGGATAGCAACGGACTAGCGCAACACTGAAAAATGATAATGGCAGTGGGAAATATGTATTTATATGATAAATATGTATTATAAATGAAGGTAACTAGATTTTTCTTTTAAAAATGTGTGCTGTATATATGACTAGTTTATGATTTCATGTCATCAAAATTTGCTACATTTATTTCTCCTAAGTCATCGTCATCTGATGTCGCAGACGGAAGAAATTCAGCATCTGGCAGGCCTCATAGCATCTCTTCAGTCGTCATCGCTGGACATCGCATCACTTGGGTCATCATATGACTCGACCCACTCTCTCTTGATTTTGGGAAACTGGGTGGCGACTGACTTGCAACGCTTTTTTCATCGTGTTGAGGGTTTCCGCCACTTAATTTTTTATGTTTGGCTTCCTGGAGAGAAAAAAACATCACAACAGCATGAAAATATTGGATGAATCCTAATTTTAATTTAATAATAATTTCTTGGTGATCAAATAATAATGCCCCAGTCAAAGCAGCATCTATTTGATGCTATTGTTCCCTCTTCAAATAGGCAGACCTTGATGTTGAAGTATAACAAGTTATTGTTTTATTGAGATGTATTTGATACATTAGGGCCTGGCAGGTGGATTGTTTTGTTGTTATAGGCTTTATATCTACCCTGTGACAGGCCAAAAAACAACGAGCCAATGACCTATTTGGTGCTGGGGACATTTTAATTTACATAATACCTATTGATATAGTAATAAAATCACATGGGTAGACGACATGTCAGCCAACCTATCTACTTATGACAGGCCAACAGCAACAAAAAAATAAATGTCGCACTTCAAAAAACAGGCAGTAGGAGTCCCCCTCGTTTATCAAAAAAAGCCAGTAATGTTCTTACGTCTTTGTAAGACCAAGGTTGCATTGTTGTAGGTTTTCAAAGCTGTCGTGGCTGAAATGATGAAAACAATGAGCCGATTGGGGACCTGTATGCATGCTCACAAAAACGGTCCAACCCTTTGCAGGAAAAGTTTTTTTGGACCACTCCTAGAGTCTCGAGTCTTCCTATGAGCAATTCATCGCTACACATCGAGATGGCATGACGAATCCCGCGAGTAAAACCCAGAAAATATTTGCAATATATGGCGAGGATAGCGTGGTGCTATATTTCCGTGTTCAGAGTGGTGTCGAGGCTTCCTGGAAGTTACGCCATGAGGTAGCGGTCAGCAGGACGGCGCGTCCCTCGTTGCTATGGTGTTGCTATGGCCATAACTCAAAAACTACGCGGTCAATTATAATTATTTTTTTTTTATGTGACTTTTTGAGACAGCAAATGATGCATTTAATACAATTCAACTGAGTAAAACACTTAAGAGCAAAATCCGAAAAGCTCTTCAGTTGCCCTTTAACCCTTTCAGTCCGGGCATTTTTTGTCCGGTTTTACATGCTTTTGATGTTGCCTTTATATTTAAAAGAAAAACATGTTCACAATAGCCTGGTTGGGTCACGTTTTTCAGGACACCCTAACCTTCATGTCCAAACTGTTATTTTCTTCACTGACCAATTATAATCCACATTTTGGCTCTAAAAAGATATCAACAACAATAACAACAACAAAAAAACACCTGATTTTTTTGGTCAAAATTTGTAATATTGATGTCCCATTGACAACAAACATGTTCAACTAACTGTTTTGAAGCCTGATAATATTTATTCAACTTGTTTGGATGAAAATTCATGTCCAATATTTCATCTAAAAAAAAAAAAACAACTTTGAAAAATTATTCACTCGCATATTTTAAACTTTTACACAATTACATCACAATGAAAAAAATGGTGTCTGTAAAAAAGTCACGGATATCTACCTCAGAACTATTGCTTGATTGTATTTTTTTTTGTTAGTGTCGCATTTTCTCCGATATGTTAGATGATAAATAATCGATCCAAACACAGAGAAATTGAAAAAAAAAGTTTAAAATGGTAAACATATTAAAAAGAAAATCTCAACCACTCCTTGATGTCTGCGATTTCTGCATCGCGACCCTTGGTATATTACGATGTTCACCCATAAAATCCCCCCAAAATCCAGCTGTGGCCATTCACAGCTCTGTCCTGACACTCAGTGATACATGCTACAGTTGTGGTCAAAAGTTTACATACACTTGTGAAGAACATAATGTCATGGCTCTCTTGAGTTTCCAGTTATTTCTACAACTCTGATTTTTCTCCGATAGAGTGATTGGAACAGATACTTCTTTGTCACAAAAAACATTCATGAAGTTTGGTTCTTTTATGACTTTATTATGGTTAACAGAAAAAGTGATCAAATCTGCTGGGTCAAAAATATACATACATGGATCTGAAAAAGCGAATCATTGACTTGAACAAGTCAGGAAAGTCACTTGGAGCCATTTCAAAGCAGCTGCAGGTCCCAAGAGCAACAGTGCAAACAATTTTTTGTAAGTATAAAGTGCATGGCACTGTTTTGTCACTGCCACGATCAGGATGAAAACGCAAGCTATCACCTGCTGCTGAGAGAAAATTGGTCAGGAGGGTGAAGATTCAACCGAGAATCACCAAAAAGCAGATCTGCCAAGAATTACAAGCTGCTGGAACACAGGTGTCAGTGTCCACAGTCAAGCGTGTTTTGCATCTCCATGGACTGAGAGGCTTCCGTGCAAGAAGGAAGCCCTTCCTCCAAAAGCGGCACCTTGAGGCTCGACTGAAGTTTGCTGCTGATCACATGGACAAAGATAAGACCTTCTGGAGGAAAGTTCTGTAGTCAGACGAAACAAAAATCGAGTCGTTTGGCCACAATGCCCAGCAATATGTTTGGAGGAGAAAAGGTGAGGCCTTTAATCCCAAGTACGCCATGTCGACCGTCAAGCACGGTGGTGCTAGTATTATGCTGTGGGGCTGTTTTGCTGCCAATGGAACTGGTGCTTTACAGAGAGTAAATGGGAGGATTACCTTCAAATTCTTCAAGATAACCTAACGTCATCAGCCCAAAGATTGGGTCTTGGGCGCAGTTGGGTGTTCCAACAGGACAATGACCCCAAACACACACCAAAAGTAGTAATGGAATGGCTAAATCAGGCTAGATTTAAGGTTTTCGAATGGCCTTCCCAAAGTCCTGACTTAAACCCCATTGAGAACATGTGGACAATGCTGAAGAAACAACTCCATGTCAGAAAGCCATCAAATTTAACTGAACTGCACCAATTCTGTCAAAAGGAGTGGTCAAAGATTTAACCAGAAGCTTGCCAGAAGCTTGTGGATGGCTACCAAAAGCGCCCAATTGAAGTGAAAATGGCCAAGGGACATGTTACCAAATATTAGTGCTGCTGTATGTATATTTTTGACCCAGCAGATTTGATCACTTTTTTCTGTTCACCCATAATAAAGTCATAAAAGAACCAATCTTCATGAATGTTTTTTTGTGACGAAGAAGTATCTCTTCCAATCACTCTATCAGAGAAAAATCAGAGTTGTAGAAATAACTGGAAACTCAAGAGAGCCATGACATTATGTTCTTCACAAGTGTATGTAAACTTTTGACCACAACTGTACATGGAGTTTTTGGTTTGGAACAAGGTTAGTACGCGATAATATCTCGTTAAAGTCATGGCATTTGTAATCCTGCTCTTGCCTCCTCTCACCTCCAGATAGGGTTTTGCTGTTTATTTATTTATTTTTTTAAATGCCCTCCTGTTCAAAATTTTTCTTCCCCCAGAAAATTGGGATTTTAAGATTTCCTATGATGTATCACACATGCATATAGGACAATTTTGAGTTTGGCCAAATTGGGGGTCTCAGAGCGGAACTTCAAGTCACCTGAGTGTTTTTCAACATAACACACACACATAAATCCATGTCAAAAATGTCCATTTTTGAAAGGGTTTTGCAAATTTTGAAATGCAGTATGACATTTTTTTTACATTTTGCATTTTAAATCTAATTAGATATAGCAATGTCTTTGTGATCATGCAAGTATTATTTTCTCAGGTTTGCTGTTGTCTGTGTCGCGCTTGCCTCAATCAATGTGTAGTAAATCATTTATGACTGCCATGTGGGATTCCCATTTCCCTTCTGTAACCATTTTAGTCTTTTATTTGATGCATTCAAAGGCACCTTGGTCTCAAAAGATGACATTATGAGACATTTCAAATGTGTGAAGCAACTTTACTGAACCCTTGATATACCGTACTCCCTTTGATTAATTTATCAATGAAAAAGAATCATATGACACACAGCTGCTGTGTGCTTTATACTGTACTACCCAACTTTATAAATCTGATAGGCACTGTTTTGGACCTTTGGTATGCAGTCTGTATCTAAATGAGTGTGAGTCTATAAAAAACAAAAGGGGTGTTTTGATCAGCACAACATGACAATGGTTCTCCACACCGCCCGTTCGCCTTCTGATGGAAAGGGAAACTAGTTTGCTCAGTAGAAACCATGCTGTGGTCTGGGCTGGCACCAAAATATACTTGGAGGGAAGACATGTTCCCTCTTCTTATCCTTCAATTACTAGGTGTACACTCCCCTCACTCTCCTCCCCAATATGCTATGAGTAGTCATATCCAGATAGCAATGCTTCATTATGCATTATGTACCTGTATAATTAATCATGTTTCTCTATCACTATTCCCACTGTTCTATC
The DNA here is from genome assembly GCF_030265065.1 of Corythoichthys intestinalis. Classification (NCBI taxonomy): domain Eukaryota; kingdom Metazoa; phylum Chordata; class Actinopteri; order Syngnathiformes; family Syngnathidae; genus Corythoichthys; species Corythoichthys intestinalis. The sequence continues at coordinate 11,400,818 of NC_080404.1, forward strand.
TTTCTCTGTGTCTCCCTAAACCCCTTTCTATCTAGCTGCATTCTCTGAATAAACAGCACAATATAAACAATTACAATGTAAGTGCACTAAACTCCCGTGTGGCGCATTAAAACAAGTTTCAGCCTTAAAAGACACGCAGATATACTATTCTCTGTGCCCAAGCAACTGATCAGGACAGTGCAGTTGGACAGGTTTGTCAAAACTTATGAAAATGGGGCCCATCATATCATAACAACCATTATTGTATATCATAACAAAGCCTACAACAACATGATGAGAATACCACAACATGTACAGGGTGTTCCAAAATGTTTGACCCCATTTCGTGGGCCAATGATTTTGACAATTTTTGTTGGAATGAACTCAAATTTTTACAGCTTGTGTAAAAACGTTTCAAGTTTTTGTGTTAACGTTTGGTATTTCTATCTTTTCAGGTTAGGAAATGCCGTTCACTTTAAAAGAAAAGGCATTTTGCGTGTTAGGGTATGCTCGGACTCAGTCATCGAAGACAGTGCAGCATGCCTGTCATGTACCAATGTACCAGCATATTGCATTACACTCATGCATCACAAAGCTGTCATCACAAGGACTGTGTACTCTTTAATATGTCACAAAGAACAACTGAGAACAGTATAAGAGGCACGAACACACAGCATTCAGTGTCAGGTCGTCAGTGATTCACCATACGTTTGTATGCCAACTAGCCATTATCACTTGACCTGGTTGTTTTATGTGCCTGTCAACATCAATAAAATCCTTGTGTCTGCGATATGCAACTGGTTCCTCCGTCTGGTACATGACAGTGCCTTCTTCCCAAATTTTGCAAAGAAGGCAGCACTACAAAGCAAATTAGGACTTGGCACCAAAAATTTCAAGAAATTTCAGCGAGTTTTGCACGAGCTCGAATACCGACTAGATGAGTGCAGAGTCACAGGCGGCGCTCATATTGAACCTTTATGAAAATCTGTCATAGAACCAACAAATATTCATACTTTTCTTTGTAAATTTAACCAATAAAACTTATGACCTTCAACATAAAGTGTATTTAGTTTCATTAAGATCCATCAAGTAGTTTCTGAGATATGGGCATTTAGAATGGGGTCAACCATTTAGGAACACCCTGGATTTTCCCATGTTCTTTTTTTCCATTTTATAATTTCTTACCCCTCATGAAGGTGTGGTTTATAATACTTGAATAACATTTCCCACCTATGTTCAAAGGAGTTGCTGTAATTATGGTTAAATATAAACTTCATCATGACTCAGAACAGAGTACTAATGTAAGCTGGATATGTGAAGGACTTTATGAGTGCTCTCACACTAGCACTGTTTGGTCTGTTCATAGACCCCACCATCAGTCGAAAAGACAGCTCCCACAGACATTGTGCCACGCCTTTCCGTAGGGAGCCGACTCAGGCAAAACACTGAGTTGCCTTTCACTGTGATAAACTGAAACACACGCTGCATTCTAACCCCGGATTTAGGTGGAAACAGGATGAACGTTTTATTGCATAACAGTTGGCAGGAGGGTCTTAAGAGTGATTTGGTTGAATATTCAAGGTAATTTTTATATTAAATAGCACCATGCATGCACTTTCATCAAAATTACTGTAACTTTGGCTTAAAATATTTACGTAAAATGAATAATAACTGCCGTTTTCATTTTTGCTTTTAACCAAGAATCAATCGATCGATCGATCAATCGATCGATCAATCAATCAATCAATCAATCAATCAATCAATCAATCAATCAATCAATCAACTTTATTTGTATAGCCCATTAAAAAGTCCGCTAAGGAGTCCAAAGTGCTTTACATACCATAAAACATGAAAATAACTCAACATTCAAAAATAAAAGAAACACATAAAAAAATAAATAAATAAAAGACGAGGTCATTAACAGTCATTGCACATCATCCAGACTGTTTTACGTTCATATTTGTAGACATTCCGCGATTTAACCATTTATTAAATGCTTCCCAGGAGGAAGCCTCTTCTGAAGACGGTACACAAGAAAGTCCGCAAACAGTTTGCGAAGACATGTCAACAAAGCACATGGATTACAGGAACCATGTCCTATGGTCTGATGAGACGGGCGGGCTTTCTTTTGTACCGTCCGTACACCGGACCGTATACTGTACAGCCATGCACACCAATTTGATGCAGAGTACGGCGTATGGTCTGAGCACTAACAGGCTGACCCCCCACCTCTTCTGTCCCTGCAGCAATGCTGACAGCACTCCTGTAACAAGTCACATGACATTTTGGAGGGAAAATGACAAGCAGTACTCAGTTTGGACATTTAGGGATGTACGTAATGTACTCACTTTTGTTGGCAGAGGTTTACATATTAATGGCTATATTTTGAGTTATTTTGAGGGGAAAATAAATTAACTCTATTATATAAGCTGTACACAGACTACTTTTCATTGTGTCAAAGTTTCATTTTGTCAGTGTTGTCCCATGAAAAGATATACTTAAATATCTGCAGAAATGCGAGGGGTGTACTCACTTTAGTTTACTGTATGTCATCCCATCCCGACGCCGTTTCACTGGCACGGCAGTCCCATATGACGTTATATTGCTAAGCAGATGAAAGTAGAAATCATGTCATTGCTGTCGAATGTAGACAGAGTCGCTGTTACATGTGATGCGTGGACGTCTCTAGCCCCCGAATTGTTTGTTACAGTAACTGCCCATTTCATAACAGATGAGCGGGAGCTGAAAGCACACGTGCTCCAAAAAAAAAAACAATGAACAAAGCTGCTAATATGGTTGAGCTGCTAAGCCATGCTGTAAATGAATGGAACAAAAAAAAGACGTCTCTGTTGTTACAGACAACGCAGCTATTTTGGTTGTCGCTGCCCAGCTGGGTAACTTTAGCCATCTGACATGCTGCGCCCACACACTGAACCGTGTTTTTTCATCTCAGTAGCTAAACACACTTGATCTGTCCTGCAAAAGGACTTGAGTTTTTTTTTAATTTTTTTTTTATTATTTTTACCTCAGGGAAACCCGTTAATGTTTACATGTTCACGTTTACACAACTTAAATCAGAAAAGCACGTTTTTGAGCCATTTGTATTGAAGTAGTAGTACCAATTGTCTTTCATTTACACCTGTGTTCACTTTTAGTTAGATAAAAATACATTTCTGCAAAATGCTACGATTTATTCTGTTGAAGATTGAATGTAGTTTAAAGCTGCTGATACAGAATGGGGACGTGAGTATTTTATACACTGTTTTGAACTGTTAACTTGATACTGAAATTGTAGTTTATATAAGCCTAGAGGATTTTTGTACTATTTTTGTAACTAATGTACAAAATATTAAAAGCAGCTAATAGCTGGGGGGTGGGGAGGGGTGTTGTGCATCAATAGTTGATTTATAATTGAATTGTTGCCTCTTAATCATAATCGAATCGTGAGGTGCCCCTAGATTCTCACCTCTAGCCATAACCCAGGGACAACATGTGTTACCAATTAATTATACCCTCCTGGATGCCACGAACTGTATGTAAAAAAAGTTGTCCGAAAGATTAAGAGGACGCTCACCGTTAGCAATAGACTAATGCTAACACGAATGCTATGCTAATGCTACGAGTTAAATTTAGTGTGATGATCACTCAGCACAGACCTTTAAAGGCTAAAGCAACATCGCATATTCTCTCTTGCCAAGATAAGAAGACAAATCTTACCATGTGTGTCTCAAAACAACAATGGTGAAAGCAAAATATAACTGGAGGGGACATGAGCCAGATGTACTGCAAATTTCGGCCCAACTTCGTAAAACGGATCCGATTTTTGACGGAAACTATGGCACGTTTTCATCTCCTCTCGTCAGACAAAAATGGGCGTTCGTGTCGTTATGTTTTATTCTCCCAAGACGCGTTTTTAGCTCGTTATCGTCTCGTCATCGTCATGAAAAAATTGTTCGTCGGCGAAATAGTTTCGTTATAGTCATCGTTGATAAAAACATCACTGTTGAGTGATGGTGGTGGTCTCAACGCATACAGTACATTGATTTGCAATTATCGGCAAGTCGGTCTCTATTCTGATTTGTAAATAATTTGAAGTCATTCGGTTATCAGTTAAAATTGCTGAAGTAATGATCAAGTGTGTGTGTCTCCATGTGTTTACATGTGCTTCCTCTGAAGATGACTAAATATCTCCTGCATTTACCCAGTTGAACCATGTTGGCTAGCCTTGATCTAAGTAATATTATGCACATTATATTTGAATAGAAAATAATGCCACATGAATTATTGTTATTAATATCAACAAGACAGTAGGTCTTTTTAAGATCATACCAGCTCTGCTCTAAAATACTCCTTTGGTTTGTGTAGTGAAGTGGCACAAAGCTGCTCTGATAGTTTATGGTCAGCACACGAACAGCAAGAGAAATTAAAATAAAAGGACATGAAAGGACTACAGAAAGTCATTATTTTCAGCTGTTATGTGGAAAAATGTGATTTGGGGTTTGGTGAATATATTTATTTCACCTGTTGGATAACCATGTCCAAAATGTGTACCATTACATCAATGATATTACCTTCTTTTCTTAGTCACTGCACTGTACATGCAGCACTTAAAATAACATTAATTAAGTTGATTCAAGGTGACAGTTTTTGATTCATTTATTTCAGGTGTCCAAACTTTCTGACTGTAAAATGCAAATTTTATTATGTATGTTTAATTATGTTTCCTTAGAACATGTGACCAAAATAAGTAGAATATAACATAATATACTGTATAAAGATTTATAAATATAAAATATAAAAATATAGTAGAATACAGGGGCGCTGGAAATAATTTTCATCCAAAAACAGCAGTTTCAGTCCAAATCTGTCACGCTTGCGCTTTTTCTCCATATAAGGTGTGCACAATGGCAGTACACACGCATGCTGGATACTTTATGTACTACTACTAGGCTACTAGAAAGACAGCGTACAGTGTATGTTGGAGATTTTTTTTTACTGGAAATAAAAGTGCCCGTTTATTATAATGCATATTCCCACAGTTAGATGGTGCAATAACACACAAATCTGGGCACTAGTATAATCTATCATAATCATTTTCAAATTCCAATTGAATTATAGAAAATGTTGCCGTTTTTGTAAAGAAAAATCTCAATTTTTTTTGCGCCATGTTAATGCCTCCTCTGTCCACAGTTAACTTTTCCGTTCCAATAGCACCTTATTCAACCTGACCTGTTAGCAAGCAAGGTGTCAGGTGGTAACCATGTTATTAACAAAAAAAATGTTTTCAACATATAAATTTAATCCCCAAAGACAAATACACTATTATTTCAATTTGTTTTGTTAATTTATTTTTAACAAATAATAATAATAAAATTCTACCAAAACACCTTTTTCTCCCCAACACCAGGGTGGCTGCAGCATTCTAAGCACCCCACTTCCCACGCCATTTCATCGACCAAACATACTTATGATATAAAATGCACAAAATCAAGCCCCTTTCACACATATATCCCGGTAAATTCCCGTGTAAAGTGACACGGTATTTCCTTGCGTCATTGCTTTCACGCATGGAGAGATATCCCAGGAATGACGCAGGTTGGACACCTTCACAGACTTGTCCCATGTTGCTCACTGTCGCTCTCTGTGCGTGGAGGGCTGTTGGCGTGATTTTATAACCCGAACATTATGTCATTTTTAGTCGGCATCGGGTGTTACAATGCTGGTCAAATCATGCTTTTATACACAATCGTTTGTGGGAGCGTTACCAATGTCGTAACTGCAGCCAATTTAAGCTCATCAAGATTGTATTTACCCCAGGCACTTCAAGAGAAGGATGCTGAGATATTAACTTGCTGGGCGTCATTCGACACCTCTGCCGCCCTTGCTTTGAAATTCCCTACGTTTTGCTGGTATTTGAGTGTATTTGTTTTGTTGTCTCTGCCTAACGCTTAGGTTAGTATTATTCATCCCCGTCGATCTACTGTCATGGACCCATTGTGTTATTCCACTTTTGCCACAATCACGTGTATTTTTGTTTGTATTTAATAAACCCTTGAAAGCACACATCCCTCTGTTGTTTTCTGTTTTGAGGTACCACCTTGTTTCCGCAGTAGTGAACCCTAACAACAGCAACAAAATAAACCACACATTTCCAAAGATGGACGATGGACTCTCTTCCTCGGCTGTACGATCCGGTAGCAATATAATTTCGTTATGTTTTCAGTTTAATTTAACTATTTCCAGCTTGCTATGTTTGTTTACCGCTTTTCATCTTAGTGCGAAAAAAGGGGAAGTGACGATTGGCCCGGCATCATATTTACGTCATCAGCCATCGTGCTGTGACCCGGGAAATTAACGCTTGCTTTCACATAAACCATAAACCCGTGAAATGTCCGCGTAATCTCTGTGTCAGTCAACCTGGGAAATTACGTTCACATACGAGGGGTGCCCGTTTAAATCCCGGGATGTTGTCCCAGTGTGTGAAAGGGGCGTCAGTCACTAACTGGTGTGACCACTATTTACCAACTTGGTTCAAAACTTCATGTTTGGTTGAAACCTTCATGTCATCAATCCATTTTTGGGATCAAACTTCAAACCATCATGTCATCAGCCCAACCCAACCATTCATTTGGTCATTTAATATTCACATCCTTATGTCAAAGCCATAATTCCTTTTTCTACCTGTCCTGTTCAGCTGCTTAGACACAGAGAATAGGAATCTGAGTGTCCTTATGGTCTAAACAGTTTTAATGTATCACATGGGAGTTTAATATACTCCCATTGTGGCTGTTCATTATGTTTTGTTTATTAGGAGAAAGCAACGGACAGGAAGGGGTTATGTGGGACAGAAAGAAAGTAAGCAGACAGAAGAACGTTATTGATCCTGAGTAAAAAGTTCCCAATTAACAATGAGGGAGTTAGTTTATTGTAAAATCTGAATTTGATTTGACTTACCGTATTTTTCGGACTATAAGTCGCGGTTTTTTTTCATATTTTGGTTGGGGGTGCGACTTATACTCAGGAGCGACTTATGTGTGAAATTATTAAAACATTATGATATAATTTCACATGTTATTTTGGTGTTTTGGACTGATGGTTTTGTAAACTTGTTAGCATGCTATAGTTATCTGAATAACTCTTAATAGCTATGGCCACGTTCGCGTTCTGCCTTTGGCAATTTATGTTCAATTGTATTATTGACTTTTTTATATTGAAATGGATGCATTTAGTTTGTGGCGCTTTCACGCCCACTTGGGAGCGCACTCGCACTTGTTTACGTGAAGAAGAGCGCTCGCACGCCAGAAGAAGACGGACAGCTACGTAGCTCTGAGTGAGTGAGTGGGCGAGTTAGTGAGAGAAAAAGACGGCTGCGAACCTACGTTCATTGTTTATGCTTTTAAAATATCTCTACAGAGGCAACGCCTGCGTGTATCATCTTTTCTGTTGTTGTTGTGTTTTCCACCCGCGATCGGACACTTAGAGCCAGTTGTGTGGTTGTTTGAACGGTGTGCTAATGCTAGCGAACGCATGCTAACCTGTTACGTTATTGCTGTAATGGTACCTAATTATCCTTTATTTACGTTGATGCGAACCTGTTTGCTATCGAGGACCAAATTGATTCAGCAAATTATGCGGACGTCCAGCATTGTCTTTTTGGAGTTCGCTGTATATAGCCAGGACCGAGCGGTAGCGTCCTGGTGAGGACAGTATATTCGCATTTCGTTGTTCATGCACTGTACACTGTACATTTATTCAACATGTTGTTCTCTATTGTATTTTATATTAAATTGCCTTTCAAGATGACATATCTGTTCTATGTGTTGGATTTTATCAAGTAAATTTCCCCCAAAAAATGCGACTTATACTCCGGTGCGACTTATATATGTTTTTTTTCTCTTTGTTGGGCATTTTATGGCTTGTGCGACTTATACTCAGGTGCAACTTGTAGTCCGAAAAATACGGTAGTTGTTCCATACAATGCTTCTCTCTTCTGCTTCTTTGTTGAAAAGTCTACAGCCCGGAGCACTCCTACACAGTAATCTGCCATTTTTATTCATCAGGTGTTTAATGCTTTAGAGAAGTGAGATCCTCCACTAATTTCTTTGTTCCTCAAGGCCATCTTGGCGAAGTATCAGCTCAGCAGTGTCCAAGGCTTGGCTGTTGCAAAGTTGTCTCAACAGTTACTCAAGTGCAATAATAGCAGTTTTAGTCTCTGAAGGGAGGTGACAATTTCGAGCAAGGGGGTGAAACAAGAAATATGAAGGGAAAGTGAGAGATTACTTTGCATCTTGGCAGAGGGATTGAAAACACTATTGAATTGTGGGAGGAAAATAATTAACTTATTTAGCCATTGCTCTTTTTATGTGTCAAAAGATGCAACATTGGCATTTTTTGTTTAATTCGCTTGTGATGACATATCTTCTACACTCTTTCAAAAGTATTAGAAAAAGTTCAAATACCTAGGAGACATGAATGAATGAAAATATTTCCATGATATTAATATTTTTTATTCTTTTTTTTTTTCAATTCACATTTTTTAAAGAGTCTTTGGTATCATTGTCCTCCAATCCACCTCAGAAAATTAAGGTTCATTTGACCTTTATAAATTATTGTACGCTAATGTCTGTCACAGAAGGTGGGATACAAATCCAGTCTGTTCATTCCATAAGGTGAATATCACTCTCCATTTTCAGTTAGTGGCTCTAGGTCCCTATTGTGCACGTAAAAAAGGCACATTCCATGCATTTGTGATTTGTAGTATGCGTGTCTGTTCTTTTTTAAGGTTCATTAAAAGTGACACGATTTTAGCGTGAGAGAAAAAGTGAACAAGAGGTGTTAATGAGATACGCATCAGTGTGTATCTGTGCGTGTATTAGGGTATACTGCACACATCACTACAATACAAAAAAAAAAAAACCTTGTAGGAATTGAAAATAAATATACAGTACTGTACAAATTATATAATGTATGATTAACACTGCAGTATACTGTAGTATAAACATACAGGGTCCATAAGTCTGCATACATAAGAAAAGTAAGCATGTTGTTCAAATATTTTAGTTCATACCAGCAGTATGGTCTGGCGTTGCTGAGGATACTACTTGTGCTGGGTTGTTGGGGCCAAGATTTATAAAATTGACACATAAGAAACCTCAAAATTAGGGCTTCCTCATATATATAGAGTATATATATATTTTAATGTATGCTGGATGGATTTCCCGAGCAGTATGGCCTGGCGTTGCTCGGGTGAAAAAGTGAAAATTGACATTTTCTATGTGAATTTTTGGAGTTTCAAACCTACAGAGATCAAACCCATCTAAGAACACTCTTAGACACATAAAGTACAACTGTGAAAAATTTCGTCAAAATCCGCTCAGCCGTTTTGGCGTCCATAAAATACGAACACACGGACATACTCGCCTTTATTGAGACTAAAGTGATCCTCTAACTTAAATACATGTAGGCTCTAATAAACCACAATTGTTCTCTTGTAGTAAAATATGTTGTTAAAAACACATAAAATGTTAATAAATCAATGGCAATATTTTATAATATTTACTACATATTTTGACCGTTAGTTGGCGCCATGGTTTGCGGGCTCGCAGTGATGACGTCATTGGGATCTTTCCAAATGTGTAGTGTGTTCAACAATTGCTTATTGCTGCCTAAACCCGCGAAGTAAAATGCTGCTTTTGGATGCAATTTCCAGTCAAATGGAAACAAGGGGAGTGAAGTGAGTGGTCAAGGTGGAATTATTATTTTTAGTGAATAAATGTGCATAAGTGGAAGCTTCTCCCCCTTTTTGGTCCCTGTATGCACGTATCCTACCCACCACGCGTTACAACTGGCGCCCAAACATTTTTCCTGGATCCTCAGTCAAGTAAGGGATCCGTCTATTTTTGGATCCGACAGTCCTACCATGTCTGCAATATTGGTTTCAGATCTGTCCATTTTTTTGATTCGTCGGTCCCACAGCAGCTTTTCGGATCAGTCTATTTTGTGGAATCGACAGCCTGATTGCGGCTGCGACATTGCCAGGATCGGTCTAATTCCTGGATCTTCGAGTGAGTTAAAGACGCGGATTTGGATTACTATTGCTATCTTTTGTTGACTATTCTTCGTGGGGGTTTTCCTCAAATCATACAAAATAATTAAAGCACTATGGCAAGCTACAGTGACGACAGTGACTCTGACATGGACCTTACAACAATCTTGGAGTTCGTCAGGGAACGCGTGTTTGCGTACTGCTGAGCTCCCGAGTGAAGAGTGGTCAAGGTGGAAATATTATTTTTTGTGAATAAATGTGCATAAGTGGAAGCTTCTCCCCTTTATGGTACTTTTATACACGTATCCTAGCTACCACGCGTTACAATGTACAAGACATGGATTACACAAAATGTGCTCTTTGGCCTGTACTGTCTGTAAAGCACACGACAGCTCTGGATGCTAACAATCTACATAATTATATTGAGATAAGTTTGAAAACGCAATATGCTTACCTTGAATATTTGCTAATAAAACCGGAGTTCCCAACAGCACTCTCTCGCATCACCAGTTTCGCCCAACTTTTGTCTTATCCGGTATTTGCTGCACTCATTTTTTCCTGAAGCTCGTCTTGTGAACGACCGACAGTGCTGTCCTGCTCTTCACTTTTCAGATCTAGTTCAAATAGGAAGGGTAGAGCTTACGACATGTTGGGAAAGCTAACGAGTGACACGCTGGAATTTCGGCAACGGGACCGGTGACGTCACGCACTGTGACGTAACAAGATTGGCGACCTATCACTTAAAATAATTTTACAAACTTTATTAAAACAAAAACATTAAGAGGGGGTTTAATATCAAATTATTATAACTCATACTAACATTTATCTTTTAAGAATTACTTGTCTTAAAAATAGAGGATCCCTTTAAGATATTCAGCTGAAATGAATCCCTTATTAATGTTTTGGAAAATTGTACTTTTTTTTTAATCCAGCGTGTTATTGTGAAGTACTTAAAGCCACAACGTATCGTCACAGCACGTTTAAATTTGTACATGAAACTGTAACGTCTGAAAGCCAACTGCGACATTGCAAGTGAACTTTTGCCCAATAGATAGCGCTGTCGCCTACGCAATCAGGTTGCATTTTGTACGCTATTTTTTGGAGTTATGAATGAATTTTCGGCATTAAATGGAGGCTTACAGAGAACAAACCCTTCTAAGAACACTCCCTGACAAATAAAGTACAACTGTGTAAAATTTTGTACAAATGCGCCCAGCCATTTCGGAGTCCGTAGGGAACACACATGCACGCGCACAACCTGACAAATGTATAATATTGCACGCCCCATTTTTCAGTTTTTTATTTGTTAAAAAAGTTTAAATTATCCAATAAATTTTGTCCCACTTCACGATTGTGTTCCACTTGTTGTTGATTCTTGACAAAAAATTAAAATTTTATATCTTTATGTTTGAAGCCTCAAATGTGGCGAAAGGTTGCAAGATTCAAGGGGGGCGAATACTTTTGCAAGGCACTGTATATATATATATATATGTATGTATACAGAATTGTAATACAGATTTATTTTACATTGATCATTCAGCTAATCAATTAATTAGATTCATATTGTTGAGAAATGTAGCCCTGACCCCCGTTCACCCGGTCTGTTTGGTCTTATAAATGTCCCGTTACCACCAAAAAGTGTACTTGCAGGTTATGCTGTCCCTACCAATGTTGAGACCAAACCTATGCCCTTAGTTCACAGTGACGTTTATAAGACAGCGATATGATGCGTTCAATTCTCGTTCGCCCGAAATATGATCACAACTCTGTCTATATGACTATCATTGTTTGAAACAAATGTTAATACATGATTTCCATTGTTGATGAACTTGCATTAGTACAGGTGAAGTCATCCCTGCAACAGCATTGATGAAACATTCCTTGAGATTATTTCTTATATCTTCACTTTAAAATATGTGATTGAAATCAAGAGGAGGAATGTATGCTGTTCTAGGGTCATTAAATAAAAAATATGTTCAATACACCGTACATATTCCGACGTATAGAAATATATGGCTCATCCTGTAATAACATTGTTATTTTTTGTTTTTAAACAAATATGTTCTGTTGATTATATAAGTCCTTTCGATTTCTATACAGAAAAAAGATAAAATAACAGCAAATTTTATCTGTTAATGCTACACCTAAATGTTTTAAGGTGCTTATGATTCATTACAGTGACTCATGAAATCAGGCACATGGACAGAAAATTTTAAAGCGGAACTCGCTCAGGGAAAAAACTGGCTAATGTTTTTTAAATCTAGCTTTTATTTTTGTATCCATCAAAATGTCTAATCAAATAGGGTAACTTATATTCTCAATTGCCTGTGTCTTTCTCTCCTCCTCTCTTCATTCAGCAAAATGCGAACATGCTTTGAAAACAGGCAATTTGCACATAATGATTGTATCACAGTTGCAACTCAATCTCAAGGAGAACTTAATTGTGATGAAAGACATATAGGTAGAGAAATGGTTACTTATTGAATAAGTGTGATTGAACTTGCTAGAAATGTGGATATTATATGATAGAATACAATCTTTCTCCAATCTGCCAAAAAAGGAAGGTACCCCAAATTTGATCCTTTTAAACATGTTGCAGTCACTTATTTTGTTTGTGAGTTTGCATACAAATTAGGCCTGCACAATATATCGTTTGAGCATCGCCAACGCAATTTGCGCTTGAGCAATAGTCCCATCTCAGGACGTGTGATTGTTTTTTGTTTCTTTAAATGTAAACTTTTATTTTTCTTCATAAAAGCACCAATTGTGCAGTGAATGGCTAGTTTGGTCGCACTGCTTTTCAAGAGGGAGGCTGAAAGGCTGTACGAGCATGAAGCAGAAAAACATAAATCTATTTTTTAAATTAAAAACCCGATCCTTTTCACCCGATTCCAATCCTGAGAAAAATGGCGCGATCGGTCCGATTTCCGATCATTTGATCCAATCGAAAAATCTCTGATGGATACAATATGGTCATAGTGGGTCAACCAAAGTCTTCCTAAGCAGAGTTATTCAAGTCTGGTGAAAAGTGTTCTAGTTTTAATATCACAACATATATTGCGATATATCGCAAACCCCACAAAAAATCGCAATGTCGCTTTTTTCCAATATCGTTCAGCCTAAACACACATTTTTTTTTAATTTATTGAAGGACACATTTTGAATAAAGGATTCATCTGAAACTCTATATTTTCTTTTTTTTTTTTTTTTAAAGTAGAAATCTTGATGAAAAGGCTATCATTTACCATTTACAAAAAAAGTTAATTGCTGAATGAATAATTCATCTGAGATTTTACCTTTTTTGTGGTTCATGTTTTTAAAGGAACCATGAACAGAAATGCTTAAAGGTTAACATTCACCATTTGTCTTAAAAAGTTAACTTTTTCCTATTTGTTACTAGGTTTGACATTTTTAAAGTGACATTAAATACAAATAATTAGTCAGAGAGTTAATGAAATTGCATTATTTTGGTTGGACCTGCACTGCATATATAACTTACTGTATATATGTTTAATCATTATATTTTCTGAAATATTGCTGCCAACCACTTCAGCGTGTACCCCGTCTCCTGCTCACAGTCAGCTGGGATAGATTCAGCAGCATAGGCAGCATAAATTAAGAATGAATGAGAGGCTTAACTGAAATAACCATGCCTATAACATGAATAAATAACAGCATTTTAATATCTTAATGTAGAGGCCAACAGTAAATCCCGACCATATCATGATTCTGGTTATGTGGTCCCAGTTTCACTGTAAAGTGTCTTGTTTTAAACAATACCAATATTGAACCAGGTGATATTTTGACTAAGTTGGCAAGGACAAGTGTGGATGTTTCATTGGTGGAAATTAATTTTGAAGCGGACCATCATGGTCATCATGTTAAGTGAAGTGCATTCGTACTCATCTATTGTAGGAAATGCTTTTGATCGCAGGCTTGGTAGCCGGCTGTCAAAACACATATGCTTGTAGGTACAAATAGCTTTACATAATGACCCTGGAGTAAAAACATGGCTGGAGTATAAAAGCAGAGGTGGGTAGAGGAGTGAACAATTTAACTCAAGTAAGAGTAGTGTTTCTTCGAAATAATATTTCTCAAGTAAAAGTAGTCACCCCAAAATATACTAAGTAGATTTTTTTTTTAAAAAATAATAATATAATATTCCATATATTTATTTCATCTGTTATAATTAAAACAATCATCAATTACTATAACCTATTAAATGACCATATTAGGACAAATAAATACACCAAAATCAAGGAATTCAGCCGAGAAAAATTAAACATCACCCGTTCAAAAAGAGAAAAAACATTGTTACCTCTGATTGGTATAATGGAGTCATGTGGTTCCTGGCTTTGACTGGGGCGGACATGTTTCCTCCCTGCTCCTGCCATCTTCATCAGTCTAGTCTGCCTGCTTTTTTCATATTTTTCCTCTGTGGATCAACTGTTTGCTGGTCTCTTATAAAAAAAAAAAAAAAAATGGATTTGATTAGTTGGTCTATCAGCGCAAGGGACAAGATTTTTTTCAACAAGAGACAGTGCACCACGAGAGCCGTCTTGCCCGGATGGGACCTTTGCTCCGGGCTACGTGAGAGGTTCATGGGATCACTGGAAGCCCGCCTGTCTCACTGTCCTATCTGTGGAAGATATCGGTGACATTTGGCTGTTTGGCGTCACGGTCGTGGGGTTCCTTCTGCTTGGCTTAGGAGGCACCCTGCTCTACTGGAAAATTTCCAAGACGGCAGCTTTCAAGGAAATCGACAAATTGACAACGGAATCAAATGGTGCAATTCAAGGCATCGGAGGACCGCGTCAAGCCTCGGATTGAGAACTTGCTCCATGGACACACAGTTCAGTCCAAGGAAGGATGGAGAAAAGTGTATGCTACTTGGTGCCAGATGGCTGAACTGTCGTGGAAGACCGCAACTATTGGCAATGACTTAAGGGACCTGAGGTTTTGTTTACGCCCTGAGGAGCGCGATTTTTACTGCAGACCAACTGTATTTGCTCATATTAAATTAATTATTCGGCTTAAGTCGATTATACTTTTCCTTTCCCTTTCCCGAACACCCTTATTCCTCCCCTCCCTTCTCCTGGAGAGAGTCGCACAGATGGCCCTATCTGTTGCCCTTGATTCTCTTCCCAAGGCCGGTCGCAGGGCCCTGCGACTCATATTTTGTCTATAGATACCTACAAATACTGATACACTTCTGCATACCCCCCCGTCCACTACCGCCTTTTCTTACTATATCTGCCCCCCCCCCCCCCTTACCTCCAGCCTTGACTGGAAGTTTTCCTTTTTTTTTTGTACAAAAAATCCCTGCACATGACCTGTGTGTCGTATCTTATCCCTGCTATATTGTATGATATATGTGTGTACTGTGTACTATATGTGTGCTTTGTTTTAAGCGTCTTTGTGTATCTGAAAAGCGCTCTAGAAATAAAATGTATTATTATTATTATTATTATTATTATTATTACTGTAACTTCTGTAACTGCTCTGTAATTTCCTGAACAAGAGAGTGGCGGCGCTGTTCATCTACAGCGGCTCGATGCTCACTCATCGGATTTCATCTCGATGCTCACTCATCGGATTTCATCTCATTGTCACTTGTGTCAATGACAAATAAAGCTTCTTGTATCTTGTATTGTTGCATCGTTTCATTGGTGAAACTGAGACGGCAACTGTCAGCATTTCTGGCAAAAATAAAGTCAATAAGTAGAATGGATAGGATAAATGTAGCGACTCTAATGTAGCCTAAAATAATAAGAGTAAGAGTAGTGTTCTTTTCGTCACAAATCGACTCTAGTAAAGTAAAAAGTATTGCATGGTAAAACTACTTAAAGAAGTACATTTTTGTGAAAAAGTTACTCAAGTAAATCTAACGAAGTAAATGTAATGCGTTACCACCATCCCCTGGTAACAGTTTCAATTTCTTCACAAATGTGCAAAACCGTTATCCATCCATCCATCCATCCATCCATCCATCCTTGAACCAAAAATGTTTTTTGTTATAGTTTCATACTACTTGGAGAGCATAATAATTATGGTCTGACTTGCTTTGTTTGTATCGTATCAGTTAATTCTAATAAATTCTAAATTGCAATGTTTTAGGATGCACATGCGTGGGCTGCTTATTATGAGCAAAAACACACAACAAACAAACACACAAAACCCACAGTGCACAAATGCCTGCATGCACTTTTTGGCCCCAGGCCATGCTTGTCCACAGTGGAAATCACAGAACACTGTTTTATTTTCTGTGTGTGCGTGTGTGTCCTCAAGCAGAGAACATATTTGGATGTTTGGCTGGTTCTTTATTTGTGCCTGTCCTACAAATGTCCCTCATTTTTCCCCCTTTTGTTATATTCCATCCTTTAAAAAGAATAGCTTTGATTTACCGGGATGGCAGAATTTTCAGACATTAAGTGAGAAAACAGAGAATTGATCTTGGAGGCAGTATTGGTTCTTGTCCCATCTTGCAGACTGTCAGGTGTGTAACTCCAAGCCTGACTGGAGTCCCAAATGGACTCAAGCCATCAGTGGCGGGCGAGACAGATCTAAAACAAATCAAATCTAAAACAAGCAGTCTGTTTCTCTGTGTGCCTCTCAGAGCAAAACAGAGTTTTTAGACCAAGTCTGAAACAGCCATAGTCTGCAATGCACTGCCACAATTTTTATGCACAAAGGTTTGTTTGAAGGCCCCTCACATTCTGGGGTTGGGTGAGGCCTGTCTGACAGGTTCTCGAATTATTGCTTGTTTTGGACTTAAATGAGGGCATGCTGTTCTCTTTTAATTATTCAATATGTGGGGCTAGCGAGGAAAAAATAAGAGCCACCCATTAGATAATGTGTTGGCTTTGGCAGAGTAAACACCCACACAAATCTGTCAACGACTTAGTGTGTATGGACTGTATGTGCTGGGAATGTATGCATTTTTCTAAGTAGATTAAATGCATGTGGGGCAGAGGTGGGTAAAGTAGACAAAAAGTTTACTCAAGTAAGAGTAGGGTTACTTCAAAATAATTACTCAAGTAAGAGTAAAAGTAGTCATCCAAAAAATGTACGCAAGTACATGTAAAAAAGTATCAAGTGAACAGAACACTCAAGTAATGAGTAACATTTGAACTAACTGCTTATTTTGTATTTATTTATTTTTTTAAACAATGTTTTGTTTTATTTTTTCAGCACAAACTTATCTATTTGAACGGTTGTTATAATAATACTGTACAATAACCCATTACATAACCACATTAAGCCAAAGGAAAATAAATCATTTGAGGAAAAAAAAACAGTAATGAAGCATTATGTGTCCAGAGAATGCCATGCCCTCTAGTGGAGAAAATAGTTCCTAGTTTGGGTGGTGAATATTGCAGTTTCCTTGATAGCTACTATTAAGAAATTAAAAGGATCATATCTCCGGTTTTCCGTGATCAATCGGTGCCAAATAATAACTGGGAGAGAGTTTAAAATCCACAATTTCAATTCATGTTGAGGGCAGTGCTGTATGTCAAATACTTCATTCGTTACAGTGATTTAAAGACGCGCGATTGAACAGGCTTGCGTGATCATAGAACTGCAAAATTGCGTCTGATTGGAGTGATGGAGTCATGTGATTATTGCTAAAACATCTTTCATTGGTGAAATTAGTAGCGCTACTCTAGGCAATAGCATCGCTAGTAAAAAATAAATAAATAAATAAATATAATGAGTAAAATAAAGAGGAAAAATGTCACAACTCTTGTGTGGCCCAAAGTAGCGGAGGAAGAGTAGCATTTTTTCTTTACAAATCTACTCATGTAAAAGTAAAAAGTATGGCTTGGTAAAACTACTCTTAGAAGTACATTTTTGTGAAAAAGTTACTCAGGTAAATGTAGCGGAGTACATATAATGCATTACTACCCACCTCTGATGTGAGTGGGGAAAAACACAAGACTGGAAATACTGTATATTTGGCAATTTTGAATTAATGAATTTCAGCTGCAAAAAGTGTTTTTGTTTTTCTCCAGTGGTGTATAACCTATTTACAAGTTTGGAAGAGGGGCATATTTACTTAAATACCTTTATCTCAGCACTCCACTGGTGATTGTAGTCATCATAATCTATTTCAGTAGCACAAATTTTTCCAACACATTACAACCCCAAGTCAGCCAACTGCTAAATTGTTTTAGTAGTTACATATTTTTATACTTCTATTCACTTCTATTCATCATTGTTATTGTCTGTCTTGCTTAATTTCATGCACCTTAGAATTTTGCTCTTTTATACTCATTTATATTGGCTTTCAAAACGGGACCTGAGTTTTAATTTCTCACCATTAACATGTAAATGTGAACTAATGAGACAATAAAAATCTTTGATTCCTTAAATCCTTGAATCCATTAAAGAGCAGATGAAGAGTTTGTTGGATTTCATTGTAATTTGACATCAGGGGTCGCGTTAACCGAATATTTTCCGTCGTTGACCGGTTTTTTAAAACAGTGACGGAAAAAACTGAAGTCCATCTGTCATTTTGACAGGTTGCAATTCACACCCCAGACCACAGGGTGGCGAGTGAGCATATTAATTAGCTATTGTCTCTCTTGATGCATGACGTCGTTGGCCTTTCTTGGAAAAATGTCAAGGCAACTGAGTGTTTGCTTGGCACGGTCAGACTGTTCTCCCTGTATTTTTCAAACACTGAGAGAAAAGTCTGGGACACAGCCTCTCGAGTAGGTACAAAATCAATTGACAAATCAGATTTGTTTATTTGCGTGACGTGTTCTTCACGAGCAACGTCACTCTTGCGCGCCGAAAGTCGTCTCTATAACAACACGGATGGCGAAAGGGAGAGCCGAGAATATGTTCCAATCCGCGGTAAATTCAGTTTTAAATGAGCTAAAACACATCGACACGAGTCATTGACAACAGTCTGTCTCGCGCTAGCCATGTTGAATAAACTCCGTTCTCCTCGTATGTTTACTTCTGCGCGCAAGTCCCTCGTCCTGCCCTCGTCGCTTTGCTAACGGCACGTCTGCCCGTCACTGATTGGTGCACTCCGCTGTCTGTTTGCCTCTTGTTAAGCTTGTTCGGACAGAATATTAATTAAAAATGAATGAAAACTAAATACTATTGAATATGTCATTATTATCATTTTAAAAATGTAAGTGACGGGTAAAAATAGATTATGACCGGATTTTTATGACACTGTCAGTCAAAATGATAGACAACGAAAAAGTCTAGCGCAACCTCTGTTTGACATATTTAAACTTTGGATGAGTTCGTTAAAACGACTATGTCATTTTTCCGTCAATACTGCCTTCCCAGACCCGGTGTGATGACATTTACAGAAGGCAACAGAAGACATGGCCGACGTTATCAATGGAAGCACCAGCGATAGTGGTAGTTCCAGCGAAAGCAGCCGCTCAGGATCGCTTTTTCATGACGTTAGCTCCCATGAAAGGTGATCTACAATTAATCCTCACATGTTTGGACCTGAGGCTTTAGATCACGACAATTTACTTGGCACAGCAGACAGTAGTGATTGGTGGCTCTACGAAAGGAAGAGGGGTAAACCTATGTCTAGCATTGCTATTTCTCTCTGAACCTTCCTTTCACCAGTCATTGTGTCATATACAGTATATCACAAAAGTGAGTACACCCCTCGCATTTCTGCAGACATTTAAGTATATTTTTTCATGGGACAACACTGACAAAATGACACTTTGACACAATGAAAAAGAGGTCTGTATGCAGCTTATGTAATAGAGTTAATGTATTTTCCCCTCAAAATAACTCAAAATATAGCCATTAATGTCCAAAACCCTGGCAACAAAGGTGAGTACACCCCTTTAAAAAATGTACATCCCTAAATGTCCAAATTGAGTACTGCTTGTCATTTTCCGTCCAAAATGTCTTGTGACTCGTTACAGGGGTGCTGTAATCATTCCTGCAGAGATTGAAGAGGTGGGAGGTCAGCCTTTTAGTGCGCAGACCATACACCACACTCTACATCAAATTGGTGTGCATTGCTGTCACCCCAGCAGGAAGCCTCTTCTGAAGACACTACACAAAAAAGCCCGCCCGTCTCGTCAGACCATAGGACATGGTTCCAGTAATCCATGTGCTTTGTTGACATGTCTTCAGCAAACTGTTTGCAGGCTTTGCACATGCACACCAATTTGATGTAGAGTGTGGCGTTTGGTCTGCGCACTAACAGCTTGACCCCCCACCTCTTCAATATCTGCAGCAATGGGTTTGTCGCTTCTCGATCAGGATGAAGAACCAACTCCATGACATACTGGAGGTTGTTCGACGCAACGGCGACGAACTGGCACTGTTAATGAAGGAGCAGGCAATGCTAAGTGACGCCGACGCACGACTGGCCACAAAAATTGACGCGGAGCTGCGTGATCATGAGAGACTCCGGGCCAGAGATGATGATGACTAATCACCTAAACCGAGCAAGGGATGCTGACTAGAAATCTTCTACAGAGGATACAACACATGCGAGCCTCCGAAGCACCCCAGGCCTTCCACCCTTCATCTACTTGGACATGAACTGATCCAATACACTTAAATTACTATATGTGAAATCTCCATGGCAATCAATGACTTTTGAACGAAATGTGTTAGACTATCACTGGACTGATCCAGAACATGCTGCTTGTGCGACCTTGGTGGCAGGGGGACGGGTCCCGATAAGGTTCTGCTTTTTCCGTCTCCCTTGTCATGTTCATCTTCTTAAACAAACATACGCGATGATTTCCCTCTTCTTTTCTTTCTTTCTTGTGATTTTTGATTTTAATGTTGATGATGATGATGATGATGACAATGACAATAAATTCAATTCAATGGTGACAGCACTCCTGTAAGGAGTCACATGACATTTTGGAGGGAAAATGACAAGCAGTACTCAATGTGGACATTTAGGGATGTACGTAGTTCCCATGCGGTGTACTCACTTTTGTTGCCAGGGGTTTAGATATTAATGGCTATATTTTGAGTTATTTTGAGGGGAAAATAAATAAACTCTATTATATAAGCTGCACACAGACTGCTTTTCATTGTGTCAAAGTGTTATTTTGTCAGTGTTGTCCCATTAAAAGATATACTTAAATATCTGCAGAAATGCGAGGGGTGTACTCACTTTTGTGATACACTGTAATTATCAGTAACTGTAAAAACAGATGAGTAGTTATCTAGATCTAGTATTAAGTGTATCAAATTCACATGAATAGATGACCTGTCAGCTTTCAAAGCTGTTGCCGCTGAAATGTTGAAAACAAAGAAGCGATCGAGGAGCCCGGGAGAAATTCCTCCGCCTGACTCTCACAAAAGATGTCCAAATCCTTAAAACCCAGAAAATCTTTGCAAAATATGGTGAGGATAGCGTAGTGCTAAACTTCCGTATTTGAGTGGTGGCAAGGCCTTCTATGTATTACATCCGTAGGTAGCGGCCGGCAGCGAGGCGCTTTCCCTATTGCTAAGGTTTTACTATGGCTGAAGTAACTTAAAAACTATGCAGGCAATTCAATTTTTTTTTTTTATAGTATGGGTTTTGGCACAGCGAATAATACATTCAATGCAATATTTAACCGAGTAAAATGCTTAAAAATTGAACTCTTCATCTTACCTTTAATTAAACCCTCAGAAGACAAAGCACATGTAATTATTTTTATTATTTTTATTCAAAATAGATTTCAGTCTCCGCTATCATATAGTAATGCACAAAATGATGCTACACGACGAACAATGAACTGTAGAAGCTGATGGATTTACTGTCCGTCCATCACTTCACCCTCTCAAGTAAAATGCTCAAGAACTGAACTCTTCATCTTCCCTTTAATTAAACCCTTAGAAGACAAAGCACATGTGATTATCTTTAATATTTTTCCTTTTTTCAGTGTCCTTTATCATATAGTAATGCACAAAATGATGCTACACGACTAACAATGAATTTTTTGAAGCTGTTGCATGTACTGTCCATGCGTCCTTTCACCCTCTGTCGCTAATTACTGCTTATGTCCTGTAGTGCAGTGATCCCCAACCACTGGGCCAGTGAACAGTACCGGTCTGTGGCACGTTTGCTACCAGGCCGCAGAGAAATTATAAATTAACGACAGCAATCTGCCCTGTGCCTCTTGAATTATTCGAGTAGAGATTTGCGTACGTCGCCTTCTAGTGGTTGGCCGCCATTACTGGGTTGTTTGCACACCAATAGCACCAGTGTAAACAGGATGTGTTGCTAAAAGCTAGCAAAGGAGGCAACAAAAGTAAATGGACTGAGAGCATCATACCTTGTGGCGAACCGTATTGATAAAGTCAAGAAACATTTCGAAATTGCAGAAGAACTCATTATGCCTGCGTCCAACGATATTTGCCGTCAAGTTTTAGGAAAGGCTACTGTTAAAAAGGTTGATTCAGCATATGATGAGTTACATTTTCCCTTAAAGTTAGTTTTTGGCCACGTCGTATTATTTTATACTTACTGTAATTTTCTGCCACACATTGCCGGTCTGTGAAAAACAGGCCCAAATCACACCAGTCTGTAGTGCAAAAAGGGTTGGGGACCACTGCTGGAGTGTATCTGAACCACAATCTGTAAATTTCACATCTTCTCATCTTCTCATCGGTCATTTTGATAGAAGTTGTAGACCCTACCCTCTACTAGGTAGAATATGACTGAGAATGAGTCAAAAAGCATTTTGGCAACATACTATGGTGGGATTGTTCAATGACAGTCATACCAATACAGACTTTGATGCATTTTAAATTAATCTCAGAAACGACAGTATACTATCTAATTGAAGCCGATAGCGACAAGTGAATATCTTTGCAAGTTGGGCATTGTCATGTTATTCATAAACTCTTTGTCATTACTGCTTAACATTCTGATTGGTGCTTAAATTGAAATCCCAGATTTGTCGTTGGTTTGGCCCACTAGCGTGAGGGTAAGGGTTGGAGTGCAGTAGATTACAAAAAAAAAAAAGAAAAAAAAGAAAAAAAAGAAAAAAACGCCATAATGAATAGTCACTGCACCCTAGAAATCTAAATCATGCTTCATGCAATCTGTTCATGCTGCGATGCATTTACAATGGCACTTCTTTGCTTAAAATGAAATTTATGATGTAAATTTAAGGGGTTCAACGTCACATTGAGAGGTAATATGAAAGATTTACAAAACAAAAAATTATTTGTAAGATTGACTCAACTGTTGATGTTTTCTTTTAAACGCTGTGATTCTGATTGTTTATTAAATAAAAATATTAATATAACCTCCAGACGCCTCTCACCCATTTATGAAATGCCCCCAAAGTATCGAATGAACTGTCAGTGGTTTATTTACTATATTTTTTACGCTGATGCTATCAACTCTTGACTGATGCACCTGTTCAGATAGTGTACAGTTGATGCTTTGTTCAACATAATGCTCCACTCCACTCTTTGCTGATGTCACTCATTGTGGTTTGCAGGCTCATAAATGATGCACGTCCAAGTCAATAACGAGGTGCATCATTTTGCAGGGCTCCCAGGAGGGCCTCATCTTCATCATTCATGTCACTGTCATGTGGCTATTTTTAACTCTTAGAATGTATCATGAGACTGCGCACATTAAACAGTGGTGGATGAAGTACTCACTTTTTTTTACGCAAGTAAAAGTACAGATACAGGGGCAATAAATTACCTAAGTAAAAGTACAAGTAGCTAAGAAAAAAATACTCAAGTAAAAGCACAAAAGTACCTGCTTTAAAATGTACTTTACAAGTAAAAAGTATTCTCCCCTTATGCAAAATTGTGCATTCATATATCATATTTTAAATATAAATGTATTGTCTAAGTGTACAGAATGGAAAAAGTGAGTTAACTGTAGAGGTGTGCGAAATTTCCAATTCTTAGATTATTCACGACTCAGCTGTGGAAAATTCGAGAACGATTCACAAACATCCAAATTCTAATTATATGCCAAGTATAGCGGAACTAAAACACAATCAGCACGGTCTTTGGGACGCAATGAGGAATGGACCGAAAGTAAACATCATGCTCAACTCATGCCGCTAGATAAAAAAATAAATACCCGACTGCGGCCGACAGCCACTACAAACTACGCCCACATAATGTTACAGTAGATTTTACATACTAGTATGTATTGAACTAGATTCGAAATGACAGACTCGCCGGCGTTAATAAACAGCCGCCATCTTAAAGCAGTAGACTTCTCAGGAAGGCTCTGTTGTAGAGATCCTTCCTAGCGGACCTAAGTAACGTTTTATCTGAAATACTCCTAAAACGGCAAAATCTTGAAATGATGAAACAGTTTTAAAACGTTCTCGTGTCAAAAGCAGACAATAGGGAACTAATGCAATAACGGGAGCAATTTTAACAACTTTAACGGTTGATACACAACATTAAATAACTCCCCAAACATAGCAAAGGTTTTTTTTTTTTTCAACCAGAATTACAATTAGCTAACGATAGCACTACTACTGTATATTCGTTAGCGTAGGCGTCGAATGTATTTCTTGTTGTTGTTTGCTCTTTTCTTCTGTTTCTCTCTCCTTTTCGATTTTCCTTTCTGTCCCCCATAACCCCTTCTGCTCGCTGCATTCTCCTAATGAACGAAATAATGAGTAATCACAATATCATACTCTCATGTTACACATTAAAACTGTTCAGACCAATAGGACATTCAGATTCCCATTTTCCGCGTCAAGCAGCTAAAAACGACAAGTTAAAAAAAAAAAAAAAAATGCATATAGTATGTAACGTATTGGCCCGGATGTAAGACGGCCCTGATTATAAGACGACCCCCTCTTTTTCAAGACTCAAGTTTGAAAAAAGACTTTTTGATAACCAAATTAATTTTTATACAGAAAATAATTACAGTACATCCGAAACAAATGATTATAACAATATATTTGAGAGAAAAAGCATGTTATTTTGCCTCATTCAAATCTTAAACTCTGAACATTTAAATATGTAAACTAAAGTGAAATCACATTTGTAAATGAATGACTTCTCGTTTTTGAAATGTAAAAATACCAATCTATTGTGATAAAACAACAAAATTGCAACAACTGCATTCACCATCAAAGTGAAGTCTATCTGTAACTGTAGTCTTGAAACAAATCTGAATAAGGAAAAACATTGCAATAAAATAATGCAAACTGGTTAAACTTGAGCGTAGCTGAGATCTGTCATGACAGAACATCGCTTCATTGATATCTGGCGCCATCTAGCGTTGTGACCGGGAAGAGTAGCTGAGATCTGTCATGACAGAACATCACTTCAATGATATCTGGCGCCATCTAGCATCGTGAATGGGTATAATGTCTAGACCCCGAATATAAGACGACCCCCTCTTTTTCAGTCTAATCTCAATGCAAAAAACACCGTCTTATATACAGGCCAATACGGTATGTAAGAAGACTGCCTGCTTAAAATTCTAAATTGTTAAATTTAATATACGGTAGATAGAGTATATTATGACTTGATACTAATATTGAGGGCAGAATGTCCTTGCTGGAGGGACCTGATAACCTCCCTTCATTACAGCACTTTCTTGGCATGAACATACTGATTATGGAATGTGTTCTGGCATACACATTACACACAGTATTTGTATTTATTCTGGTAAGAACACTGTATAGTTTTGCCTCCTCCCTGTGTAGGTATGTTATAGCACCTTTTTTCTCCTACCATTTGGTAGTAAATCTTCATGACAAAACTTTGATCTTTATTTCCTGTGGCCTATGTCACAATGTAACTTGTATCGGTGTCTTTTGAGAAAGTGTAAGTGGGTCCATTCATGCTTGTCAGACGTCATTTCTTCCTAGTATAGTACAGTATATCATGGACAAGATTTTTGCGGCAAAGAATATATCAATGAACGTCCGTTCCCACGTGCATGTAACACTGCCTCATTCGGATGTTTCTTAGAAGTGACGTGAAGGAGCAAGGAAGGCATGAAAAAGGTTAGCGAGCCAGATGGAAAATCGCAATACATGCCATTGCCCCTCCTCCCCTCACTGCTTCCCAGGACACCCCTTGGCATGTTATATTTTGATATTTCCATAAACAAGGCCTATTATTAGCGTGTCCTGCAGCACGTGTGACATCATTTTGACTGCTTCCATGTCTTGGCTTTGCCTATTACACTTTGACTGACTCACCAGTGGACTGTGCCTCCAAGCTGGCAATAGGCTGACACTCTCTTCCACCTCATTAACAGGAAGGCCAGTGCGTGGAGCGAATGCACCTCCTAGTCTAGTTAGAGGTGGGCACCTGGGGTTCTACCATACAATATGGCATTTACCTCGAGAAAGACAACCAATAAGACAGAGATAATGAAGTAGTGATGTTGTGCGGCTGTTAAATGTTCGTATAGCTGCATGCGTGAGATGCAAATCCAGACTGCGTGCATTTCCATTTTTCCCCCCTCCAATCTGCTTCTTGCGGATCAGTGGTTCTGTCAGATGCTCACAAGAGCAGGAATATTTATACAAACAACACCAGAAGATTTCTCTTCTCATAAACATATGCAACTGATTTCATATGTTCATATGTCAGTCAAGAACAACGTATACCAATCCGCTCTGTACATTAAACCGAAATAATTTTTCGGGTATGTAAAGTGGATAATTGTGTCAAAAATATTCTTGCGTCCTCTCCCAACACTTTATTCGGTGTAGATGTGGAACACTCAACGTGAAGTTGTTAACAAAAGGATTTGGGTCACGGTGATGCATGCTGTTTGATTTAGTATGCAAGCTTGTTCCGTGTTTAGTAATGCAAAAACATCTCATTTTTTAATCTCAATGGGAAAACAAAAGCAAAATATATGAGCATTTTGCTCTAATGTATCACAATTCGAATTCTGTTATATTCTGTTATAGTCGCAGTTTTTAATGGGCTTCGCAGCAAGATTTGATAATTGTGCATGTTTTCCACTCATTGACTCACATTTATATGGCTCACAGATTCAATAAATTCAAATGCTGCACTCCACTACATTTAATAAGTTGAGTCTTTTTAAGAGCCAATCTCCATCATTAGTGGATTGTTTTGAGCTAAGGCATAAGGTCACCTTTGATGCGTTCATGGGCCGAGGAAGCTCTTTGGCTAAGGAGACTTAATTATGGATGGGCTGGAATGAACATTTATCATATTTCAAGTCCAATATTATGACATATTTTTTAGAGCAATAATTTAGATTAATGGCATTGAGGGGGTTGTAGATATGTGCTGTGTAATCCATAACAGTTCTTTCCCCCTAAAGCATATACACAGAAGGAAAATGTCATGTTATTTAGGTGACGTTAAACCGAGGTTGTGCTATACTCTGATTATCTTCACCTTGATTTGATTAGGAATGCATGCAGAGGCCGAGGACACATATACAAGCAGGTGATATACAGTGGTACCTCGACATAGGATCGCATTGACCTACGATCCTATCAGCATCCGACGTAAAATTTGACTCGTTTGTCTCGACATATAACGAAGTAACACTTTACAAAAGGGTCCCTTAATTAACATTAGTCAATGCATTTTTAGAAAATAACTAATGTTTAAGTAACAATATAATAATTCATATAATCCCTTATCTAACATTGGTTATTGTATCATAATTAAGGCTGTCAAAATTATCGTGTTAACAGGCGTTAATTAATTTTTTTAATCAATCACATTTAACGCACATGCCCCGCTCAAACAGATAAAAATGACAGCACAGTGTAATGTCCACTTGTTACTTGTGTTTTTTGGTGTTTTTCCGCCCTCTGCTGGCGCTTGGGTGCGACTGATTTTATGGGTTTCAGCACCATGAATGAGAATTGTGTAATTATTGACATCAACTATGGCGGGCTACTAGTTTATTTTTTGATTGAAAATTTTACAAATTTTATTAAAACGAAAACATTAAGAGGGGTTTTAATATACAATTTGTATAACTTGTTCTAACATTTATCTTTTAAGAACTACAAGTCTTTCTATCCATGGATTGCTTTAAAAGAATGTTAATAATGTTAATGCCATCTTGTTGATTTATTGTTATAGTAAACAAATACAGTACTTATGTACAGTATGTTGAATGTATATATCCGTCTTGTCTTATCTTTCCATTCCAACAATAATTTACAGAAAAATTTGGCATATTTTATAGATGGTTTAATTGTGATTAATTACGAATAATTAATGTTTTAGCTGTAATTACCTCGATTAAAAATTTTAATCGTTTGACAGCCCAAATATCAATTAACTTTAGTTAATGCATAACTATTCAGTAACTAAACCAATGGTTATTTTCCTTTAAAAAAATGATATAATGATGTAGTTAACATTAATTCACATATACATTACTGCATTACATCATAGTTATTAATGTATACTGGTCTGAGTAAGTGAATATATTCTTGCAAATTAGGAAACATTGGCTGTGAGTCATTGAGTGCTGCGAACCTAACTTTAAGTACAGTATTATTTAACATTAGTTACCCAATATTAAACTTAAAATATGCGTAAAGGTGGCTCATAAATATTACTTAACCATAGTAAACTACTGCTGAATGCTGTTTGGTCCCTTATTGTAACACATGTTGCACATGTGTCCCTCAACTTAGAAATTTTAAATGCTTGAGTGCCTCCCTTTAACCATAATTAACCATTATGGATGCTTTTTGGACCCATATTGTAAAGTGAACCACATGTTACCCTTGGGTAGCAGATAGGCTGGACCATTAATCGTTCAAATGAATGAAGCTTTAGCAATCACAACCAAAGCCTTGTACATATTCTATTGAAAACAATAAACATTATTCGAGGTGACATCTTAACTTCACCAGTTATATGCAAAAATTGCACTTTGGTGCTTAACCATGAGTTTCTGTCTGGCTATGCATTAACTTAATGCATTAATTAGATAAGGGATTATATGAACTGTAATAATGTTATCTAAATTTAGTTATTGTCTAAAAATACATTAACCAATGTTAATTAAGGAACCCATATTGTAAATGACATGCTCGAAATACGATAATTTATAAGTGTCGTAAGTTTATTATTTTCTTGCAAGAAGGACGCACGTAGATTTTATTGTGAGATAAGTCAACGTGGGTCCCAAGAAGGTTAGTGCTGCATAGTGCAGGTGGTGAAAAAAGGAAAAAGGTGACGCTTACCATCAAGGGCGTAGGTTTGGTCTCAACATAAGTAGGGAAAATATAACGGCAAAACCCGCATGTACACTTTTTGCTAGGGACGAGACATTAATAAGACCAAACAGATTGGGGGAACGGGGGTCAAAGCTAGATTTCTCACGAATATGAACCTAATTAATTGATAGGCTAAATGATCAATGCAAAACACATTTGTTTTGACTTATAATAACTTTCATATGTATTGGTTCAGGTGATACAACACATACACAATAAATAGAAACTTGACAATCTCTTAACTATCCAGGCATGCAAAAAATAAACCTCTTAGTCAGGGAAAAACAAAAATAAATAAAAATTCAGGCTTCCTCCAGGTAAAACACTACTGCTTTTGTCCAAAAGCAAAGCCAAACTCAACAAAAAATGAAAGCTCCTTTGGGCTGCTTTAAAATAAATTAATAATACATTAAATAAAATAAAAATTAACATTGGGGAGAAAGGGATAAACTTCAATTCACTACATTTCTCACAGTTTAATTAACATTGACAGCAGAAAACACATACAGGAGGGCACTTCTCTCTAAGCAGATTCCTACTTAAGTTTTGCAGGTTAGCAAATTCTCACAGTTTAATTTTATAACTTTCAGTAGCAAAATTAGTGGTCTGTTCCCCACCTCCACAAGATTGACATCTTTTTACATTGCCAACGGTAGCTGCAGTTGCTGCTGGGCAAAAATAAAACTTCTAATATCCCTCCTCTCTGAAGGGGGCGCAGGAGCAGCATGGAGCTGAGGCTGTGGGGGTTTGTGTGAGTGTGTGTGTGTGTGTGTGTGTGTGTGGGGGGGGGGTGTCAAGTCATCAGCCTATCCAACGTGCATTTGAGGGGAAAAAATGGACTGGCACATTCAGCAGGGAAAAGGTGTAAATGTAAGTCTGAACATAACGAAAATAATTCACTCAAAAGGGAAGGGTCAATTCTATCCTTACAACATGTGGGGAGACAATCTAAATTATCTATACAACTGAAGTCGTTATATAATGCAAAAAAGGTTGCTTAAAAATGGTGGGGAAAATTTGAGAATCCTGAAAAGTTGGTAGTGCTATGTCCCTACAGTCCCTATGCAAACCCTATGCAAAAGAAGGAAATGAAAAAAAATTATGAGCGTGGTGTGCATGTGAGTGAACTGGCTAGACAACGCAGCTCACCACTCCCCACTTCCCCGCTGTCTCTTACCTCCGGCCTCCGTTCGCCAGTAAATTAAGGTGCCAATAAAAACGCTTTTGTTATTCCATATCTTTTCATTATCTATTTGTTTTACATGTGTCTTATTAAATGTATTTGTTAAATTAGACAGAAGACGGACCGCTTACGTATCCATTATGCACCCGCCGTCTCATCCCACTTCTGTTCGCCAGTCTGATAAGTTAAGGTGACAATAAAAACCCTTTTTTAAATTTACATTCATTATTACCATTTTTATTATTATTATTATTTGTATTTATAATTTATTTGTTTGGCTATGTGTAATTGCTATTTGTAATTGTTCCAGCAGTATTCATTATAGTAGGTTTTTGGGCTGTGGAATGAATTAATCAATAATGTACTCTTATGGGAAAATCCCGCTCGACGTACGACCATTTCAACTTACTAACAAGGTCCTGGAACAAATTAAATTTGTATGTAGAAGTACCACTGTATAATGCGTTATATTTTAAAATCAGTTTTTGTAACGCATTGCATTCACTAAAATGTGTGTGTTAGTCGAAGCACGCACCAGTGAGATTATCCAACACAAAGAATTCCAGCATTATTCTAATGTATTTTGCATCTAGGCTATCTGTCAGGCAGCGGGTCCAGCTACACAGAGGTGGGCGGTAATGTCATGTGAGTTCAGCAGCACATGAATATAGAACGGTCAAGAATCTGTGTGAGTGTGGATAATCGCATATGTATGCGTGCTACCTGTTTATTTTTTGTTTTGTTTTCGTACATTCACAGGGGCGATGGAAGTCTCTCACGCAGAGGGTAATGAGGAGCTTGTTTTAGTTTTTCCCATCCATAAACAGCCGTTTCAGTCCAAATTTGTCATGCTCGCCCGTTTTCTCCATACAAGGCGTGCACAATGGCAGTACACATGCATGCTGGATAGTTTACATACAAGGCTACTACAAAGACTGTTCTATTTCACCTACAATACTATAATGCAAATCCCTGCAGTTAGGCAGTGCAATGACGTGCAAACACATTTGAAAAATTAAAGGGCCTATAAGCCTCGGTTTAACACTCCCTGTTCACAAAACTAAAATAAATTGTACACAAATATCCAACAGGGCTCTTCAAGGTGGCAGCTCAACAGCAACAACAAGCAATAATATGGCTACAATGCAAGCATGTCTTAACCATTTGAAGACACCAAAGGACTATCAATCCTTATTTTTGACCTTGAATAGAATTTTAGAGAATTCTCATTTTTGACCTTGAATTGAATTTTAGAGAATGTTGCTGTTTTCGTACAGAAAAAATCGTTAATTCTTTTCTGTGCCATGTTAAAGCCTCCTCTGTCAGCAGTTTACTTTTCCTTTCCAATCGCGCCTTATTCAATGTGTACCGGGAGCAAGCAAGGTGTGAGGTTATTAACAAAAAAAAAAAATAATTCAACATATATATTTAATCCCCAAAGTTAAATAAGGTATTGATTCAATATTTTTTATTTATTTTTAACAACAACAACAACAAAAAAAGAATCTACCAAAACATTTTTTTTCTCCTCAACACCAGGGGTGCACTCTGAGTCCCCCGCTTCCCGCGCCACTGGTTAAGTTACATAAGGAAAGAGACACGCTCCAGGGAACATCATGCATAAATTTCATGAATAACAAACATACATAAGTGATGGATGAATATGATGATTACTTAGATCTGCGGTGGCAGTGGAGAGAGCGGTGAGTATGTGCTTGGTGTGTTGGGAAAAAAGGGGAGCATGAGGGAGGAATTCTGAAAAATGAAAGCTCTAGAGGAGGATGCAATTCACCCTTTTAACAGTGTCTAGCCTGTATGGATAAGAAAACAACTGCCGTATTTTCCGCACCATAAGGCACATTGGAGTATAAGACACACCTTCAATGAATTGCCTTCTTTAAAACTGTTTTCTTATATAGGGCGCACTGCAATACCGTGATCCCTCATTTTTTCGCGGTTAATGGGGACCATTAAACAAACCTGTCTTTGTGTTTGTACAATATATTTATTCAGATTTAGTATTGGAAAGAGAAAAACATAAGACATGTTTTTTCAATTTTTCCCCCAAAATATAATTTAAAGAAAACTCTTGTAAATGTATATTTTAATAAATGTTTTTTAAGCACTTCAAATGTAATAACTATAAGTTTTAAACATTTTACCATCCCACCAAATTATTTTTAATAAGAAAGTATAACAATGCTTGTCTTTATTAAATGTTTAATTGAGTGAGCCCTCTCAACTCTGCTCCAGCTCCTCACTTACACACAATGAGTTGCCACAGCAAGATCCATGATGATTGACGCATGCGACACTTTGATGCTGAGGCTTCCAGAGATATGACAAGATCAAACAGGAGACGTCTACCAATTATTGTTAACTTTAATAAGCAACTCCAGTGCATTGCCTAAACAGCAAAGAGCAGGGAAGGGCAGGAAGGGAGGGTGAGACTACACGAATGGCTAGGGACAGCTCATCTGTATTTGTTTGTTTAAAGCATGAAGTATTGAGGGATCATTATATAAGGCGCAGTAGTAGCAGTGGTTGAGGTGTTGCGTCATTCATCCACTAGATAGAGCTGCGCTAAAGGTAATGTCATGCCATGAGTAACCAATATTGATCCATATACAGGGTGAAAAAAGGGAACTTTTTAACAAATAAAACCAAGAGTGATGGAAGGAAAATACTTTATTTATAGTAATTGAGACCTCTAAATATGCCAATTAAGAAATAGTGCAGGAATTTTAACTTTTCAACAAATGGCGTGCTTAAAATGGCGTCCTCTTTTACATCCTGAATTCACCATGGTTACTAAAATGGCACATAGATTATTTGCTCAAAGTCACCGTTTTTTTTTATTTTTTATTTTAAGTGGTCAACAGCAGATTTCAAGAATGCGTTCATGCAGGAGGACGTCATTTAAAGGACATTTTTTTTTTTTTTTTTTTTAATGAAAATTCCATAATATGTTCTTAAATGGCATTTTTTTAAGGTTCCAATTTCTATAAATATAATATTTTTCTTCCATCAATCTTGGTTTCATTGGATTGTTAAAAAGTTGTTTTGCGTCGCCCTGTTGTTGTAGTCGTAGTAGCTTTAGGCATCCACTAGATCAAGGGTGTCAAAGTCCGGTCCTCGAGAGCCCCTATCCAGCCTGTTTTCCATTTCTCCCTCCTTGAACACACCTGAATCAAATGATCAGCTCATCAGCAAGCTCTATACGAGCCTGATAATGATCCTGATTATTTGAGTCAGATGTGTTGGAGGAGGGATAGCTGGATAGGGGATCTCGAGGACTGGACTTGGGCACCCCTGCACTAGATGAAGTTACGCTAAAGAGAATGTCATGGCATGATTTACCAATATTGATCCATATATAAGGTGCATCTGATTGTAAGGCGCACTGTTGGCGTTTGAGAAAATGGAAGGCTTTTAGGTGCGCCTTATAGTGCGGAAAATACAGTACTTTGAAAGAATCTCGCAAACTGTACTTACAGTACATAGTTTAGTCTAGAAATGTCCGTTTCATGTGATGTCACAGGATGCTCTCCTCCTATTTCGCCTAAAAAGTATGAGCATACAAAGTGTGTTATTTTAAAGGTCATCTCATTACCGATAATACAGTTTAAACTGTGCTGCAAGCATAGGGACACTTTATTGTTTTGCCTCAGTGAGTTGCAAGACTCTTAAATTAGCTACAGCTTTTAGTTCGTCTCGGGAAGGACTGGATAAGTGAATAAAAAAATAATTGACAAAAAAACTGGAGCCAAGAAACTTGATTTGTATATCCAATGAAGAGAGAACATTTACAAGAAATATTTAAAATTCCTACGTAACGTACAACACTCTTAAAGGGGAAGTTCATAATTTTTGACATTAAGCCTAATCTTCGAGTTAGCAGAGGTTTAATCAGTTGATGGCGTTGATTTAAAAAAAAATTCAGTGCAGTTTGTTCGTTATATGTTAGTTTCAGGGCGTCGGAGTGCCTAAGCTAGCGGAAGTCAATGGTGCAATATTAGCATGCCAATAAAAAACAACATATGAGCGCATGAAAATCACTGATGCTGCATGCAATCAATAGTGTTGGCTATGTTTTCAGGATAGTTATTAAAACTTATGTCTATAATGTAGTATGAACAGCAGCATTTATAATCCAGCAGCTCTGCAGGGAGCAGGGCGGAGTGAGCAAGTAATTACAGTTTTTATTGTTCCTCGTTCTTCATCGGTAATTAGCGGAAACTTTCCTTTGCCCATTCTTCTGTCTGATTCCACAGCTTGTAAATGCACAATTCACCATGTTGCCGTCTTTCAGTCAATTCAGCAGACTGACGCTGCATTCGAGGAAGGTGGGAAGTCAGAGTTTCAAACCTCCGACCTAGAAATATATAATTGGAACGCCGCTCGAACTGGGAGGTCCTAGTCGCGAAGTCGAAAAGAAAGTACCCAGACATCACGAGCTGCTTCAGTCTGTCATCACTCGACAAAATGGCACTCCCCGTCAAAAAGCAGACCGTCAATAGTAAAACTATAAAAGGCCGTTTACTGTGTGCTATTTACCTTAGCCATCATGTTTCCTCTACTATTTGTTCGCTCACGAGAAGGCAGGTTTACTGGAGGTCAAAATGTCTTTTGATGGCCAGAATAAAAATCAACTTGACGTGATCAGCCATCTTGCTGTTTACATTCGCTTGGAACGCAATGAAGTCGCACTGATACCAATCGAGTGGGAAAAGTCCGACTTCCCACCGTCCTCGAACGCAGCATGAGCACGAGTGGCCGAAGCACTCCTCTCTATTGTGGTCACATTACGCATTTTAAAAAATAGTCTTGCAGAATTACGGCAGTTCGGAGTGACATTGTTTTGGCCGCATGGGTATTTCGAACAATGATCTGCATTTTGAATTCATTTGACTATCTTAGATCTGTTAATATCATTTTATATTGGCATGCTAAAATTGTACCATTGACTCGTGCTACGTTAGCCACCAAAATTAACAAATATCTGACAAACTGCATGGAATTTGTTGAAATCAACTCCACCGACTAATAAAACCCCTGCTAACTTGAGTATTAAGTCTAAAGTCAAAAATTCTGAACTTCCCCTTTAATGTTAGTACCAAAAAAAAATGTGTCCCCTCAAAAATAGTTTTAAGTTTTTAAATCTAATCCACTGCTGAAGTAGTTTACAATCACAGACCTAACATGACATGAAGGTACATTATAAGCATCAAAATAAGTTCCCTGGAATTAGACAGCAAAATTAATACAAAATAACTTCCACCTTCCTCTTTCCCCCAAAATTGCATGAACAGACCTGACTGACCAGCTGCATCTGGATTCAAGTCATATAAGTTTGTGCATTTGAGTATGCCTATAAATGAACCACGCTCTCATTAAGCTCAATGTTTGGCTATTTAACTGCCTTTATCCAAAACGATTGCCTGATGCAGATGAGCCCCCCCCACACACACACACGCACACACACACACCCCGACACACTCCCTGCACACTGCCTTGAATATGGGCAGAAATGTGTGCACATTTTTGACTGCATGGTTGCTTGGAAACAAGAACTAGGCATATGATACCCTTCTACTCATCCTTAGATTTAATTTTCAAGTGATAGGGAGGATACTCCATATCTACTCTTCCTGGTCTAAATGGATTGAAAAGACTAAAAGTCTGTCGGTCAATTCACACGTTAGACAGGGTTTTAATCCACGGTGTGCCACATTTCGATTGTAGCCGTAGTGGAAGGGGAAGTGGCGACAATATTGCTGCTTCACTTGGCAATGATGAGTAGTTATATTCCTGGACAGAGGCTAAATCAAGCAGACACCGCAGCATAGTGGTGATGCTCATTGAAGTAGCAAACAAAAGAGGTCTTGTTCTGACTGAAGCCACACTTTGCCCTCCCCTTGCCTCCCCAGTGATACTCTTGAATAGATAGAAAGCACGACCCTGGTGATTTGGGAGGCTGCAGAGTGGTTTTGGCCTAGATAGATAGATAGATAGATAAATAAATAAATAAATAAATAAATAAATAAATAAATAAATACAGACAGACAGACAGACAGACAGACAGACAGACAGACAGACAGACAGACAGACAGACATAAACACATCAATCAAGAAAGGAGTTGATACAAATACAAATTAAATGAATAGATTAAAAAAAAAAAAGAGTCATAAAACCACTCATAAATTTATATATAACAATATTTTTGGGATGTGTGAGCCCTCCTATTGACTGTTCATAAGACGGTATGGCTACTCCGCATTAAGCTGAAGGATTCAAGGTTTGGAATTCAAAGCTTTATGAGGCTATGCAAGATTAAATTAATTAAGATAGAGTCAAGTGCCCAATCCAAACACACATGAATTACTCAATTTTAATATACACTGTGAAAAATCCTAATTCATATTGTTATTGTTTTGTCAAGTAAATTACATTTTTGTTACAATTAAAACATAACCTCCAATCAGTTTTTTCTTTTTTCTTTTTGTAGGACTAATTATTTTCCAGCATGCTTTGTTTGTTTTCTGTATTTCCAACATTATAATCATTAACATTTTTCTTGAGAAAAAAAAAAAAAGGATACTTTTTTTTGTTTGTTTTTTGTAACACTTTATTTGACAGTGGCATCATAAGACTGTCATAATTATGACATGACACTGTCATGAACATTAATGAATGCATATGACTAGGGGTGAAAATGGCTAGAACTTCTGACATGAAGGTCGCCACGGAGCCAGAATGTTCTTTCGTTTGATTAATCATTTATTATATTCAAACCTCCTAAAACCACAGAAATGCAAAGAAAACTGCTTTTGGCAGTTATATTTATACCACACAACAACAGGTTTTACACATGCATTAGGCTACTGCATCACACATACGGTATACATAAGGCATACATTAACAATTGATTCTCATTCAAAATTGTATTTTTCAGTGATTTGCTAAATAACAGTTAACAAAAACAACAGTAACACCAACATCCATTTTCAATTTCTTTTTTTTTTCCCCCATTTCCTCCCATCTAAATGCAAAACCTCAATTTGGATAGAAGATAATGCAATCATTCACTTTTTAAATAATAAAGGTATAGGTGACATACATTAACAAAAATAAGTACAAATGACTTACATTATGCATCGTGAAATGGAATACAGTATATTTTTTAAGATCACTCAAACATTGGACTTTTTCAATTATAAGGAAATAAATAACTAGCTTAACATAAATGAGCAAATATAAGTCCAAAGTGCACATTGGCATGTAAGATGTTCTGAAGCTCCTATCAGAACAAATAAAATAAAATAAAAAATAACCTCCTAACTCTTTCTTTTCTCTTAAAGATTTGATCAATTTTCTGTTGCATTGCCCTTTTTTTTAATCACATTAATTCAACAAGTTTGTTCTTCTTCTTCTTAGCTGTTTCAGAAAATATCTGCATTTCAACCAATCAGAGCTATCTATGCTGATAACATGTCAGTATGTCTGTCAAGTTCAAACACAAGTCCTTAGCAAGACATTTATAAACAGCAAATTTTGTCACTTACTTCATTTATGTCTAGTCCGCATCTTTTATATCCATTCAAAAGTAACATAATTTGCCCGATGACACTTAATGACTGTCATAAGCATTTATTAATGCTCATGACAGTGTCATGTTATGATTATGATGGTCTTATGAAAGTCTTATGATGCCACTGTCAGATAAAGTGTTACCTTGTTTTTTTATTTTTTAATTAATTAATTAGAAAAATAATAATAAAATACAGTTCCACTGCTTCATTATATCATAATGCATCAATAAGCAAACTTCATTGACTTAATACATATGTCATCATACAGTGGGGAGAACAAGTATTTCATACACTGCCAATGGGTTTTCCCATTGACTGTGTATCAAATACTTATTCTCCCCACTGTATATAGACCCTACTCACCTACGTCACAAAATAACGTGTCGCTGTATCCGGCCGCCATATTGTCCGTATTTTTTAGACCTATTCTCACTGTTTTCAATTAGTCTTGCAAGTTATAGAGCAATTCATGGAAGCCCCGGTGTTATCTGACGCTGTAAACTCATTGGATGCGTTGCATAAAAGGTGTTATGTGGAAAAGCTTCAGTTTATCCATTCGCCAGATCCATATTTGATGCCTAAATCGATGTTTTTCGACCAGCTGTCTTCGCCGTCTTTGCCTGACATCTGCTACCCTGATATTTACAACTATCTTGTCCACACAAAATCAGCCTATTCTCACGAAAGTTTGAAAAACTTTAAGAGCTTGGAGGCTTATAAATACTTCGTTGCTGGTTGGGTGAAACAGGTCCTCGTCCACGAAAATTCAGCAGGAATCTATCTTGTGCTAGGCAAGGTGAGTTACGAAATTTTCAATTCAAAATCATTTTTTCTTGCTAACATCCACTGTCAAGTCTAATGTATTTCATGTCATTTGTCAATGGAGCTAGCTTTTAATGTTTATATGGTTTAGCGATAGCACTCTCACTACATACATATATAATATGTAATAAATATGAAGTGCGATAGCGCTACTCCAGATTGTCCCTAGTTGAATTTATTTTTTGGCTGTTGACCTCAATAGTGAAATTGTAAATTAATTGTATGACAACTGTCTTATTATCCCCTTATAATTATATATTTTCAGGTAGTTCATTCACAACTTTTAAAAAGGCTTGGAGTTAATGTGGGAGCCGCATAATGCCCTTTATTTTGAATTGGTGCTTTTTATTTCTTTACATTTCACTTCAAAGTAATGGCAGTTTTGTTGTGCCAGTTGATGTTAATCAAGCATTAATTGTTAATATAATTAATTAAAGTTAATTGGCTCTAAGTAAAGCTTGTCATAAATTTATCGCATCAGGCGGGTCGGCTCTCAAGCTCAATGAGGACCAAGTCACATCTCCAGGTCCTCCTCTGAGAACCTGGGCAAAAAAATTATGTGCACCCCTGCATATGTATATATTTTTTTTAAATATTGATGAAACACTATAATGAAAGTAGGCAAATTACAATTGTCAGCAGGTCATTCCACCATAGCCGATAGCTGTCAATAGCTCTTTTATTCAATATGGTTCTGAGAACTTTAGTCCTGCTTACGACATGTAGATACTGCATGGCAATAACACAAAGTTTACATTCTATTTGCAACATTTAAGGCATTTGTGACTAAGAGAATACTGAAAGAATAAAAATCCAACCTGCAGCTCAACATCAAACTGCTCATTTTGGTTGCTATTTCTTTTTCTCAGTCTCCTTGTAATATTTCAAAGTGACCTGCCATCAAAACTTTCTAGACAGTGCTGTGACAGTCCGAAAGGAAAATGAAGAGCTTTTTAATCAATGAAGTGAACTCTAACGCTCCCTTAATAGGATGGTGGTGCTGGTGTCATTTGCTCAGATCTCTACAAAGAAAAAAAAGAGTAAAAGTGCGGAAAAAAGAAAAGTTAGAAGTGAAGTTGCCGCGTTACTGCACAGACTGACATTGCAGGGAAACGATAATGAAGGAAAATCTCCCGCTGGTTGGAGTTTTTGTGATATTCCCCATGGTTGTTACTTCCTTTGCATCTGTCATAAGCTTAAGTCAGATAAAAAAAAGTCGCTGACATATGATGAAGAACTTGCAGAGGGGGAAAAAAAGCGCTTGTACTTTGACCAAATCAGAGGCCAATAATCACGTACTGCAAAGTCACAATTGACCGAGACAGTTAAGGGGGAAAAATAAATGAAAAAAGGTCTCACTGGTAGTGATTTCTTGAGAAAGTCAAGGATAATAGTGAATCAGCTCAATTCTACTTGATGTCGTGGCTTGACAATGCTGTTTATATGTTGATTTGATATACGGTATACTTTAAATCTTGCTACAGATAAATTGTCTGTACAGTGGTTCCTCTACATACGGATTTAATTCGTTCCAGGATCTGGTTTGTAAGTCGAAATGTTGATATGTCAATCTGGATTTTTCCATAACAATACATTATATTTCAATGAATGTGTTCCACAGCCCAAAAATCTACGCTTAATCCTACAGAAATACTGCATGAACAATGACTAATAGCAATTACAAATAGCAAAACAAATGAATTATACATACAAATCAGAATAATACTAATAATAAATGGAAATTTTAAAATAGCGTTTTTATTGTCACCTTAACTTGTGGAGACTGGTGAACAAAGATGGGAGGAGACATGCATGTGCAGGTGGATACGGTGAGAACATGTTCTGTCTAATTTAACAAATGCATTAAATAAGACAAATGTAAAACAAATAAGTTATGAAAAATGAGATATACAATTTATTGTCACATTAACTTATTGGCGAACGGAGGTGCGTAGGTGGGTGGGGTTTGGGGGTCTAGTCAGTTCACTCACACGCACACCACGCTCATATCATTTCCTTCTTAATTTCAATGGTAAATGTTACCTTTCTCTTTTTTTCACCACCTGCACTAACCTTCTTGAGACCCAAGTTTATTTCTCTCACAAGAAAAATGAACTTGCAACGCTGTCATTAATTTTCATATTTCGAGCATGTCGTCTTATGTCGAGAAAAATGACGAGTCAAATTTTACGACGGATGTCGAAAAGATTGTATGTCGACGTACCACTGTACTTTGTAAATTGAAAAAAAGAAATTGCAAGTGGAACCCAACTTTAGCAAGTTTGGATGGAATACTGCAAGTAGTCCTGAAAAATACTGTATTTTCCGCACTATAAGGCGCACCTAAAAGCCTTCGATTTTCTCAAAAGCAGACAGTGTGTTTTATAATCTGATGCGCCCTATATATGGATCAATAATGGTTAATCATGGCATTACATTCCCTTTAGCGCAACATAATCTAGTGAATGTATATGGCAACCCCAACCACATTTGCTACTACTATTACTGTGCCTTATAATGCTGTGCACCCTATACGTGTATGAAAACAGTTTTAAAATAGGCCATTCATTGTAGGTGAGCCTTATACAGTGGTACTTCTACACACAAAGTTAATTCGTTCCAGGACCTTGTTTGTAAGTCGAAATGGTCGTATGATGAGCAGGGTTTTCCCATAAGAATACATTATAATTCTATTAATTCGTTCCACAGCCCGAAAACCTACACTAAATCCTTAATAAATGCTGCTGGTACAATTGCAAATTGTTAGGTTTTGTGGTTTTTTTCCTCCTAGTGTGACTTCTCCCTGTGATTGCCCATTGATTTCACCTGTCATGCCCGCTCCTAGTGTAGCCTCCTGTGTCACCCACGTGTTCCTCGTTGACTCGTTACCACGTGTCTGTGTCTATATAAGATCCCCGTTTTTGTTGAGTCTTGACGCGACATTGTCAATATCTTAGTTCATGTCTGCGTTGGTTGTTGTATGTCCCAGCCCCTGTGTTCCTCTGCATAGTAAATTTTTGATAACTTTCTTTTGTGAATACCCTGGGTTTTGTTTGCTACTTTCTTTTTTTGGGATCACATCAGTCTTGGTTTGTACTTTGTTTTTTCTGTCCGCTTTAATTAGATTACTTAGATTAGATTAGATTAAAGATTACTTTTGCACCCCCTTTCTGTCTCACTTACCTTCACTTACTGTAGGTCCGCACACCACCTGCCTGCCCGCATTCCATGACAGCAAATAGCTATTACACAGAGCAAATAAAATCATAACAAATGTAATAATGTAATTTATTTTTATTTTTTATTTTTATTTTATTTTTTTCCCTTCAGGCATGACAAATCCAAACATAGAGCATTTATATGTGTTAACAGTTTATTCAACCCGAAAAGAAAAGGGCTGACGGGAGAAGCCGAAGCTTATTGAAACCCGTCCCCAGTATACCATATAGGATGCAGAAAATATAGAATATCAATATTTGACATTAAGATTTCATAATGATTACAAGTTTTTTTTTTCTTTTTTTTCTTTTTTATAATAACCATCCCCTCTGATTGTTCATTTTCCCAAAAGTCCATTGTCGACCGTGGCAATTTGCTCGTTATGATGATTAGATCCAGTAGATTAGTTCATAATTCAGTAGTTAGTTTATTCCTATGATT
Organism: Corythoichthys intestinalis; assembly: GCF_030265065.1. Lineage (NCBI taxonomy): Eukaryota > Metazoa > Chordata > Actinopteri > Syngnathiformes > Syngnathidae > Corythoichthys > Corythoichthys intestinalis. Next base: position 11,443,290 of record NC_080404.1, read on the forward strand.
CGATCCAGAAGATAGGGAATAGCTGAGGACCAATGGTAGCCCGTGTCCGGCACCCTCCTTTTGTCGACTTAATCCTTGTCGCAGTTTTCATTCCTTGCTGACTCCCGACGAACATTCATCTCAAGGTTGCGCAGCTTCGTAGTAGGTTGTATCGCCATTTCGGTTGTGGACTCATGGCCAGGGGGACTGGCGTCGCTAGGTCCTTCAGGAAGGACCGTCCCAGCGATCACTGTCCCACCTCGCAAAATCAGAAGAGTAGCTGCAAGCAGCGCACCAAAAGGGATATCGTTCCACTTCGAGTGTGGTCAGACACAGCGGCCGCCATCTACCCCAGCTATCCTCCACAATATCCAGACTTTAAGGTGTTTTCCGGGCAGAAATGCGTCCTTCGCCTTCGAGTGTCTGTGAGTGACTGTGAGTAATTATAATAATATTAATAATAGTACCTGCAAAAATGTAACAAATTGTGTTCTAATGTGGCGGATGTGTTTTGTGTGGTGTACCTGAATGCACCACGTGGCTGACTTGACAGAGGGAGGGACTTTTTACTTTCACTTTGTTCAGCTGTGGCGGACATTAGGCACGTTGTGTTGCACAAGTTCTGCAATGAATGTTGAAAAACCTGATGAAGCTGGTGATTCCACAATAACAATTGTCACCTTAACTTATAAAGACTGGCGAACGGAGGTCGGAGGAGGGCCGTCGAGATCGTAGACATTATACAGCGGTATTGTCGAGCCAGTTCACGGACACGTGCACCACGCTCATATTTTCCTATCATTTCCATCTTCATTTCAATGGTAAGCCTCACTTTTTTTCCTTTTTTTCACCACCTGCACTAACATTCTTGGAACCCATGTTGATTTCGCTGACAAGAAAACCCGCCGTGCGTCCGTCTTGCGGGAAAACAAAGAAACTGCGGTGCTGTCATAAATCGCCGCACTTAGAGCATGTCGTCGGATGTAGAAACACATGGCAAGTCAAATTTTACGTCGGATGTCGAAAAGATCGTGTGTTGAAGCGATCGTACTTTGTCGAGGTATGTCGAGGTACCATTGAAAATATCATAATTTAATTATAGTACTGTTCTTTAATTTTTATTGTCAATACTGTACAACTCTAACAAAGGAGATGCAACATATGGCAAAGATTGAGGTGGCAGAGACCTGAAAAGTAATGAAAAAATGATATCATGTTTTCTGGGTTGTTTCCCTTGTCTCTAGACGTGTGCTACGTGACAGTAGGAATACTGTGGCCTGCTATAGGCCTTCGAGTCATGAAAAACTGTAGGGTTTCATTGACTATTATGTTATTGGCCTTGACTTTGTGTGGAGAAGTACACAGTTCATGAGAAGAAAAAAGCTTACGATAAACCTCTAGAGGGACGGTGGTTCTGCCTTAGAAAAAGTGATGTGATATTATCTTGGTGTGACAGAGGAGTTTAAGGAGAAGGTGGAACTGCATCAGAGCACTGCATTGCACTGTGCCACGTAAACAACATTAATGAGTTTGCCTCCCATGACCTGGATAACAGAGAATCTACACAGACAGAAATGAAGGTATTGAGGTTTTCATTAGGAGTGACCAGGCTGAATAGTGCTAGAAATGAACTCAACAGAGGGACACTCCATGTTAGATGTTTTTGGGACAAGAGAAGACATCGATGTTTTGGATGTGTCTAAAAAAGAGAGAGTGAGTATATTAGAAGGGGGATGATGAGGATGCAACCGCTAGGCATGGAAGCTCAAGGGAGGTCATAAAATAAGTTTGATAGATATAGCGAGGGAAGACACAAAAGCATTTGCTGTTAGAATGCATAATGATGCAGATGATAGGCTTATATGGAAAAGGATGACGCGCTGAGGCGACCTTTAGTGGGACAAGCCGGAAGTAAAATAAGAAGAATGTGCTCTTTAAAAAAAAAAAACAAAAAAAAAAAAAAAAAAAAAAAAAAAAACGAACATAATTAGCCTTTATTTGTCATATGTATAAGCTTTAAAGTGGACTGTATGAGTACACAAGTATAATTAATTAAAAAAAGGAATAATACACACTAAACGAAAAAAAAATGTGTCCACCTCAATATTACACAGCTTCTTTTAATCAAAAAATATTGGCAGTATGTCGGTAAAACATTTACAAAAGAGCTTGCATAGTACACCTAATACAAAACACTATAGAGTAGTATACTATATACATGTATGACTAGCATAGTTTACATATTTTTAATGCACATAATTTTTATTTAGTCAAAAATGAGTCACACTGGATATCTGTTGCTTATAAACATCAACTTTATACTCACTTTTAAATTAAAATAGATTTTTTTTCTCTTTCAATTCTGTGTTTAATGTTTTTCTGGATTGATGAGGGGTGTCTTAATGGATTCTGTCATGATTCAGCACCTTGGCCTATAGAAAAAAATACCAAAAGCTTATGTTAATGACAGTGCATGAATTCAACCCAGGCAACAAGAGAAAACAGAAAAAAAGGGTTTGAAGTTTCAAGCTTTTTCTTTCATTGGCAGAAACCTAAACAAGCCGTAAAATGTTCTGCAGTGTAATTTAGACCAATCTATAATGTTATATATGCCTATTAAGACTTTGAATATGCCTTGCCTGAGCTTTAAAGGGAACCTTTACTGACTTGCACTGTGCACAGCAGAAGGCCCATAAATCTACAGTGCTACTTTGTGTATAACCACAATTATGTGTGTAATATGGAATTAAGAAGTTATCATAATTTTTGAAGATATGGAAATTACTATTATCTTAAAACATGGGGTAGGAACATGTATTTTTTAATCTTAACACTCTAAGCCACTTCAATGCACTTTTTATTCCTCGTTACACTGCAATGTGAAAATAGCTTTGCTGTACTTGCTGAAGAATTGTGAATATTGTAGGCCTGTACACAGACGTAGCCCATGATGTTGAGATTTTTTTTCCCATGTTGTTAGAAGTTAGAATGGGGATTAATTAGTACAGGTAGTCCCCGAGTTACCAACGAGTTCCGCTCCTACACTGGCAATGTTACTCGAATTTATGCGCAAACGAAATGAACCCTTTAAATAGCCCCTAAATCTCAAAATAACTGTCCAAAAACATGTATGATACGTCATTGTACTGTCCTCACAAAGACGTTGGAGCAAACTTCTAGCTAGACAGCTAGCTAAGCTCCGAAATGACCATGTCAGACATTCATGTGGCTTGCTGACTTTATTCATCTGCTCATGACAGCAATAATTGCAGAATGATACTAAAATAAAAATGAAATTAAATCTGTTTAGGAGGACTTGCTTACGATACAGTCAAACATAGCTCAGTCTTTGCCACAATTCACAATTGGAAAAAAAAAGTGTTGTTATCAACGTGTCCTTTTTTAATTTTGTATTTTTAATTTTTGTATTTTTTTTTTTTAATTTTTTTTTTTTAGTTATGCCAAATGGGCCATGAAAAAGACTAATCAAATTGTTATTTTTGATTTGGCTTAGAACTATTAGATAATGTCCATGTATCCAAAAGCTCAAAAAGATGTATACAAAAACTAAATAAATCAGTTTCATCTTTAAAAACAGCAATTCAAATTTGCGTTTATAACTATCTGCTGATACAGCAATAACAATCCAAACAAATGATTAGCATGTATCAGTTAGCTCCTGAATATCATCAAAAACAATCACACTATCCCGCCCCAAATATTTGATCACAATTCGAAATGCACAATAAACAGCACAAAAGGTGTTATATGCAGGTGGTGCCTCTGTGGATGCTTCACAAGCAACAAATGTGCTTGCTGTAAACGTTCCCCTCTCTCTCTCATGACTGGAGACAAAATGGCGGACGAGACTATGGCGTTGTAAACTCGAAATTACGTAAGTCGGGTACGTCATAACCAACAGATTACCTGTAGTAGATTTAAGTAATTGATCATTTATATAGTCTGTTGAGAACATGGTTTAAATATTTTGTTGAGCAGTTTCTCTCGTCATATTCATGTCAGATATGGGTGTTAGTAATGAATAAAAATAATAAAAAATATTTTAAAAAAATAAATTCAATGTCTTGTATTTTATGGCACACCCAAATCCTTTAAATCTCTAAGAGAAAAGACCCCCCAGAAATCGTCAAATGTGTGAAATCCTTTATCTAAAACCTAAAACATGTCTCACATAACCTTACATGAGATGTTGCTTTTTTCATTTTAGACACATTTCTCGAGAACATGTACGTACGTCAAATCCCAAAATCTAGCACTTTCGAGATCTTCAGCTTTGGAGGCTATTCATTTAGTGGTGTAGCTAGAAAGAAAATGATTGGCCTTGTCTAATCCTGGCAAAAAGATGTAGATGGGGAGATCATAAAATTGGACTAAAAAGATTGTGGTTTACCATGAGAGAGGAAAGGTTGAAGCTCACTAAACCTTTCCTTTTTTTGTGAGATGATTGCTTGCCCTCACTCCTGTCACATGCTATATGGATCAGACTTCTGTCTTTGATTCCAAGACCCTCATTACGTATTGACTTCAGTGTCTGCAACACGAAAACAGTCTTTGTCTCTCAGACAGCCAATAAATGTGAAGCCTGAGCACACTGATCTTTCAGACGTCAGCTCCGTTCGGATCAATCCGTCATTTATGTCTGTTTGTAATCTGACAGAGTCACCATAACCTCGAATTACATTCGCTGAAAGTATATTGAATTGGGTTTGCCCTCCCCCTTTTGCAATCTTGCTAATGTGTTTAAGATTATATTTATACCAGAGTGTCTGATGTAAATAAAAACACTTGACTCAGGAATCAGCAACATCATCAACACTCGACTCCAGGCTGCCAAATTAGTTGTGGCGTAAGATAAATGTAATCAGTCAAAAAGTTTTTGGCTTATATTGTTGACACCTAATCTATTATCATTTCATCAATTAATCATTTTGTGTCAATCAAGTGTCGTCGTGTATGTGGCACTAAAGGCAACATTTTTTTTTTTTTTTTTTTTTACAGTAAAAGCTACAACTTGGGTCCTGAAAAAAAACATAATTACTTTTAATTACAGTAAATAATATTATTCATAATACTTATTTTCATATTGTATTCATTGATGCGAAGATAGAGCCTACAGGCTAGACATAGTGTCCTTGATGACTGTGACTATACAGTGCCTCCAGTCACACTGTTGTTGCCATTGGGTATACAGTGATAAAGTTTTCTGCAGTGTTTGTTGACCTCTGATGTATTCAATATAGATTGTTTTTTGGTCATATGTGAGGAGAGTCCACAGACTCTGCTTCCTCAAAGGAAGGTGTGTCAGTGGAGGTCTTTGAAGTATTCTACCCAATGACTCATGAATTCCCGACTCGAGGGCATCAGTACCCCATCTCCACTATACACAGTGTTAATGGTGCACTGCTTTCCTCTCCTGAGATGCCGGATGGTGGACCAGAATTTCCTCGAAGCCGTCCGGAAGTCGTTCTCCATAACCTCGCCGAACTCCTCTCATGTCCGTGTTTTTGCCTCAGCGACCGCCGAAGCCGCATTCCGCTTAGCTAGCCGGTACCTGTCAGCTGCCTTTGGAGTCTCCCAGGCCAGTAGGCCTCTTTTTTCAGCTTGACGGCATTCCTTACTGTTGGTGTCCACCAGTGGGTTTGGGGATTGCCGCCACAACAGGCACCAACCACCTTACGGCCACAGCTTTGATCAGCCTCCTAAACAATGGAGGTGCGGAACATAGCCCACTTGGACTCAATGTCCCCTACCTACCCCGGACAAGGGAGAATTTCTGCCGGAGGTGGGCGTTGAAGCTCTTTCAGACAGGGGATTCTGCCAGACATTCCCAGCAGATCCTCACAATATGTTTGTGTCTGCCAGGTCTGGCCAGCATCTACCCCCGCCATCGGAGCCAATACACCACCAGGTGGTGATCAGTTGATAGCTCCTCCCCTTTCTTCACCCGGGTGCCCAAAACATGTGGCCACAAATCCAATGACAGGAGTACAAAATCGATCATCAAACTGCGGCCTAGGGTGTCCTGGTGCCAAGTGCACATACACGTATGTTCACCCCTATGTTTGAACTTGGTGTTCGTGATAGACAAACCATGATAAGCACAGAAGTCCAATAACAGAACTCTAATTGGGTTCTGATCTGGGGGCGCCGTTCCTCCCAGTCACAACCCCTCAAGTCTCACAGTCATTGCCCACGTGAGCATTGAAGTCGCCCAGCAGAACGAGGGAATCCCCTAGAGGGAGTGCTCTCCAGCATACCCTCCCAAGGACTCCAAAAAGCTGCTGTTCAATGCATAAGCACAACAAACAGTTAGGACCAGTTTCTCCACCCGAAGGCGGAGGGAAGCTACCCTTTCATCTACCGGTGTAAACCTCAATGTTCAGGCGCCAAGGTGGGGTGCAATAAGCATGCCCACACCTGCTCTGCGCCTCACCGAGTCTAACCCCTCTCGAGAGGATTGGTACAAGAACCCAAACTATGAGTGGAGCCAAGTCTGACTACACTAGTCAGAACTTCTCTGCCTCACACACCAGCTCGGGCTCCTTCTCCACCAGAGAGGTGAAATTCCATGTCTCAAGAATTAGCTTCTCCAGCTGGGGTTCGGACTGCCAAGGCCCCCGCCTTTGGCTGCCACCCAACTCCCTACGCACCCGACCCATTTTGCCACTCCCACTGGTGGTGAGCCCATGGTAAGGGGGCAATAATAATTGCACCTATTTGTGTTTTTTTTCTTGTTTGTTCCATCTTCTGTCAGTTTGGTTCTCAGTTTAGATGAATTTAGGAGCTTTATTCAGACAACAGTAGTCCTTTGCCATCTTCTTGTGACATCTACATGAAATTACTTTACATAATAAACCTTAAATGTAATTTTCACCAAACAAATTTACAAATACAGTTTTAAAATGCTTGTCATTGACCTCTGCAATAATACATCTTAAAATATGTACATTTCCAATGAAGAAAAATGTACCGGTAGTTCAATGAACTGTTTTCCTTTGGCAATATTTCATATTTCATACTCATTTTCATTTCTTAGTGTGTTGTATTCGCTCTATATAAAAGTACTAAAGCGTGTCCTCTGATTACCCTCACTTTTTATATCATGTAATGTCCGTGGAGATTCAATTACTGGCTGAATACTGCTGATTTATGTGACCATTGAGCATGGTCCAATTTAAAATAGTGAGGAAATATAGAAAATACACATTCATCAGTGCCTCTAAAAGTCATAATGAGGTGAAAGGACACTTTGACTTATGGTGCCTTAATACACTGAACACACTAATCTTTTCGACTTTAGTATCTTAACAAAGGATTTTAGTCTAAAAATGTATCTTTTGGTGTTGTTGAACTTAAGCCTCAATAAATGATAATTACCATTAATTTTCGCGACCATAGGGCACACAATATTAAAAGGAGCGTGATCATTTTCGTGTGATATTTTTGTAGTTAACACATACACAAGGCACACCACATTATTGGGCATCTGAAAAAACATACTTCAGCATGCACACTAGCATGCACGCTAGCATGTGCTCTAGTGTTTTTTTTTTTTTTTTCTTTTTTTTGTTAGTTTATTTTTTTAAGGCAGCGGGAGCAAAACTGAGTTCAGTCGTACTTCATTAAAGAATTTGACAAAGTATTCACATGAATCCACAAATCCATCAAAGTCCTCATATTCTGTATCAGAATTGAACAGCTGGGCTAGGTCTCCATCAAATACGGCAGCTCAACTTTTCTTTAGGCAACATCTACTGCTTAAAATTCACCATACGCGGCAGTGTCTTTTTTTAGCCTTGAGTTTGAACTGGGCTTCTAATAGCATTTCTCTTCAATTTCGCCAAACCAATGTTGTTTAGTCCAGTGTTTTTCCATTGGAAAAAATGTCGCGGCGCACCACAAAACAAAAATGTTCCTACATTACTGTCTGTACATTATATTTAATCATAAAATAATTGCCCAACAGGGGCGTTACCGCAGGGGGCACCGCGTATGGTATCCCATTCATATAGTACTAATGTGTTCTAAGTTTTAACCTTTGCGTTGTTACCTCCTCTTCCACCTTAAAAAAAAAAAAAAAAAGAAAGAAATAAAATAAAATAAAATAAAATAAAATAAAATAAATGATATGTTGTTCCTCGAGGGTGCAACACACATTTACGCATTAATTTTATTTTATTTTTTTACATTTTATCATTTATTAGTTTTCACCAGTGTTCACCTGGCTGTTGAGTTTGGTGAGTTTTGAAGCATTCTGAGGGGGTCAAATTAGGGCTCAAAGCGTCGACAAAGAATGACTGCTAGGGGGCGCTACATAGTGTATTTGGAATTTGTCTTTACACGGTATCAAAGATTGCACCTGTCTTGACCTGCCTGCCGATTATGGTGCATTTTGAAGCATTTTAAGGGGTTCAAATTTAACTCAAAGGGGCTGCAGAGCAAAGAATAACTAATAATAATAATAATAAATAATAATAATAAAACCGAGGAACCACAATAGGTTACCTAAAAAAAAAACATTGTCACCTGCATGTCCATACTGTTCAGTATTGGATGCGTTCTAAGTCAAATAAAATCAAATCAACTTTTATTTGTTTAGACCAAATCACAACAACAACTATCTCAGTGAGAAAACACAACATGTTTTGAGGTGCAGTAGCCCTACGCTGGTTTCGACCTACTTGAGCGTTGGCATCCTGGTAACACCACTGTTTCCCAATATTTATACTTACATAGTGTGAAACTTGAAACTCTTTAGATTAACGCAAAACCAATATCCTGGCAGGAATTAAAGACATAAGGCGAGCTCTTCTTCAACAGCTCCCAGTCTCTGTTTTTATTTTTTAAGGGCAGTTAGGCTTGAAAACCTCAGGATTTTCAGACAGAGGGACCTTAGATATGTCTTCAACCACATCAGGGCCGAGCATCTCACTGATAATGTATTTGCAGGCAGATAATATTAATGTCTGCCATGGTGTGGGACTTTGGATTTAACAACAAGTTCAACAACAAGGTAACTGGCTTGAGGGCTTTCTCATTTACCTTTGTAGTTTTTCTCAAAAAAGTTGCCTAATTCTCTGTATTTTTACAAAGGCGAACAAAATAGTCCATCGACTTGTTTTGAAGCTTTGTTTGGAATGACATTTAAGCATGCTTGCCACCATGGTGCTGTTGGATAGCTGCTCTTTTCGCATTCAAGAACAGCCGGTTTTCTAGCTATCGGCCACCTTGATGTCCTCGACAATGTGTTGGAATAAAACACGGGGGGAGGATTGATGGTCGTCACATGGTAAATGGTGTTATACTTATATAGCCCTTTTCCACCTTTCAAGGCGCTTTAAACCATCTCGCCATCCACCTACTGGTGACGCAGCACCAGGAGCAACATGGGGTTCAGTATCTTGCTCAAGGACACTTAGGTGAGTTCATCAGGGCGGAGAAATGAACCCACAACCTCTGGGTTGGGGGACAACTACTCTACCACTGAGCCACGCCACCCCACATATGGATGAAATGGAAAGGACACTTAAAGAGCATACGACAGGAGAAAAAAAGTCTTAAATAGCATTATTATGTGAATTAGAATCATATTTTGAGACGATTCGACTATATACAACAATTTAGCAAAGCACAGATGACGAGAAATTAGTTTTAAATCTGCCGGTTCGCCACGCCTACCATTATAGGGCTTTAGCGTCCCCAACAGGTGGATGACGTCAGCGGTAGACTGGGCTCATCGGTTTTACTATTCAGCCCATTGAAGGGGAATTATTCAGAACGAGGAAAACGCGACGAAGAGAGCCGCAAAATGTCATTGCTTCAGTCTCTCTACTCCATTATTTTTACAGGATATTCTCTTTATCCAAGTATTTTTCCCCAATAGCTATATAAATGGCTTGAGAAGGACCAGTCAGCCCGTCGAGGGGGAACTATTCACAACGAGGAAAACGAGACGAAGAGAGCGGCAAAATGTCATTGTTTCTGTCTCTTTACTTCCATATTTTTTACAGGATATTCTTTTTATCCAAGTATTTTCCCCAATTGCTAAATAAATGGCATGGTCATGACAAATAACAGTCTTGTGCTGAATGGAATATAAAATAATAAAAATGCATTTATTCAGGACGACATGGCAAAATTACTCCATAATGGTCAAAACTGTCGACTTCACCTTTACTGTCGCACCTCCCGAACGATATTTTATGACACCTAAATCGGATATATGTCATTTCCCTTCCCCGGCTTCGGAGAATGTAAACAAACCAGAAGGCGTGACAGCTAGCCGACATGCTAACCTGAACCGAGTGATGTTTCAAAGTCTTCGAAGCGGAAAATCACACATAACTAGCCTGGATTGTTTGACATGACGACCCGGTTGTCGATTGTCTTCGCGGATCGGCAAACCGCCCGGCAGAGAGCAATTTACAGTTCGTTCCCCGGAGGACGGTGGCTGGAGTTGTTGTGCAGCTAACGTGTTGCTGCTAATGAGCATTAGGAGAGCTTTTTACATGCCTATCAATGATCAAACGTAAGTCGTCCTTTATTTAAAGGAAGTTTGTAGTGTTTACTTTGTAATCGCTGTATTCGTATTTGACATAATACAAAACAAGATGTTTACTCACTTCCTCATAAATCCAATGATCCCACAGTAAATATCCACGGTGAATGGGAACCTTTTGAAACTCCAAAAAGGCGCATACGCCTCTCCTTCATACAGAATGATTTTTCTGCAGCCGTTTGACTGGCGTGATGCGAAAAATAAACGTATTAATCCGTAAAATCAGCTGAATCCTTCGTCCTCATACAAAACAGTACACTGTAGCGTGAAGAGGACGTCTTCTACCGTACACGTCACAGCGCCCTCCTCCTCAATGCAAGACCGAAGCCAGAAGTTACTCATTTTCATGGCACGGGATTCAAAAAACTAAATAAAAATAGCAATCGCTTCCACACACATCCAAGCGGTCCATATCATTCAGGGGCATAAAATACCGCGGGTATTATGAAATAAACATGCTTTTTCATGTCACATGCACTTTAAGTGTATATTGACACTTGATGAGTCTAATCAAATGACGTACAGTAGACGTGCTGGGGTCCCCATTGTCACGGACAGCAGGGTGACTGATGGCTAGAAATCCGAGCAGTTCTTGAATGTGACACAAGTTACACTTCGCTCATCTGTACATGACCGAAACCTTCTTCCTAATCCTTCCTTCCTACTGCAAGTCTACCCGACGACGTAAAAAAAAAATAAAAAATGTGATATTGGATAATTTCTCGCGGCACACCAGACAATCTCTCACTGCGCACTGGTGTGCTACGGCACAGTGGTTGAAAAACATTGGTTTAGCCTAACGCACACACTGGAACGTTACAACTACTAGTAGAGATGTCCCGATCCGATATTTGGATCGGATCGGACGCCGATATGGGCAAAAAAATGCGCATCGGTATCGGATCGGCCGACACGGAAAAATTCTGATCCAGACTTCCGATCAAATTTTTTTGAAAATCCGGTCCGAGTTTTCCAGCGCACCGAGTTACATAATCCATTCCAGTTTTTGATTCGGTTTACCTAAAATCCGGTCCGCATTTTACGGCACTCCTTCAACACACTACATTACCGTCTCCCAATTTACCGAGAGACTTTATCAGTAAAAATGTCAGCTGTGTGGGATCATTTCACCTTAAAGGACGACAAAGACGAAGAGGCAAAGTGCAACATATGCAACAATAAAGTCAAGCGTGGTGGTAAAGCTGTAAGAAGTTTTAATACAACCAACCTAATCAAGCATTTAGCGACATACCACCACAAACAATATGCTATGATTTTATATTGACGATCAGCAAAGGATGTAACTAAAAAAAGGCAGTTTATAGTGTGGCCTATAACGCAGCCGTCGTTTTTCCTCTACTATTGGATTGCTTATAGGAAGGCAGGTTCGCTGGAGGTCAAAATGTCTTTGGATGGCCAAAATAAAAAAAAACACCTCGTCGCGATCAGTCATCATTGTTGTTTACATTTGCTTGGAACGCTTTGACGTCGGAACTGGTACCATCCGAGTGGGATAAATCCGACTTCCTACTTCTCTGGAATGCAGCATAAACATCAAGCTTGTCTAATAGATATCATATGTATATAGAACTAGATGCAAAATGACAGACTCAATGCCGCTAGTAACACATGCATTGAAAACTACGTGCGTTAGTAAACAGCCGCCATCTTAAAGCAGGAGACTTCCCTTGTAGGCTGTTGTAGTGAACCTTCCAAACGAACCTAATGAACTTTTTATCTAAAATACTCCTAAATCGGCAAAATCTTGACTTGAATCTATCTTCAAAACAGTTTTAAAACTTTCACATGTCAAAAGTAGACAGAAGGGAAATAATGGAATAACGGAATAACAACTTTAACAGTTGATTCGCAAAATTAAATGAATTGAATGTAGTTTAAAGCTGCTGATACAGAATGGGGACTTGAGTATTTTATTTACTGTTTTAAAATGTTAACTTGATACTGAAATAGTCGTTTATTTAAACCTGAGAAGCTTTTTATACAATTATTGTAACTAATGCACGAAGTATTAAAAGCATCTAATAGCTTGGGAAGTTTGTGGGATTTTCCACTGACAGTTTACAATATTATTTGCACGTTTTACTGACTGACTATGCCATTTCTGTTTGTTATTTAGAATGTTTTGTGTTTGTCACTGAATAAACAGGTCAGTTTCTTGTTACCAACCATTTTGTGTTATTCAAACTCACCTAATTCAGCTGGCTAGTTATTATCAAGAGTACTAAAACCCTTTTCAACATGAGTCTGACAACTAAGTAAGGAGGCTAAATAACTTTAAACTTTAATACATGCTCAGATAGGCCGGTATCGGTATCGGCCAGTATCGGTATCGGATCGGAAGTGCAAAACAATATCGGTATCGGATCGGAAGTGCAAAAACCTGGATCGGGACATCCCTAGCAACTAGGAGCACGGCCCCTATCACACGCAACCTTTTCCCTTTAAGGTTCTCATGCAGCTCTCAATTACATCCGCCTTTTCAAGAATTGCTCAGTCAGACAGACATATTTTGGTACTCAGTCCACACAATAGGCGCACCACATTATAAGGCGCTCCGTCCATTTTGGAGAACATTTTTACTTTTAGGTGTGCCTCAAGGTCGTGAAAATACGGTACCGTTTTCCAGCTACAAACCACAACTTTTTTCCCTCATCCTGAATCTTTTGGCTTATACTCCAGTGCGGCTTATTTGTTGATTTGTTTGGGTTAATAGGTAACACTTCATTTGACGGTGGCGTCATAAGACTGTCATAATTATGACATGACATTGTCATGGGCTTTAATGAATGCTTATGACAGATGTCGTTAAGTGTCCTCCATCAAATTTCGTCACTCATTCCATTTATGTCCAGCTCGGATCTTTTACATCCATTCAAAAGTTATATAAGTGAGATGACACTGAATAGCATCCGTCATAAGCATTCAGTAATGCTCATGGCAGTGATGTTATGACAGTCTTTCGACGCCGCTGTCACATAAAGTGTTTGTGATTAATATATTTTGCTGTAAATATCCCATAATAGAGTGTGGCTCATCTATGAACAGATGCCACTTTCGTGTCAAATTTGGTGGGTGGCGATTTATAGTCAGGTGCGGCTTATAGTCTGAAAATTACAGTAGTTTAAAGGTAGAGAGGTTGTGTTAAAAAAAAAGATTTCTTTTTTATTTATTTTTTATTTTTTATTTTTTTCATTTTGTTGTTGAGGGTGCAAATTATACAGTAGATGCATAGCATTTTTCTCCTGAAATGTCATGTAGGCTGTTCAAAGGAATTCAAGTTAAGGGGAGAAATAGGACATGTCCATGGAAAAGATGAGGAAAACAACCCCAGACAAAAGGTAAATAACAAATGTTTACAACATTTTTTAAAACTTTGCATGATAAATTTAACCCTTTCACGCATGACGGTCACTGCAGTAGACAGCTATTAAAACGTCATTTTCAATTATAAGAATAGGTTTTGATGGCAGTGTTGCTTATAAGCCTCGAAAGTGGACGCTTGAGAATCCACCCAACACTGCTTTGTTTGGTCAACTATTATAACTGCAGAATAATTGTGTCACCAGTTTAAGATGGCTGCCAGGAATGAAAACATGCCTAGCACCTCTGGGATTAGTTTTTGCATAATTCAACAAACAATGAAAGTTATATCACTTGATCTTTGTTAATTTTTTTTTTTTTTTTATATTTCAGTTAAAATCCACAAACGCATGCTGTCTATCTATGTGGATATGTTCATAACTACTTAGAAATGTGGTGTATAAAAACAGAACCAAATCAGCTCTTATTTTTATGTCTAAAAACACATGAAAACACATAGTAACATTTTTTTTTAACTCAGTATATCATGGGTCCTGCATGAAATGGTTAATAAATGAAGAATAAATTGCTCCAATAATTTCAACCAATCCATTTGGGATTTTCCTTTCTTTTACTGAGCAGCCGTTTACCAATATGAACACTGAAAGAACTGTGCACATCATTTATCTCCTAGTACCTACAATAAGTCTCATTGTCGGAGAACACCAATTCTCTACATAAGACAATGAAAAACACTGATCTCGATGACGATAATGCGATTTTCTAGTTCGACTAAAACTGCTGACTGAAAGAGAAACAATTGTAACCAATTAGAGAGAATCCTTTTGCATATCAGCAAATCCATATAGAATTATTATTCTTTACATTGTGCACTGTAATCTAAATGACGTCTAGTTAAACCCATTTATTTTTTTCCTCCCCCATAACACTTAATATTCGAGACCTGGTAACGGCAGGGAATGCTTGTGATGCAATAATCAATCCCATATACACTGGGCCAACGGTAAAATGTTGAATGGCTAATTGACCATAGTAATGGTGCATAGCTTTGTGCCATTGCATCGTGGAGACATGCACATTAAAAAACAATTAATTCCCAATACTAATGCCACTCTTGGCTGCTTCATCTGCTGCCTATAACAAGAAACTGTCACAGATTAATCATCGCAAACTGCATCTTTGGCTTTAGTCAACCTATGCAATGGGCCACTCTACTTTCGACTGGTATAAATTTATTCACATCAGACATTTCGATGCAGCATTACTTGAATACATCTATGAGAGATACATGCAGAGGAGCTGGAGCCTATTCTAGCTGAGATTCTAGCTGTACACCCTGAACTAGTTTGGGACAAACTCGCTCATACAGTACAAGGGTACAATTTGAAGTGATCAATCAGCCTACCATGCATTTTGAGGATGTGGAAGGAAACCGGTGTACCTGGAGGAAGTTCACGCAGAAACGGGGAGAACAGGCATAGGAATGCCGGAGCCCGGAATCGAACCCTTGATCTCAGAACTGTAACACGGACGTGCCAACCACTCTTCCACCGTGCCATCCGCTTTGCAAGCGCATCCAAGCAAATCCCCTCAAGACAGTTATTACTAAGTCACTTTACACTAATCTGCATAAATGAATCGTTTGATAATCCATCATTTATTTTCACAGACGACAACATGAAACGTCAGTGTAAATCAAGGGAAAGAATTAGGAATCAACACTATTCACATGTTGCACTTGATTGACACTGCCATCTGTAAGGGCACTCAATAAATGGTATTATATATTTGTCAAGTGAGTCTCAAAGTCCAATGACACAATGTTGGTTTAACCAGATGACTAATGCCATGCAGGCTTGTGAAGATTCATTATTATTAGAGTTGTAGGGGTGAAAGTGGCTAGAATTTCTTGTCGTAACTCTCTGACATAAAGGTCGCGATGGAGTATTTAGTATGTAGTATGTATTTTTTTTTTTTTGGGGGGGGGGGGGGTCAAACCCACTAGAGCCACTGAAATGCAAGGAAAACTTCTTTTGGCATGGTTATACCTATAACACACACACTAAAACTGTTTTTACACATGTGATAGGCTACTGCATTACAAATGCTGTCACAAGGCATACAGTGGTAGGAAAAAGTATCTGAAACTTTTTGGAATTTCTCACATTTCTGCATAAAATCACCATCAAATGTGATCTCATCTTTGTCAAAATCACACAGATGAAAAAACTGTCTGCTTTAACTAAAACCACCCAAACATTTATAGGTTTTCACGAGTAAGAGTAGCGTTCCTTCTTCACAAATCTACTCAAGTACAAGTATGGCTAAATAAAACTACTCTTAGAAGTACATTTTTCTCAAAGTTACTCAAGTACATGTAATGGAGTAAATGTAACAGGTTACAACCCACCTCTGCTGAATATACTGTAGATGTAGTAAGTATTTATTTGCAAATCTAATGTAATGTATTAAAAATATTTATGACACTACTACCAAGTTTTTAACTAGAGCTAGACCGATTATCGCCTGATATTTGGAAATTTGAGGTATATCGGTGTCGGGCTTTTTTAATCCAACCAGTCGACATGAAAAAAGCCATTTCAAACTGGGTTATTTCGGTTAAGATGAAGCCGTGCCTCCTTCTCCTGCCTGCCCTTGAAGTTATCACAAAGTTGAATTATTTCAGTTATGTTGAAAATTTATTTTATCTATTGTGAAAAAGTTCAGGGATGTTTTGTCTAAGTTTTTATTGAACTTTACAAGAGGTGTTGCTGACCCTTGAGAACTCCCTGTATGTTTGTTATAGTGGTATTTTCTGAGGAAAATTTCAAAGAGCTATTTAGTCAACCTTTTATTCAACTTTATAAGAGATGTTTCTGAAATCCAGGCACTTCTTGAGCTATTATTTTCTATTTGTGTGATTCAATAAACATGCCTTAGGCATTTCAATGAAGTTCAGTGGGTTTTTTTTTAAATGACAATTTTTGCATTTTACTGCAAATTAATATCGGCTCCAAAAGTCGGTTATCGGCCTTTATAACTTCTAATAATTGGCATTGGAATTGGTTGTAAAAACCCATATTGGTCGATCTCTAGTTTTTACCACAGTTGCTGTAAATGAACTGAATGCTAATTACCAAAATATGCTGTTGTCCATTAAAATAACAGTAAAATTACCTGTGATTATGCTATCAAATGTATTATTTGACTAAAAATTAGAAAATGTGAATTATTAATTAAAATGCCAATATATGATATTTACTTTAAGACTAAAGGAAAAATATGCTTTAGTAATTTAGTCTAAAAAAGTGTTACATTTTGGTATTTGGTGCAGTGACGGGATCTGTCGTTCACTTGAGTAAACGAATCCATTCCGGTTCGTTCAGTAAAAAGATTCGTTCAAACGAATCGTTCAACGAATCGTTCGCCCCCCTCATCTCCCTCCCCGCCCAAATGAATCGTTCGGTTAGTGAACGGGAAGTGACGTTGCCGAACGAATCACCAAAGACCGCTTCGCAGTATAACTGAACGGGAAGTGACATTGCTTGGTCCCTCCCTCTCTTGCACATTGACCACTCGTCGTAGTTTCAGAAATGAGTGACAGGCGATATCATTCTGCTTTCACAGACAGCCTCATCTCCCTCCCGCTGCTGCAAAAGCAAGGGAGAACTTCCGCGTCGTCTGTCTTAGTTCTATGGGCTCAAAGTCATGGCTCGTGCTTGCATTTCGATTTAGGACACGGTTAAACATTTTCCTTTTGAGGGGGAAGTGGGGGTTTGGGGTCGGGGGCGCACGGACTTTCTTTAGCATGATCTTGCTCACATATACAATGCTGCTGCTACCAACCAACGCGGCATGCTTGCTGTCACGAAAATAAAAATAAATCGAAAGTTTAATTTCTAAATATGGAACGACCAACACATCATATTTACCTCTCGCTCTGTTGTATTTTTGTTTTTTATTATTAAGATGATCGTACTGAATTTTTGCACTGGTATAAAATAATCCGGTCAGCTCCCCTGTCGTCCCCGCATCTCAGATCATCAAATGCTGACGAGAAATAATTGTTTGCTCTTTATGATGTCGCCTTTCTACTCTCATTAGTCTGTTAAGAAAAATGTAGACATATTGCGACATCTCCCGTGTCCGCGCGCTTTGTTTTTGGGCGCTTGAGTAGCACATGATGGACGGATTGACATAATTTGTCAAACAAACCGACACCCTCTGACACGAAAAAAAAATAAAACACTCGGAAAAAATTGACATGTATATACAGTTTCATTGCAAATCAGTATTATGGTGATCATACTAAATATTCTTTTTTTTCTGTGCACATATGAGGTAAATATCGCTGCCATGAAGCCTCCATATAGTGACAGTTCTCTGCCCGCTTCACTGCCGTCACGCGACCGCAGCTTAGCTTTTGCTTGCCTCGTAGCTACGCGTGTTTTAAATTACTGTAAATTTGATAGTATATCGTCATAGGTACAGTCCCGAGTCTGTTGAGAAAAGTAGAACACTAAACCATGCTCGCTAGATTTGTGTGGTGTTTTTGTCTGTTTGAGCAGCATTTGATAGGCTCCACGTTAACAAATATGTGACAAAGTCATTTCCTTTCATTTTATGACTCGTTCACCGCATAGTCATTACTGGAAAGTCAAGTTAGCAGCAAGCTAGGTCAGGAACCGGAGGACCGAATCACTGAACGGGAAGTGATAAACCTCAGTCTTTCCCCCCTGCCTGCACGCTGGCTGCTTATTGGCCACACGTGGAAATGAGTGACAGACGCCTTGATTCTGTTTCCGCTCCCTCCCCTGCCCGCGATGAGGCTGGCGTCTGATTGGTCGTGTGCGATGTCAGAAGACGCTGCCGCTTGCTCAACGCCCTCCCACGCAGCGAACAAGCGCCACCAACTTCATAGAACGAATCAGTGTGGTGATTAGTTCTGTCTCGTTCACCCAAACAATTCGTTCAAAAAGAAAGAATCGTTCGCGATCGATACAACACTAATTTGCTGGTGGATTCAGTTTTAAACATTCCGTCCAAACTTCACAAACATAAAGAAGTCGCTGATATTAAATTGAACTGACCGTTTTATTACCGTTACTGACCATTTATTTATTTTTAACCTGTTCTGTTCAGCTGCTTGACATGGAGAATGGGAATCTGAGTATCCTATAGGGCTGAACAGTTTTAATGTGTCACATGAGAGTATGATATATTCCCTTAGTGATTCACTGTGTTTCGTTTAATAGGAGAAGGCAGCGAGCAGCAAGGGGTAATGGGGTGACAGAAAGGAAAATAGAGAGGAGAGAGAGACAGAAGAGAAGAACAAACAAAAACAAGAAATACATTCAACGTCTACGCTAACTATGAATATAGTAGTGCTATCGTTGGTTAATTGTATTTCCGGTTGACACTATGTGGGGGGCCTGATGACCGAGGAGAAAAAGGAGGGTGGGAGGTCTGAAGGAGATGTGATTAGGTGGGGTGGAGCGTACATTAATCAGCAATGTGAGGTTTAGAATCCAGTATTATGTGAATCACTTGTAAGTGTGGATGTGTTGACATCCTATTCTATGCTGCCTGATTGCTAATCCTGGCACCGATAGTTTCTCTACTTGAGTGTGTCTAATTTTGACCAATTGACTGTTATCATAAATTTCAAATTATGTTCCGAGATAGTATGGTTGAGTATAACTATGATATGGCAGTACGGGGAAACATATTGAAAAACCTCATTCCCAACGTAAAAAAAAGAAAATCCGTGTTTCCTAAGGGGCTTTTATGAATTTCTTAGCTAATTAAAATGATGGCAAACAATAAATTGATATGTTCTTAGATTTTATGATTCTATTTTCATGACAACTGATATAACAAAATGTATGTATCTCCCCTAAATGTAGAATTTACAAACATATCATTATATAGGCAAAAAAAAAACAAAAAAACACCATATTCTTTATAAACTGCATTGCAGGAAACAATAGAATATGTCTTTGTTTAAAATAGCACAAGTAAGAAAAAAACTAAAAAAACTCAATAATACATGGACAAAGCAAGTGCAGTCCAGTGCAACCATGCATATCTATGAAACAAGTGTAATAAATGTGATGTGATGTTCCCCAACTCGGTATCAGAATCCATTAAATAAAAATCCCATCTCGCCGCTGTTGTGCTCTTGTCTAAGGACATTTTCAGCATCGCCACTGTGTCCTTGTAATTATTTTTGAGAGGGTATTTGCTTTAACATGAGCTTAGTCAATGAGCCAAGACAGGGCATGTTGCAGGCATCTTCCTCATGACTAACTTGCATATGACACAATGTTCCCTACGCTGATAGATGCAGGGTGGCAGTCTGAAGCTCTGGGTTTTACCGCTGCAAAAGGAGCAGACATGATTGGAGCCGTGGAAAAACTGACAGCATGAATTATGAAAGTCTCATTTGGGGCTTGTTGGAAATGATTTATCTTGCTTCAAAATGTGGTCATCCATTCTCTCCTAAAGGTGAAAATGCCCTTATTGTGTTTTGCTCTTTTTTTTTTCTTTTTATTTCTGATGTCTATCTTTAGTATGGAAACACTGGGATTTCCACGTGTGGAAACCACAACTCTATTAAAACCAAGGTCACTATTTGGCATGCCAAGCAAAATTGCTCAGAAAAGGACAAGATATGTTCTCTGGGAGCTGGCCGTGGTTGCGAAAGGTGCTATAAAAATGTGTCATGTTTCTCACTTGACAGATGCACGGCTTGGCATGGTGGCATCGAGCTTGGCGGTGTGTGCGCTCGTGCCAGGTCATCTACTGATCATGTGTGTTTCCATATCAATGCCAGTAACTGCCACAGTGTCTTCATGTCTTTTCACGTAGACATATCTCTGAATGGTTCCACTCATTTTATCCTCAACCTACAAAAGGATATTTAACTTGAAAGGCACTCAGCAGAGCGCAGCAGCGGACCGCCGCCAAGTAGGAAAGCACATGGTTTGCATGTCAAAACAAAAGATTCTTGGCAAACACATGAAAAAAATCCTTATACAGTATTAATGATACTTTCAAGTGTATTTATTTAGAACACAAAAAGAATCTACAAACAGTACTGTACTCCCTGGCCAGTTTTCCCCCTCTATGTGCCACTGTCTTCTATATTTAACCTTACTGTAGCGGGTTGAAACTGAAAAATTAATTCTTTGTACACTGTAAATTTATAACGTCTTAATCAGACTATTTTTCTTAAATCTAGTCAATTAATATTCTCCATCTTGTTTCAAGTGTTAAAGACTAGTTAACAGAATAATGTGTATGATTATTCCACTAACTTTAAGAAAATATCACTATTTGTTCTTATTAAGCCCATACATCGTAAAGTTGGTAAATTTTACACCTGAATCAAGAAAAAAATAATGTTTTGAACAACATTTATTCAGATTTTACTATCAGTTGACAGGACACCGGGCTCGAAGCCGATCCATTGAGGGCCTATTTTCAAAAACTTAAAATTTAAATATTTTCAAAACCAAAGCTGCTAGCGATCTAAAACCAAAACAAGCACCTCCCTTAATCATATATGAGTCTCCATGAGCAAAAAATTCAAAGTCATCCCCTAATAAAATCTCAATTCATTATTTTTTTTTACATAAGTATAACAAAACTTGAATGGCTATAAAATTCTCAAATTTTACGCTAGATGCACAAACATCACCATATCCAAAGATAATCACTGCTATTTTCAGGATCAATAACAATATTTAACATATCATGTATTATCATAGTTTTTGCCTGAATTAGCGACTTAGCCATCAGCTAACAGCTAATAAATCACTCCATTTTCACATCAAAAACTTAATACTTGAGGAAAGCATGCAGAATCATCTCAATTTTACTCAACAAAAGCAAAATTTGCATTTCTTTATATACAATCACAACTTTTTTAGGTTTAATTCTGATGTGACTTTTGCCTCAGCACGTCATCATCATTTTTAGATTGAAATGTTACATAAAATAAAACACTTAAAATACAATTTTTGGGGGGGATGGATGCAGAAATGTCTAAATTACAATTTTTTTTGCCCAAAAATGGGCAGTTGGTTGAAAATTACCTGATCATTTGAATGTTACGCTATTGTGTATGGATGCAACATTGGGGCCATCTCAATATAAAGAACTTTTAAGCTGAAAATTCTTGGAAATAAATGCATACGTCCCGGAATTTCTATAGATATGAACATAAACCAGTCTAGATTCTTGGTTTAAAGCAAAAAAAAAAAAAAGGGCAGTTTTTATTCATTTTGCGTAAATATTTCAAGCTAAAGTTCCGCTAATTTTCCGCTGGCCCCCTACGGGAAGGCGTGGCGCAATTTCCGTAGGAGCTGGCTAGTCAACTGATGGTGAAGTCTATGATCTATTCTTGAATTAACAACATTTTTGACAAACAAGCTTTTTTGAAAAATAAATATACTAATTCACTGCTTAAAATAAGTCTGTTAAGCTTTTTTTCAGTGAGCTATTTTTCTTATTGCAAGAAATCTAACCGAGTAAAATGTACTTGAAGCACTGGCAGATAATTTCACCTATTTCTAATAGATTTACACTGAAAACAAGGGAATTTAACAATTTTTAAGGAAGTGTGTTTTTTGGAGTGTATTTTCTTGGACAATAATGATAGTTTTCATTCTAAATGTAACTTCTTCACATTAAGGAAACAAAAACCTTTGTGGAACACATAGGCAGAGATTAAGGGGGGGAAGTGCTCCCCTGGTCCCCCCTGGTGGCCGAAAAATATCATTGCATGTAATTGACTTTCCTATAGACAATTTTCCTGTGCGAAATATGGGCAGCACCATCTTGGGAAATGTCTGCTTCGAACTTCCGGCTCCAATAGTGTATCTTAATGGTACTGCAGTTAAAAAGATTGTAGTTGGATCTCGTGATTGAAATGACAGTTCACCCAAGGCGAGCCACCGCCTCCAGCCCCAGCCTCTCGGCCGCCCCCGGGTAGAATGACGTACTCTCGATATATGTCTATCAATGTACAGTAAGTATTTCTGTGAGGCACATCAACTTATCTTCCCTTGACCAACAGCGTTTTCCACCTGTAAACAAATGAACAAAAAACTTAACTCTTAACTCTAAACATAACTCTTGCACTCTTGCTTTGACATAATTGTGCCATCAACACGTACTGATTAGCAACAGGCTAGCAACAGATTCGGTAGTTGTAGTAAATAATGTTGAAGATCATAATAATTACAATCATCATCGTAATAACAACATCAAAGGCAACAAGCCGTTTCATGCGCAAGATTTTAGCTTTACTATTTTTTAGCACCGGACACATGAAAATGCAGGGATAGGAAGAACATACCTTCCATAACACAGCGGCAACATGGCTACAAAAACACGTGGTCTTTGTGGTGCACGAACTTGGTTCCACATCTGCCCTCCTGAACATGTTGTCCACCCCTGTCATGATGATGGCAGATGGATGCGGTATTTCCAAATTGTCTTTTTCAAGGGATTTTGATGAATAATGTTACTCCAGCTCCACTGCTGTTTTGGATGGAGAAATTCTAAAACGGAAGTGGCTTGCAGACATAAGGAAGTAAAGCGGAAGTACCTCAGAAACTTGTCTATAAATGAATTTAAAGGGGAAGTTCAGAATTTTTTGACATAAGGGCGATAAAGCTTAATCTTTGAGTTCGCCGTGATTTAATTAAACGGCGGAGTTGATTTCAACAAATTCCATATAGTTTGTTAGATATTTGTTAGTTTGAGGGCTGCGAAGTGTCTAAGCTAACGCGAGTCAATGCAGGCTAGTAACACCCCTGGCAGTAATGTGTCAGCAAGCCACACCGCAAATTTCATCATCTTCATCATCTTTCAACATCTTATTCAGATTATTTTTCTTAAATCTACTCAAATAATTTTCTCGATCTTGTTTCGAGTGTTAAAGACTAATTAACAGATTAATGCGTCAAATTTATTCAACTTACTTTGAGTAAATGTTCCCATTTGTTTTTATTAAGCCCATACACCTAAAAGTTTTTCACCTAAATCAAGAACAATTCGCTTTTAAAAAATGTTCTGAATAATATCTATTCTTGAATTAAGAACATTTCTTAAAAACAAGCTTTTTTTAGAATAAATATACTAACTTTTTGCTTGGAATAAGTATGAGCTATTTTTCTTATTTCAAGAAATCTAAGTACAATTTACTTATTTCATGTAGATTTACACGGGAAACAAGGGAATTAAGCTAGTTTTAAGGAGGTGTGTTTTCACAGTGCAGTAATGGCTCCACTTTCATAGATGATGCAAATTGAAACTATGGTTCATCCTGATTTTTGTGCTACATATCTGTACATTTGGCAGAGCATTTTCCTCCACAGAGGGCATAATATTTAATGTTATTTATTTATTTTTTTTATATAACTTTGCCAGTGAGCTGGAGCTCATCCAACTTTAGCAAAAAGGAAAGTACACACTGTGATGGGTGGCCAATAAAGTGTTGAGGTATCACACCATATCAACCATATCAAAATATTGTCCTGAATGTAAGTATCAGATGCAGTACACAATTTTAAATGTGTTTTGAGAATTATCCGTGTTTCCTGACCGGGTTTCATTAGTAATCTGCTTCCATCCTTGTTTCTGTTGGTGCACAGTAGTCCTTTTCACTTGTGCCCTGCAGCAGTGGCAATTTTACTCATGGGTGGTTCAGCACACTTTTTAGAAAAAGCCGGGGATCTTGCTCGTTATAAGCTGCAAGCTTGGCATCGCTTTCACTTGAAAACGTTCCATAGGCGGATCCATTTTCTGATAGCATCATGCAGCAGAACTGAAATCACAATAGACGCCTCCCATTATCATGCAGAGGGTAAATCTTTGTGCGTAGATGAAACGGAAAGAGGGTATCTTTCGTTTACTACTGGTGATATTTTCAGTTCCTGTCGTGTTATTTAGACCTGCAGCAATTTATTATTATATTTATTTTTCTGGCTTATTATGTGGTGAACCATTATAGTATAATGCTTTGTTTGGGGACTATACATTTAACATTAAGGTTTTGAACTGCAGCAGACTTTCAGTTTGTGCTTGTTTGGATAAATTGAAATGATATGAAAACAAGAGTGCTGAAGCATGTATGAGTGTGTGTTAGTGTGTGCATGCATGCGCGTATGTCTATGTGTGCCAGAGGGATCATCTGCTTATAGCACCCAGCAACAGGGCCTCTTGATGCAGTGCTTTGATAACGTCAGAGCTCCATCTAGGTTGCCCAGTGTGGTACTGCTCAATAACCTTGTGATTTAGCTATGTACTACAAATTATCCATAGGACTCTTTCTGCAGCTGCCGCTCAGTGCTTGCACATCAGTGCAACAAAATGCATTAAGCCGCCTTACACGGCACTGTTCTCACAGTGCCTGTCTGAATACTATCTTGTCTTTGAGAGAGTTCACATCCTTTTCAATGAGGTGCAGTGGCGGCTGCATGGAATTCTAATTTGGCTGCAATCTGAGTCATTAGAGGAGTCAACAGCAAGCAAACAGATGGCGAAAGAAAAAATGATAGATAATATGATGATCATTTTCAGATTCAGTGCAACCCCCTCATTTTCTTAATGAAGGACAAATTGACTTTTTTAACATCTTCTTGTGGCCATCCTTGAGGTAGTGCCAGTATTCAAGAGCTTATGTAACGAAAAAAGATGTTTTCTGAATAGTAGTCAAATGTAGATGAGGCAACATTTTTCATTGCCATTACATGATTCATTGTGCCATCTGTATTATATCCATCATAGTTATCGTTTACATTAATTACAATCTTAACAATATAACATTAAGGAAAATTAGAAAGTGGATGACTGGATAGGATGTAGTCTCACAGTTCCGTGGTCAAAGGTTCAATCCCTGGCCTTCCTTAAGTGGAGTTTGCACTCTATCTGTGTGTCTATTTATTTTTTCTATGTCTTCTCCCACCACCATCACATCCAAAAACATGCAAAATAGGTTGAGTCAACTCTCCAAATTGTCTATAGGTGTGAATGTGAGTGTGAGTAGTTGTCTCTTTCTGCTCTGTGATTGGCTGCACCTTGTCGTGGGCCACGACCCTTGTAAGAATAAGCGTTGCATAAAATGGAAGAATGAACCTCGTTTAGATATAAAACACAGCAAAATGCTTTCAAATTATTTTTTTAGTTGTTGAAAGTGTAAGACTCCCCCTATGACCCATTCACCACTACTACTAATTAATTGGGGTGGTCATAGCGGTCATTTTTGTGTCCCAATGATCGTAGGAACAAACTTGTATGGGGCTTTGTGCCCCTGGCAGGGTCACCCATAGCAAAGAGATCCTAGGTGAGGGGCCAGACAATAAATGCTCAAAAGACCTCCTATGGTGAACAAGGACTATGAACTCATTTTTCCCTTGTCTGGAGGTGAGTCACCGAGGCCCCTCTATCGAGCCACAGCATAATGGCTAGCACCTGATGGCTGGGCCTGCACCCATGCCTCCTGGCCGGGCACAGCCTGAAGAGGCGACGTGGGTTCCCCTTCCCATGAGCTAATCACCTGTGGAAGGGGCCAAGTAGGCCAGGTTCATAGGCAGTTTGGTGGCAGCCAAAGGAAGGGTCCTTTGCAGTCCGATCCGCAGCTCCAGAAGCTGCCTATTGGAAGGTGGAACGGTTCCAATTATAGGGGGATCACACTCCTCAGCCGCCCTGGGAAGATAGATTCAGGGGTACTAGAGAGGAGGGTCCATTGGTAGGTCGAATCTCTGATTCACCTGTGGAAGGGGCCAAGTAGGCCAGATTCATAGGCAGTTTGGTGGCAGCCAAAGGAAGGGTCCTTTGCAGTCCGATCCGCAGCTCCAGAAGCTGCCTATTGGAAGGTGGAACGGTTCCAATTATAGGGGGATCACACTCCTCAGCCGCCCTGGGAAGATAGATTCAGGGGTACTAGAGAGGAGGGTCCATTGGTAGGTCGAATCTCTGATTCTGGAGGGGCCATGTGGTTTTCGTCCTGGCCGCGAAACAGTAGTTGAACTTGATAACCTCAGCAGGGTTCTTGGCTGGTCATGGGAACTTGCTCAACCAGTCTACATGTGCTTTGTGTGCTTTGCTTGTGGACTTTGTGGAGAGTCGTTTGACCACGTGCCCTGGGGAAGCTGAGGGGGTTGCTACAGGAGTATGGTGTACCAGGAACCCTCATACAGGTGGCAGGGTCGCTGTATGTCCTTGTAAATCGGATCCGTTTCCAGTGAGGGTTGGAATCCGCCAAGGCTTCCCTATGTCATCGGTTCTGTTCATAACTTTTATGGACAGAATATCGAGACGAGACATTGAGGCTCCGGTTTGGTGGCCTCAGTATTGTATCTCTGCTAATAATGTAGTTCTGTTGGCTTTATCAGGCGACAATCTTCAACTTCTACTAGAGCGGCTCTCAGCAGAATGTAAAGCTGTCGAGATTAGAATCAGCACTTCCAAATCTGAGACCATGGTCCTCAGTTGGGAGAAAGTGGAATGCCCTCTCCGGGTCAGGGATGACCGCGTTCCCCAAAGGGAGGAGTTTAAGTATCTCTGGGTCTTGTTCATGAGTAAGGGAAAATGGCATGGTAGATCGACAGGCGTATAGGTGTGGCATCTGCAGTAATTCAGACTGCATCGGTCCCACCTGGACAATCTGGTCAATCTACGTTTTTACCCTCACCCTGGTGAGATGCTCTGGGCATGTCCCACTAGGAAGAGGCTACGGGGCCGATCCAGGACACGATGGGGAGACTGTCCTCCGGCAGGCCTGGGAACACATTGGAATCCTCCTGGAAGGGTTGCATGAAGTGGCTAAGGAGACGAAAGTGTGGGCTTCCCTGCTGAAGCTGCTGCCCTACCTAAGCCAACGTCAGATAAGCAGGAGAAAATGAATGAATGATTGAATGAAAATGTAAGAAACATTATGAAGATGTCTTGAATAAGATGAATATATCTGCACTTTTCATAGTTTGTGTATATAAACATATATTCATATATATTTACATGCATGTATTATATACATATATACAGTATATACAGTATATACACACACTACACTGTATGCAATACATAGCTGTATAGCACGTATAACTTTGCATTGAAAACAAGTTCTTATTTTTTATTGCTGACAACTATTAAGAATATTTCGCTTACTCTGACAACTTGCACTGAATTCAAAATAACTCGGAATGCATCCGCTCTAGACTTTACTCAGGCAGAAATTGAATGATGCCAATATTATCACTGGTGGACAATGTTGATTGCGGCACATGTGTTCTGAGTTAAGCAAAAACGTGATCTGACTCTTATGTGAATGACGCCAGCGGGTAGGTGATATTCTTAAAGTGGTTCTGACATTGGTTACTTCACGAATGCCTGACAGGTTAACCTACACAGTTTATCAATCTCATTAATCTCACCTAATCTAAACTCATTATTTATTTTTATTTTTTTTCCCCCCAAACAAGGACCCGATCAATTGACACTACTAGAAATCTAGCATTTAATTGCAATCCATGTACTGTATTTGGGGACCTCTGCTCAACCTTGCCCATGGCCCTCGAATGAATATGTGGTGTAGCAGATGGATAGATGGATGAATGAATGGATGGATGAATGGATAAATTAATGGGTTAGAACTATTCACAAAAATACAATTGTAATTAAACGTATACATTTATCTTGCAAAACTATTCCGATAACTCTTTTGTTGTTAACATTTTAAATGCATTCTTGCCATTCACCATTGTCTCTGCTGTTCTAAAAACTGATTTCAAGCATCTTACAAAACCTAAAATAGCATCACATTCGACTACAATGTTCCAGCCTCCTAAGCTCATCTGCAGGGAATGGGGATCAAAGAAATGCATTGAGTAATGAGGTATTCCTCTTCCTGGTCTGCGTGGACTAAACGCTTGTCGCTATTTTGGGATTTTTCTCTTCAAAGTGCAGCAGTAATGAAGTGCCACTCATTAATAGCCCCGTTTAACATGGTCAGGGATACATCAAGGGGAACAAAAGGAAGATCCTGCCTGTCAGTGTAATCGTAAGGGGGAGTGATGCTGATTTTAAGGATCTATAGTTGGTCCGAGAAAATAGCACGTAATATTTTGTATTTGCAGAATCGATATGGAGGGGCCCAAAGTGACGCTCTTTTCACTTCTGCTCACTTTGCTTTGGCAAGAGTACCAGCAAGGTTAGACCCATTCATCATTAGACTCTCTTTAGATAAAATTACACATGAAACATGTCCACACAGTGAGGACGTGGCTCATGGGATCACTGCTTCCTTAAGCCTTAATATTGCCAACATGGAGATGATCAAAGCCAAATACCGACAAAGGTTACAGACACAGGGAACTTGGAATCTCTTTGATTGTGTGCTGCATCTCGACGTGTTTGTCAAGTACACAGCATGTAATTAGTTGTGGGACATTAATTAAATCATGCTGGAAAATATTTGTAAATATGGCCGTTAATTAGGCCTGAGAGCATTTCTGAGCTGTGATAGCTCTGAAAACCTCTTGAGTCCTGCAAACTAGGCTCACAAGAATAGTGTGGCATGGATTACTGAAAAGTTTAGCATTATGGAAAATCAGCATTACACTTTTCTTGCCAGTTAAGTCACAGCCTGGTAGTCACAAGTCACCATAATACAGAAAAAAATTATATAATTTTGTTCCTGGCTTGCAATCATTGTAATGCAAATGATTATTACTAGAGATGTCCCGATCGATCGGGTCTGATCAGGTCATTTTCAAAGTATCGGAATCGGTAAAAAAATATCGGCCATGCCTTTTTTTAATATATATATATATATATTTTTTAATTAAATCGTTTTCTAATTGTATTTAACGTTACAAACATAATATGTTACACTCATCCAGAGTCTTTACTTTAGGCTTAAGGTAGGGTTATCAAATTTATCCTGATAACGGCGGTAATTAATTTTTTTTTAAATGTATCATGTTAAAATATTAAACACAATTAATGCATGCGCTGCACGACTCACTCACGCATTGTCGCGCTCAATCTGTAATGGTTTTACCTATATAGAGAGATAAAAGGCAGCGTACAATGAGTAGAGTGAATAGTCCCTCTCCCTACGATTAGAAATATCATGGGAAGCAATGTGGGGAAGCAGGGTAGCCATTGATCTTTTTCTTAACACCCTAAGTTATTTCCCAACGCAGAGAATGTACAGTACTGGACTGTCTCAGAAAATTAGAATACACAATATTCTAATTTTTTGAGACAGTCCTGTGTATATATACAGGACTGTCTCAGGAAATTAGAATACACAATATTCTAATTTCCTGACTGTCTCAGGAAATTAGAATACACAATATTCTAATTTCCTGAGACAGTCCTGTATATATACACAGGACTGTCTCAAAAAATTAGAATATTGTGTATTCTAATTTTCTGAGACAGTCCAGTATATCAATTGGCAGCACTACGCACAGTCATGGTTCCACTTCCCATCATGCATTTGGCCATGGCTACAGTATCATTTACTGAAAGTTCAACAAATACACTAGATGGCAATATTTAGTCACAATATACAAAGTCACAAGTCTTTCCATCCTTGGATCCCTCTCACAGAAAGAATGTTAATAATGTAAATGCCATCTTGAGGATTTATTGTCATAATAAACAAATTCAGTACTTAAGTACTGTATGTTGAAAGTATATATTTGTCCGAGTTTTATTCATTTTTTTTCTTAATCCATTGCCAAAATGTATATGATCGGGGAAAATTATCGGGAATGATTGGAATTGAATCGGGAGCAAAAAAAAAAAAAAAAAAGCAATCGGATCGGGAAATATCGGGATCGGCAGATACTCAAACTAAAATGATCGGGATCGGATCGGGACCAAAAAAAACATGATCGGAACAACCCTAATTATTACTATTATTGTTTCTTTACGACAAATGAAAATGGACAATTTATGGATGGAAATGAAAATGGACAATTAACATGCTCGAAAACTCACCAAAATTGCAGATATATGGGGCTCCAAGACCTTTTGTCTACTACAGTTTAGGCCTATGTTCACATTCTCTGTCTGATGCCATAGCAACCATTTGTTTGCCATTATAAGGAAGTAGATTTCTTCAGGGACTTAGGCAGCTTATAGAGCCACGAAATTTGGCACACTTGGTCAAATTGGCCCAATTAGAAGACTCATTTTGGTTTTGAATAAGGGCATGGCTGCACAGCTCAGTAGCGCCTCCTCTTTTGTAGGACCCTCTTCAATAGGGTTTTTTCACCTACAGTGGGGAGAACAAGTATTTGATACACTGCCAATTGTTCTCCCCACTGTAGGTGTGCTTAAATGTATTTCTCATCTCAGGATATACAAAAACATTTTTCACTCATGTCCACAACACAAAAGACGTGAGTTTCAAGCACATGTTAGTTTCTCATGAGATGATGAGAAGGGGACAATCTGCCACCACCCTGAGCTGTGTGTGAGGGCCCGTTCAGTCCTGCTTGCAGGCATAGTTTTATTTCTTTTGCTTGGATCCAAACTAAATGAAAAAGTGCTACTTAAAAGGTAAAAAGTTGGTTTAGCTAAAACTAGAGGAAGATTTTACGTCTAGTTATGCAGAAAATATTTGTTAAATTATGTTATATATATATAAAATTATATATATATGGCGGAAAACACTCAGGTGACTTGAAGTTCCGCTCTGAGACCCTCAATTTGGCCAACTTTCAAAATTGTCCGAAATGCATGCTTAAAATCTCAATTTTTGGGGGAACAAAAAATTTGAACAGGAAGGCATTTTTGAAAAAAAAAAAAAAAAATTTAACAGCAAAAACCTAATTAGAGGCGAGAGCACGCGAGAGCAGAATTAAAGACGCCGTGATTTTAACGAGATATTATCGTGTTTACCTTGTTTTGATCCAAAAACTCCACGTAGCATGTATCACCAAGTGTCAAGACACAGCTGTGAATGGCCACAGCCGGATTTTTTTTTAATTTTATGGGTGAAACATGGTCATATAACAAGGGTCGAGATGCAGAAATCGCAGACAACAAGGAGTGGTTGAGATTTTCTTTTTCATATAGTTACCCTTTTAAACGTTATTTTTCTTTTTTTTTGTTGTTGTTGTTTGGATCGATTATTCATCATTGAAAATATCAGGGAAAATGCGACAGTAACAAAAAAATACAATTAAGCAATCGTTATGGGGTAGATATCCGTGACTTTTTTACCGACACCAAATTTTTCATTGTGACGTATTTGTTTAAAAGTTTAAAATATGCGAGTGAATAATTTTTTTAAGTCATTTTTTTTTTTAAACTAAAATTTAGACATCAATTAATGATTCTAGGCTAAAAATGACAGACATTTTGAATAATAAACGTTATTACTTACCTTCTTTTTATGGCTAAGTTGAAACAAAAGCGGTTGCGCGACGTCTGTAAACGGGGGTTTTCAGAGTAAAACGGACAAATTAAAAATAGTTCGGAGGCGTAGTGCGCCATGAATCTGCTATGGCAGCATATAGACATATTGTTCTATCAAACACAACAGTTCTTTTGGCTTAAAATACAGCAGTTAATTTTAAAGAGGGGTGCAAGAGCAGAAACTGCTTTTTCAGTCTTGTCTGTGTTTTCCGTACATACATATATATACACATACCTATATATACACATACATATATATACGATGTGCTACATGGTGAATTTTTGTTCCTAATACAGTTACCCAACTCGCAAGTGTTTTGAGATACAAAACTCTTTAATTTTCCTTTTTCTTTCCCCTGTGAAAATTGTTTGATTTACAACTGCGGTAACAGTGGCAGAGAACTTTAGAATAAATGCAAAATGTGAAACACCATAGAACGCCTAGAATTACTGGCATTGTTGCTGCAGTAGAGACAGTAAATCTGTTCAACACCTAGCTGGTATACGTACAAGGGGGAGAACAAGTATTTGATACACTGCCATTGTCAGTGTATCAAATACTTGTTCTCCCCACTGTATATTCTTTTTCATGCTTTCCAAAAAATAACAAAAAATTATTTCCTTCCGAATATAAAAACTGTATGTACTGTATCTATAATGCTGTTCCGTGGTGGGTAGGTGCATAATTATAGCCAGAGAAGTCCTAAAACCTTTAGGTTATCTAAAGAATTATAGAAATTCAGCTAAAAATAAAATCCAATATACTAAATAATGTTATCACTACGGTAAATGCATTGTACTGTACAATGTTTTAGCGTGCAATTTTTCTCAATTAAAAACATGTTTCAATTTTTGGGTTGGTGCTTTCTGGGGGTGGGATTGGAATAATGGAATTTCCATTTATTTCAATTAGGAAAGATGATTTAAGTTTTGAATCTCACAAAACATCCAATACACACTGTATAAACCTTATCTATTTGTCAGCAAATTTTTGCCGTTCCACTTTTGGTATAGAGACAATTGCAAAACCCTAGGGACCAACTGAAGAATCCGACAGAGGCGAGGGCATGATATTCCTTATCAAACAGATATGGCGAAAAACACTCAGGTGACTTGAAGTTCCGCTCTGAGACCCACAATTTGGCCAAATTTGAAAATTGTCCTATATGCATGTGTGATACATAATTGGAAAGCTTGAAATCTATATTTTCTCTGGTGAAAGAAAACATTTGAACAGGAGGGCATTTAAAAAAATAAAAACGTTTTTTAAACAGCAAAACCCTATCTGGAGGTGAGAGCAGAATTACAGACGCCATGACTTTAACGAGATATTATCGCATACTTACCTTGTTTCGATCCCAAAACTCCATGTAGCATGTATCACTGAGTGTCAAGACACAGCTGTGAATGGCCACAGCTGGATTTTTTTGGACTATTATGGGTGACACATAGTAATATAACTAGGGTCGCGATGCTGAAATCGCAGACATCAAGGAGTGGTCGAGATGTTCTTTTTCATATGTTTACCCTTTTAAACGATTTTTTTAATTCCATTTTTCTTTGTTTGGATCGATTATTTATCATCTGACATATCGGAGAAAATGTAACAGTAACAAAAAAAATACAATTAAGCGATAGTTATGAGGTAGATATCCGTGACTTTTTTACACACACCATTTTTTCATTGTGACGTCATTTGTTTAAACGTTTAAAATATGCGAGCGAATAATTTATTAAAGTATTTTTTCTTTTTTTTTTTAAACGAAATATTAGACATCAATTAATGATTCTGAGCTAAAAATGAGAGACATTTTGAATAGTAAATATAATTAATACCTTCATGTTATGGCTGGGCTGAAACAAAAGCAGTTGCGCGACGTCTGTAAACGGGGGTTTTCAGGGTAAAACGGACAAATTAAAAATAGTTTGGGGGCCTAATGTGCCATGAATCTGCTATGGTGGAATATAGACGTATTGTTCTATCAAACACAACAGTTGTTTTGGCTTAAAATACAGCAGTTTCTTTTAAAGAGGAGTATAAGAGCAGAAACTGCTTTTTCAGTCTTGTCTGTGTTTTCCGCCATATATTTTATAGACAAGATTCACGTGCAAAGCAGTGTGGTTGATGAGGGTCAACCAATCAATTTCTTAAAATGAGAGCAACATAGTGTACTTCTGCTGAAAATAGCCTAATCTCATTTGCAAAGCTCTGATGATTTGTTGCTGTCAAGTTGTTAGAAACTCGAGGCACAGCTGGATTCACCTTCTATCCTTAAAATGTGATCATAACACCTTTAAAAATTAAAAACATTTAGAAAAAAAAATTTTTCTCCTCTCACTTTAACTAATTGCAGGTGTGATGTTCAAAGTATCAGTCAATAGGATGATGTTTTTGGGGAATAGTTTTTAAATTCGCATGAGAAACAGAAATAAATGTTTACAGAGTGGGAACGCAATGGCTTGGCTTTGTATAACTGACATTTCCATTTTGTATGATCCTGAATATTGATAGGACACACATTTACATTAATCCTTAGTCCCAAAAATCTGATGCATGCCATTTTATATACAGGCCTGTAGAAGTGAATAATTCATTTTATCTGAAGAAATAAAACAGCTAAGAGATATTTATATATTGATCAAAACTTCTGCTTGATGGATGCCAACAATTTGATTCCTCGGTAATCTGGAATGAAGATGCATGACTTTTGACTTCAATTCGAGACATTTAATAGTTCTGAATAGCGCTCCTAAATTGAAACTCATGTTGTCTCAAACATAACATTACAATGGCTCTCAATCTGCTTTCTGCCCTCTAAAGTAGTTGAAGCAACCCATTTGTACCTGCTTCTGACAAATGATCGTAATCTGTTCTCTAACCACTTGAATTAATATCTCAATAGAATTACGATTTACTGCTTTTCTTGTTGCATTTTTTATTGTTCCCTAAAATCTCAAGCATCTTGGAATCAAAAGAGGGGAAAACATTTTGACAAATATGGCGGTAATGCAAAAGAAGAAATACTGTTAAAAACACTGTATTTGTCTGAAATGTTTTTAGTTGTACAGTGGTACCTCTACTCACAAAATTAATTGGTTCTGGAAGTCATTTCGTAACCTGAAAATTCTGTATGTAGAGACGTGTTTTCCATGTAAATACCCTAATCTGTTAAAAGCCCCCCAAATTCAGACATAAATCTTGTATAATGCATAAAAATTCATCAAAACATGTAACAAATACATTAAACAATTAGGTTATTGCACAATAAACAAAATCAGAGTTGTGCATAATGTAAAAAAACAAGAATAAGGAATAAAAGTTGCAAAGCTGTCGGAACACGAGGGGCGAATGAAGAGGACACTGGGATACAAACATATACATACATATGGTAGAGGTCCCTCTTAGCCAATTGGATACCAGGAATTTTACACAATAGCCAATTGCAGAGCATCTATAAGTATGTTACGTTCAGTAAACTCTGGGAGCTGCGAGTACCAGCCATACTCACCTAACCCTAACTTTTCTTATCCTGAAATTTCATTGGTAACAAGAGGCAATATTTTCCCGTTAAGGCATGTCTTAACCTGAAAACACTGTATAATGTTTATATTTCAGTAAGACTCAAGTTGTTAGTGTTGAGTAATCTGCAAAATCAGTGAATCATTTAACAAAGACACTAGCACTCATGAACATTACACCACAGTCAAAGCTTTTTAGACACTTTGTCATCCTACTGCATGTGACGTCTCAGAACGCTTGACCGCGGGTGTACTGTAAGGGAATGATGTTTAGCAAACAAAAGCTTCAACAATATTTGTACAGGATTTGTGCACTCATAACCTAAAACACAGAAAAAAAAAAAAATCCTGTGCTCACGACAGATGGTGAACGTGTTGGTAGGAGCTAACGTTAGGAGCTAACGTTAGTTTTGTGAAGCATGCCATGAATGCATCCGTATTGAAACTTGCTCGTCCACTAGTAACTTACATCAGTGATCCCCAACCAACGGGCCAGGGACGGGTACCGGTACCGGTCCGTTGCGCATTTGCTCCCAGAGAAATAATAAATAATTTGTTATTGACCGCAATCTGGCCTGTGGCTTTTGACACACCAATCTTATCCCCCAGATATAGATTTCTAAAAATCGCCCTTTGGTGGCTGGCCGCCATTACTGAAGTGTTTGCAGCCCAGTGTCAGTCAATGTATACATTAGCGTTAGCTGTTGTTGGTTGTGTGCTGTGGGCAGCGACATCTTTGGACAGCTTTTTTACAGGGAAAAGGCCACCTGCTGAGCCAGAAGAGGAGCCTACAACCAATTCCATTCTGCATAATATGTGGCTAAAAGCTAGCTAACGAAAAGAGAATGCACTGAGAGCATCATACCTCGTGGTGAACCGTGTCACTATAGCCAAGAAACCTTTCACGATTGGAGAAGAACTCATTATGCCTGCAAACAAGGATATTTGACAACAAGTTTTAGGAGAGGCCACTGTTAAAAAGGTTGATTCAGTGTATGGTGAGTTACATTTTTCCCGCACTTAATGTTCGTTGTTAGTGCCGTTATTTTATAACTGCTGTTATTTTCTGCCACACATTGCCGGTCCATGAAAAAAAGGCCCACGTCACAGTGGTCCTTTGTGCAAAAAAGGTCGGGGACACTGAGTTACATGATTCAATAAAACCCACACAATAGCCCTCATGACTAATTACCGTAGACATTTTCCGGATCACTTAAGGCAATGCTAGGGAACTTTTGAGTCTTTATAAATATTTTCATATCATTTGTGATGACAACTAGTTGAATGACACAATTGTGATGGCCTGAGGGTGTCTGTATTGCTTTCACCGGCACTAATTAACTTTGAGGAGAGTGGCAGGCAGTGTTGTTAATAATGGCGTTAGAGTATAACAGCCTTTTTAACAGCGTTAGAGTGGTACCTCAACATACGATCGCTTCGACACACGATCTTTTCGACATCCGACGTAAAATTTGACTCGCAATTTGTTTCTAAATCCGACGACATGCTCGAAATACGACAATTTATGACAGCGCCACAGTTTCTTTGTTTTGTCGGAAGACGGACGCACGGTGGATTTTCTTGTGAGAGAAATCAACACTGGTTCCAAGAAGGTTAGTGTAGGTGGGGAAAAAAGGAAAAGGTGAGGCTTACCATTGAAATGAAGATGGAAATGACAGAAAATTTTGAGCAAGGTGTGTGCATCCGTGAACTGGCTCAACAATGCGGCCGTAGAATGTCGATCTCGACGAGCCTCCTACGACCTCCGTTTGCCAGTCTTTCTAAGTTAAGGTGACTATTATTACTGTGGTAACATCACCAAATAAATCACCAGCTTCGTCAGGTTTCTAATCATTTGTTCCATCAACTTGTGCAACACAACACGCCTACTCTCCGCTGCGGTTGACGCCAGCAACAAAACATGAAAAGAGAAAGGAAAATAGAACCGTACGTCAACCACGCGGTGCGTTCAAGTACAGCCAAAAGCGTCCGCCACATTAGAACCCGATTTGTTGCATTATTACAGGAATTATTATTATTATTATTTTTTTTTTTTTTTAACCTGTCCTGTTCAGCGGCTTGACACGGAGAATGGAGATCTGAGTATCCGATTGATCTGAACAGTTTTAATATATCACATGGGAGTATGAATTACATCTATTGTGATCATTCAACGCAGCTCGTTTATTAGGAGAAAGCAGTGAACAGGAAGGGGTTATGGGGGAACAGAAGAAAAGAGGGCGAGAGAGAGACAGAAGAAGCACAAGGAACAACAAGAAATACTTTAACCGCCTACTCTAACTATGAATATGTTGTTGCTATCATTATCGAAGTGTATTTCCGGTTGACACCATGTGGGGCCCTGATAACCAAGGAAAGGGTGGAGGTGGGAGGTATTTGTCTGAGAGATAATCGATTGGGAGGGGTGAAGTGTACATAAATCAGCCATGTGATCTAGAACGCAGTATTTGTGTGAATCCTTTGCGAGTGTAAGTATGTTGGTATCGTATTCTATGCTGTCTCATCACTAATCCTGACACTGAGGTTTTCCACTTGAGTGTGTCTAATTTCACCTAGTCATGCCTGAGTCCCATCTAACATGTGATAGTCCCGCAGACGAGTGGAGATGCTGCGTGGGTGCCACCCCAGGGCCATGGCCCTTCCCCATCGAATCCGGGGGGTGGGGGGGTCAGGTGAGCCAGTGCAGCCCATCCCTCCTCCCATAGCCCAGCAAAGGGGCCATCGTCATCCCCCAGGGATCCAGGGTGGTCCCCCACGGGCCCCCATCAAACAGCCTTCAGGGATGGGATAAGGAGACGCCCCCCCCCCCCCCCCCACGCCCACCCACCTGGCCCACGAGCAACAGCCGCAGCCCCCCAACCTGCACGGCACATCGCGGACCCCCATTATCATTATTATTATTTTTTTATTTGTTATTATTATAATATTATTCCAATGTTTATTGATAATTCATTTGTTTCGCTATGTGTAATATCCAGTTGTAATAATACCAGCAGTATTTATTAAGGCTTTAGTGTAGGTTTTCGGTTTGTGGAACGAATTAATGAAATTACAATGTATTCTTATGGGAAAATCCTACGATATGACCATTTCGACATACAAACAAGGTCCTGGAACGAATTTACTTCGTATGTAGCGGTACCACTGTTATTAATTTTCCCATATTTGTAAAGGACTTACCGTTACTGAGGATATAAATGGGCACGTTACTACAATTTGTTTGAATAAATGATGGTGGGGTGGAGGAATACGGTAAAAAAAATCAATCATTATTTTCAACAATGTCGTATGATATTGTTTAGCCACAATTGAATTCATTACCTCATCACCATTCATCCTTCACATAGCCGCTAGAAACAGAAATGTCGTTCAATCCAACTGCAGGCGACCAGAAGATCAGGATTTTATGACACTGTGCGCTGGTCCTCGTGGGAAATGCAGTCTTCCTTAAGGCCAAACACTACCGCTTTTGTCCACCTGCGTCGCTAAAGTCGACAAAAACTGAAAGTTCCCTATTTTTCTGGGGTGAACTGTCATGCCTAAAATGGCAGGTGATTATACATCAAAATGAACACATTATTGATATTGCAATTTATTAACATATTCCAATCCTTGGATGATTTCAATTGAGGCAGTCATTAGAACACGTGCAGTTGAGGAACCTCTACACTTGAAGGAAGTAGGCTGTTTATTGGTTTACACGAAACTTCTTCCCTTTCTAATGACTGGTGCTTTTGATTGCCTGATTTACTAATATAAGCAATGTGATTGTTTGACTTGTATTCCATTTTGTTATCCATCACTTGCTCTGCATTTGAGAATGATGAAATCACTTCACTAGGATCACAGAGTCAAAAGTTGTTTTGAACTTTATGGTCATTTTCCTCAATTGCAAGAAGGACGACTGTTAATGGAACTATTTCAAGTCGTGGTTGGATACACCAAGACTTTTGCTAGCGTTGCCATAGCACTTTGTCCCTGTGCTTAAGACAGAGTGAGCTCGCATTGCCAAGTACGCATCTCAAAACAAGACATTGACTGTCATTTGGCCTGAGTCAAAGATGCAGCAGTTAAATGAAACAATAGAGGAAACTGTGGATCAATCGCATGTTATGTCCATGACCCCCTCCTCTGTGGCTTTCTTACAGCTTACACATTTTACTTTCATTTTGGTTTCCTTTTCTTTTTCTGGGTACGCGGGAGAGCGGGAGGGAGGGTTGCTGTTTGATTGACGTGGCCGTCAAGAAAAAGCGATGTGAGTTAATTTGCATGTTTGTTATGTGTCGACACTCTGCTTACAAGCTCAATTAATAATTTGATCTCACGCTTAAAATTGTTGCATTGTTCTATGCCCTAGAGTGAAGGACAGATAAAATACAAACATGTGTGGTCTTTGTTTCGAGCCATGTACTGCGTTTGTTCCCAACATCCTGACCAAGAATATGTAATAAGTTTTGTTGTCTAAGCCTAGCTTTCACATCAACCTCTATTTTGTCTCATAGAATATGGAATGATCGGAGAGCATACAGTAAAAAGTCAGCGGCCAAGATCAGTTCATGACACAAAGGCCCTGCAGGAGCAAGCTGAATCTGCTAAATTTATGGCACAAACTGGTAATATAATAGTTATATTTCCCTATTTTATTTTCTTAACTAAACTTAATTTCATCATGCATGCTCTCTCTTGTACTGCACCTTCTTGAGTGGAAATGTTTTGCATTATTTTTTTTTTTTCCCCAAATCATTCTCAACGTAAGAAATAAAAAGGCACATCTTTCATTTATTTAGAATTTACTTTCAACACTGAACATAATAAAATGGTAGCACAGTTCATTATATTTTCGAGTGGAGGTTTACTCAAGCATTGCACATGCAGAATATTCATTTAAAACTAAGGCACAGTGGTTTTTGTTTAAAGACTACATAATTAATTAAATTGAAATTGATATTCAAGAAAAAAAAAGCAGTCATAATAATATAGCATTAAAGCATAACAATTCAGTGCTTTAAGTAAATTGCGTATATTTTAATCCAAATAAAGCAATGACAAAGCAAGACTTTGAGGTCATTCTCATGTTATTTTTCTAATTTAAGTTGATTTAATATACTGTATTTTCCGCACTATAAGGTGCACCTAAAAGCCTTCGATTTTCTCAAAAGCCGATAGTGTGCCTTATAATCCGATGTGCTCTATATATGGATCAATATTAGTTAATCATGGCATGATATTCCCTTTAGTGCAGCTTCATCTAGTGGATGCATAACTTAACCCCAACAACTACTACTACTGAGCCTTAAAATGTGGTGCGCCCTATATATGAAAACAGTTTTAAAATAGGCCATTCATTGAAGGTGCACCTTATACGATGATGCCCTTTATAGTGTGGAAAATACGGTGTATGTATATTTTAAATCGTATTTCGTGTTATAGTGGGTTGTTTCCTTTCAATATTTTTGTTTGTTGTTTGATTGAGGGGAAATGTTTGCCATTTCTTGTTCTGTTTACATCGTTCATAACCATTTTAATTTGCAACCTACCATCTCCCTGAAATAACGTCCACTCATGAACACTTCTCCATGTAATACATGCTGTAGGTATGTTGCATCCCTGTCGAGGTGTTTCGTGGTGCCTTTTTTTGGTTTTCATTCTCACATTATTTACACTCCCTGTGCTGCCTCATTTAACAAATTGATCCACCTTCCGGTCTATCTTATAATTCCTAAATTTAGTGACAGAGTTCTGATCTGAGTTCCTAATTGGCTGTATTGATTTATTGCTTATGCTATGTAGTAAGGAGCTGCTTTGAAGTGTATTGTGCTCTGCTCAAAGCATTCACTTGCCTTCGAAGTACTGAAAAGGTAGAGGTGGGAAAAAAGAATTTTACTCCAAATAATTTTGGCTTTTTTTTCTTATATAATGGTGTTGGTGATTTAAATGCTGCCTCATCATATTGGATTTTTGTGGGTTTTATTCTATTTTACTTTTTTTTGGTCCTACAAAGACCATTGAGATTATACGGTACAGGCCAAAAGTTTGGACATACCTCATTCAGTGCAACACAAATGGAGGTGAATAGCCAGAGTGTGCAAAAAGATACTAGAGTATTATACACGTTTTTTGCTAAGTACATAATTCCACATCAGTCATAGTTTTATTACCTTCAGT
Organism: Corythoichthys intestinalis; assembly: GCF_030265065.1. NCBI lineage: Eukaryota > Metazoa > Chordata > Actinopteri > Syngnathiformes > Syngnathidae > Corythoichthys > Corythoichthys intestinalis. Next base: position 11,485,342 of record NC_080404.1, read on the forward strand.
GAGAATTTATACTTTAGGTAGTTGTGAAAATAAAGAAAACGCACAAATGAGAAGGTGTGTCTAAATTTTTGGCCTGTACTGTATGTTTTTTCACAACAATTTTAATTCTACCACTTCTTAACACCTGTATAACGATCGGTTTAAAAATACCTGCTCTCTTCGAATATAAACAAAAGAAAATCCCACTGTTAGCAGAAAAAGATAACTGCAACACAAAACACATTTGCACTTTTTTCCTTTCAAAGAAATAAATAAATAAAAATAGAGAACCGTCAGTTTTAGTACAACAAAGGGCATTTAATCTTCAAATTAGTAATGACGAGAGCAGAAATTGCAGTTCTGTCGAGGAAATCACAGTTCTGCTGCAGTGCAGGGCTATCCATTGTTCAGAAGTCGATACTAACTCTCATCCGTTTCCATTTTGTTTCTTCAGATGTCATCATCCTCGCATGTCACCATGTTTGTTTTATTCATGGTAATTTTCTACCGTGCTTTTTGAACATGTTTTTGTTTCACTGAAATGCTTGAAAAATCTATAGCGATGAAATGAAAGGGAGTTAGAATACAACCATGTTTCGTGTTAAATGTTATATACCTTCATTTCTGTGATCTTTATGAATACGTTCTGACTTTGTCAATTGATCTGCTTGTAAGTTAATTGCTCTAACAATTAAGTCGATATTTAAAGATCATCCAAAAAAATGATACGTGTAGAGTAAAACCCTCGGTTGGGTCCTTTTAAATCTTGAAGATAACGCCTCTTTTCTGGATAACTTTGGCCTTTCCTCATTTTACTGCCCACTTTGCCCAACCTTAGTCATACCCCCAAAACCATATTGCTGCGTTTAACTAGTGTCACCCTTCTCCCATACAGGTGAATCAGGTGCAGAGGAGTGGTCCCAGTGGAGCTCTTGCTCTGTAACATGCGGTCAAGGGTCGCAGGTGCGAACAAGAACATGTGTCTCACCATATGGAACACACTGCAGCGGCCCTTTAAGAGAATCAAGGGTTTGCAATAACACTGCCCCTTGTCCAGGTAGTGTTAGCCGCAGATTCTTGAATGTTTTTTTACTTATTTGTTGTTGAAATGGCAGGAAATGTGTTGTATTTATAGGAATATGTCTCACATCGTATGAACATTTTAGTCACTCTTAATCAAATGTTTTCTTTCGAGTTAATATATGAATGTGCGTGTTTTTTTTTTTTGTCATTATCATATTTATGATTTTACCATTTCATCTAACTATAAGGCACCCCACAAGCAGCAAAATGGTTTAATGACATTTGTTTCTGCATGGAGCTGGAACTGATAAGGCAGCGTCATTTCCTTGAAGATTATCAAGGAAACTCAAAATAGCTTGACTGCGGTTCTTAAAGCACACCTTCCACCCTTCAACCCCCGCCCACTCCAACCCACAATAATATGATAGATGAGTCATCTCGTAGCAGCATCGGACTTGTGATTGCGGTGTCTACAGTCGTTCGTTCGGGTGCTTGTTCATGGTCAGGAATAATTTGAATGTTCTTTTATTTCAAATAGAAAACCATACACCAAAAAAAAATCAGATATAATCTACTTAGTGCAAACATTGCAAGTACTGATTTCTGGACTGGGGGTGAAAAATCAACAGCAACCAAAAATGTACAATGCCAGAAATCACACAGTATGGTTCAGTTAGGGGGCAGGAGTGTTTAGAATTCTCACAGCTTGAGGTGTGAAGCTGTTAGTAGCGACGATCCAGGTCTTTGATGACGCTGGATTCCATTTTTGACTGTGCTTTTGTCCGTGTCGGCAGGTCAACTTGTCAGACTAATGTACAAAAAAAAATTGGAGGATGCTTACATTTGGTCCTCTTTTCTTAGTTTTCACACTGTTATTTTTATTCCTAGGTTGTAGGGGGGTATGTAAAATGGCAGAATCTGATTGGACTGCAATTGTGGCAATGTGTTTTGTAATACCTGTTTTTTTTTTTCTAAACAAAAGCTGTCTGCTAAGTTGCATACCATTGTTACCTCTAATTTTCACATGTCTGAGCAAACACACAAGCTCCCTGAGGACATTGAGGACCACTGTGAGCAACATCAGATGTTTACGCTGTGGCCACACACCAGTATCACACCCGTTGAAAGCTTAAAATGTAAAAGACAAAAATCTCATTGTTCATGAGTGTACTATGTTATAAGGAAGAGTCCTGCTTTGGCCTGGGTAAGGTCCAGTTGTGGCATGGGTGAGTTTATGAATAAAACATTATGAACAACCACGATAAGACTACTGTATATCAAACTCCCACAATAAAACTGTTCAGACAATAAGGACATTCAAGATTCCTATTCTCCATGTCAAAGCAGCTTTACAGGACAGGTTAAAAAAAAAAGAAAAAATCTCACTCAGTTTCACCGCTTGTTTTTCTATTTGCACATACTCTGACAGCCATTCCATCTTAAAAGAACTGCTTTTTTTTTTACTTTGGCTTGATGGGTGTAGTATCGTTGCCCGTTACTTTCGCCATGATAGGGGTTAGCATTTGTGTCTCTTAACGTTAGCTAGTTAACCTGCACACCGCGTATGGGCAGGGCAAATATGCCCAACATTGTCAATGCTATGATTGACTGTGTAGCGTAAGTGAAGTGAACTTTATCGCATTATTGGCTAGACAACTGTTGCTCATTAGGTTACATTGCAAAATGGTACAGAAAACAATTTTGTTGGTCTAATTAACTAGATTATATCGCCTCTTTAATTAATACTGCAACACTTGCAAAAATTGGCAGTGGGATGTTGCTTCAGTAAATCAGCACAGACTTTTTTTTTTCTCCGCACCCACCCACGTCATTCACCTCACAACTATATACAATGGTGGTGTAGTAACCCACCAATGGGAGTGTTGCTTTTTTTGCCGTATGGAACGCACCAGTAGGAGTGTCTCGTTGCCATATCGGACAAACTAATAGGAATGTTGGTCTGACACATCACTGTGGCACCGACAGTAGTCCTAGTGATGCTACAATTGTTTCTGTTGAATTTTATTTTTGTGCGCTGCATGGATTTTATTGTGCGCTGAGTATGTGCAAGCAGTGCGCAATTGCCCACGCCACGCAGCTTAGAGGGAACATTGTTGAATATGTTTATTTTTATGGCACTATTTTCTCATCATAAATAACTTATCAGTTAGGATGTCACCAAAAGCGTCCCACAAATCAACACGCTGATGCGAGGATTCCAGCACCTTCTCATTTTTACGTCAACGTTATCCTGTAAACGTAACCGTGACTGTGACCTTTCTCTATGTTGTGTTCACACTTCAGCTGTAGTGATCCCTTCCACACCAGAGTTAACATTCCTCAATCACATCTCTGGCACACTTTACCAAATAACAACTCTAGGAAATTAAAAGCTCAAACATTTGGTTTCAACACAACACAACTAGACAAGCGTGAAAATAGTCTTGTACTATAATTTTATCAACTTGATCACGCAGCAGTTTAATTAAGGCTCTAAGGCAGTGGTTCATAACCTTGCTAAAGTTACCAAACCACACAAGTTTCACATGCGGATTCACCGAACCCTTCAGAATTAGGTAATAAAGCTATTTTTTTCAAATTCAAAACCAATATATATATAATAATTTGGCATCTCCCTGTTTAAATGTTTTCTCATTTTGACAGCTTGTTTTATAAACAGGTCAAAATTTGAGACCACACTGTGGTCTGTTCTAATAAGACATGTGCCAGTTACCGGTTTCAAGGTTTACCGTGGTTTGAAAATGTCACGGTTTCCAAACCCCTTAAATTTTCCGTACGGTATTCGCTATTTTACATGTCACAAAAATGCAGCCAGAAATGTCTTGGAGCAGTAGCGCTCACCCTTCCTTCTTGTGTCAGTGACGCTATTCTGCTGGACAGCTAGCGAACCAAAAAAGAAACACTCCAAACACAAGTCTTTTCTTTTCTTGAATTTATGGGGGTCTCAGATCATGGGAACTGAAATATACAAAATGTATACTTTTAGTGTTTTTAACGCGTGTGAATAGCTTCATTAGCACAAAAACAACAGAATGTGAGGAAGTTATATCCATGAATGCTATGAAAAAGTTCGCTGAAAATAAAACAAACCTCTTCCTTTTTCCATTTTTCAAATTCAAAATACAAATTAATTTAAATCTTACAAAGATGAATGTTAGCCTAGTCTTAGCTGGGAGAGCAGCTTCGTCAAGGTTATAAATCTCAGTCGCTGAGAAACAAGCTTGAATGAAGGGAAAAAGAATAGCATCAAAGATCGCTAATTGCAACAGATGATCTTGATCTTGCCCTAAGCACAAATCCACGTTCGCTGGACAAGGAGAGGTCTCACTTCCAATGTTTTTTTTTTTTTTTTTTTTTTTTTTTTAAGATGAAACCTTTACATAACAATATTTACATTTTGACTAACTTATACATTTTTAACTAACTGAATAAATGATCAATACTTTTTGTCTTTTTAACACAAAGGCATGACATGTAGACTGGGGTGGCGTGGCTCAGTGGTAGAGTAGTTGTCCCCCAACCCAGAGGTTGTGGGTTCGATTCTTCGCCCTGATGAACTCGCCTAAGTATCCTTGAGCAAGATACTGAACCCCATGTTGCTCCTGGTGCTGTGTCACCAGTAGGTGAATAGTGAGATAGTGTAAAGCGCTTTGAGCGCCTTGAAAGGTGGAAAAGCGCTATATAAGTATAACACCATTTAGACTGGAGTTGACACAATGGCTAAAAATGGTGAAACTTCACTTGAGCCCCCCCCCCCCACCAAAAAAAAAAAAAAAAAAAAAACAATAAAAAAGTCGTACAGTTTATATTTGTTAGTTTTATTTAGAAGTGTTTTTACTTTTTTATAGCAATAATTTTTGTTCTTGCTCTAATCTTGAGTAACCTGAGCTATGGCTAGTCTATAAGTGCTATTCATTTCAATTTTATATAAAATAGTTATTTTTTTGTTAATGTATTTATTTATTTTAACATTATATTCTTGGATTAATTTGCAAATATGTTTTGGAAAATTTTTAAAAATCATTTTCAACCGAAAAAAGATTTGTTTAACCCATACATCTCAAAATAACACATTTTGGAGCTATAATTGCAATACCGTGATACCGTGAAACCGCGGTATTTTTGCTCAAGGTTACCATACCGTCAAAATCTCATACCGGCACATGCCTAGTTGTAATCCCCCATACCAAGTGTGAGTCAACCTTCCACTGAGCAAACCAGTTCCTGCTCCCATCAGTAAGAGGACTAGCAGTTAAAAGAAAGGGATTAAGCCTGTAAATTGGGAGCAAACCAGTCCAAAACCTAGTCTAAAAAGCCACTATGCCTAGATTTAATCAGTGTACAAAAATAGATCTCTGCATTTCTTTACCTTCACTGAACCCATTAGATTTACTCACCAAACCCCTGGGGCTCAATTGAACCCAGGTTAAGAACTACTGCTCTTAAGTGTAAGATTGTAGAGTGTAAGATGGCGAACTCTTAATACAGTGGTACCTCCACATACAATCCTTTCGACATCCGACGTAAAAATTGACTCGACATATGACTAGATGCCCGAAATGTGACGATTTACAACAGTGTCACAAGTTCATTGCTTTCTCGCAAGACGGACGCATGGCAGATTTTCTTGTGAGAGAAATCAACATGGGTCCCAAGACGGTTAGTGCAGGTGGTGAAAAAAGGAAAAAGGTGACGCTTACCATTGAAATTAAGAAGGAAATGATAGAAAATTATGAGCGTGGTGTGCGTGTGAGTGAACTGGCTAGCCAATGCTGCTTACTCCCCCTTCTACTACCTACCTACACCACCCGCTGTCTCCTCTGTTTGCCAGTAAGTTAAGGTGACAATAAAAATGTTTCTGTTATTTCTTCGTTGTTCATAATTTTTGGGTTTGACGTGTGTCTTATTTAATGCATTTGTTAAATTCGACGGAACACGTCTCACCTTATCCGCATGCCCCCACCGTCTCCCACTTCTGATCGCCAGTTTCTCAAAGTTAAGGTGAAAATAAAAACACTTTTTAAAGTTTCCATTTATTATTATTATTACAATTTGTATTTATAAGTCATTTGCTTTGCTATGTGTAACCGCTATTAGCAATTGTACCTGCAGTATTAAGGATTTAACACAGGTTTTGGGCTGTGGAACGAATTACTCGAATTACAATGTATTTTCATGGGAAAATCTCACTCGACATACTGTACGACCATTTTGGCTTACAAACCAGGTGCTGGAACGAATTAAACTCGTACGGAGAACAGAGCTTCAGACTGCGACTAAATGGTCTCATTTTGCGACTAAAATTAGAGCCAGTACTAATATTTGTTTAATCTACTCGTACATGTGCAACATTGCAGGTTTATTTTTTTTATTATTTATTTTATTTATTTTTTTGTTGTTGTTGTTGTTGTTGCTGACAAACTCCTTCACGGTGATATCCACTAACTGGCTATAATGTAACAAGCTGGTTTGCCAAGGAAAATACAACAAAAGAAAAAGAAGGTGGAGGTGGGCAATGTGTGGAGCAGGTTATAATTAGGGGTAGCGGGGAAACTTGACAGCACTTAAGCACAGGTGAACTATGGCGAAAAGAATAATAAATGACTTCTTTCTTTCCAACAAACCCACCAGCATTGTTTCAAAGGAGGCCGACAGAGGGAAAAAGTCTGGCGAAAAAAGGGAGAAAATTAATTTTTCGGGATTAGTGCCTTGCAGAGTCCACCTGGCTGACAAAGCAAGGTTCAAATGACACATTTACTTAAACCTATGACTATCTTTAGATTCTGCTTCTTTTTCACATATACAGTACAGTAATCCCTCGCTACTTTGCGCTTCAAACTTCGCACCCTCAGTCCATTGCAGATTTTTTTTCAATTGAAAAAAAAAAAAGCTGTCCTGTTCCGATCATGCTGTCTCCCTCTCGCTCCTCCGTCTCCCTGCTCTTTGTTCCTCAGTCAGGTAGTGCACGTGCACTGGAGATGTTTATTAAAGTTAACGATGAGTGACAGATGACTGTGTTTGATATTGCTAGAGTCACTCACTAACTTCTGAAGTGCCGCATGTGTCAATCATAGTTTAACTTGTTAAACAGTTGCTGTGGCAACTCATTGTGTGTATATGAGCAGCTCTGAGCAAATTTGAATAGACTCACTCAGTGATGCATTTCATAAAGCCAAGCATTTTTCTACTACTATCTTGTTCTTGTTTAGAAATAATTCAGTGGGACAGTAACATGTTTCAAACTTATTGTAATTATTGCATTGGAAGTGCTTGAAAAAAATGTAAAAAAATTTTTTTTTTAAATATATATATATATATATATATATATATATATATATATATATATATATATATATATATATATATATATATATATATATATATATATATATATATGTATATACATTTTTTTAAATTATACACTTTGGGAAAAAAGTGAAAAAAATGTCTTATACAGTATGTATCTCTTTCCAATGCTAAATCTGAATAAATACATTGAATACACACACACAAAAATTGAATTCAAAGCAGCACATCCCACACATTTTTTTTTTTTTTTCCTTTTGGCGGGGGGTGGGGGGGTTGCGCGCAACTTCACTGTTTTTCACTTATCGCGGCGGGTTCTGGTGCCCATTAAACGCGAAAAATATTTTTTGTCACGAATGGGCCAATCCGCATCCATGTTACAGCTTGGTCTTCAATAAAAAATTCTCATGTTAACCTACTTTCGAAGCAGTATATTGGTTGATTTCATAATTGATCGAGAATGAAATATAGATTAATAAATTTGTCATTTTATGCATTTACTATGAGAGGATTTATCAGTTAAACAGTGAAAATTAGACGAAAACTTCCCATGTCGATTTACAGTGTGCGCCCCTAGATCTTCTGCTTGCGCCCCTAAAATTTTAAGTTGGGGCTACTGTGCTCGTAGTAAAAAATGCGAGTCTGAAGCCCTGTAGAGGTACCACTGTACTAATAGGATGACCATTGTAAAATAGTATTCAAATGTAATGTAATATATTTGATTTGAGATGCATAATGCACCATACAGAATAGAAGATGACAAGAAGAATGGAATAAATCATATCAAATATCAGCTGAATACCAGCTCTAGTGTGCCAGTTGTTTAGATCTAAACTTGATTTCCAAAATTAGCTTTACAGCCTCATGGTGGATTGGAAATTCCCTCCAATTAATGTATTTGTTACTGTCCTTCCTACTTTCATTTGGGCAATTATGTATACAGAGCCTTATTTAAAAGAAAATTTCAAAACAACTCCAAACTAATTTGAATTCCTCTTACATTGAGTGTCAAGGTAAGAGCCGGTTGGTAATCTCCAACAAGCACACATTGTAGCGCTTAATGGATTTCTGTCCTGTTCTAATAATCATTTATTTCATAAATGACAAATATCTGTCTTGAGGCACAAATTTTAGAAACAAACTGTCAGATGGCTTTGTGCCATTGACGAAAACCATTCTTGTGTACAGCAAATTAATTTGCTTTTAATTGAACTGACTGATGAAATGTTTTATAATTCTGAATGCCAGAAGTAGAATGAAGGGCATTGATTATTGGTGTTGAAGATGTTGATAGACAACACTGGTGTCTTACCAATTCTGGATAACCTTAGTTGTGTTTTTTGCTTTTGGACAACATGTGTACATTTAGAAGAAATATAATGGGGTTGTTGATTATGAGAAAACTTTTTTTTTTTTTTTTTTTTTTTTTTTTTTTACATTTTGGAAATTAGAAAAATAAGCTTCTTATTATGTTTTTATATAATGTGGCGAGGACAACGCTTTTCCTATCAAAAGACAGGAATTCAACGTCTGAGAAGACATTTATTTGAAGCATTTATCTTCTATAGATGTTGCATTTGATAATCCAGAATCTGTATGGCTTGGCCTTGGAATAGTTGGCACTCTGGAACATTGTATTTAAAGCAGGGTTCTCAAATTCAATTTCCACTGGAGAAAAAAATCCAAAAAGTAAAACTAATTCAATACTTCTCAATACTTATTCATAACAATTTAGCATTTTAACCCTTTTCCAGAACAAAAACAAAACTAATGACTGTCTCCTCTCTCGTTTCACTTATATTTTGCATACTCCTCAACCTGCTTCATTGAGTAATGACTTTGTAATTCTTGGGCATTCCAACTTTTTTTGTCAGAGTGCCTCTGTGCTCGGCAGGAAAACATTCTGTCTCCCACTTTTCTTTTTGAAACCCCTTAATAAGACAAAATATTTTTAATATGACTAATTAATTGCTTGCCTGTATGCAGTATTTGCTTTGAAACATGATCTTATCTACATACAATGGGGCAAATAAGTATTTAGTCAACCACTAATTGTGCAAGTTCTCCCACTTAAAAATATTAGAGAGGCTTGTAATTTTCAACATGGGTAAACCTCAACCATGAGAAACAGAATGTGGGAAAAAAAACAGAAAATCACATTGTTTGCTTTTTAAATAAGTTATCTGAAAATCATGGTGGAAAATAAGTATTTGGTCAGTTCAAAAATTTCATCTCAATACTTTGTTATGCACCCTTTGTTGGCAATAACAGAGGCCAAACGTTTTCTGTAACTCTTCACAAGCTTTTCACACACTGTTGCTGGTATTTTGGCCCATTCCTCCATGCAGATCTCTTCTAGAGCAGTGATGTTTTAAGGCTGTCGTTGGGCACCACTGACTTTCAACTCCCTCTGCAGATTTTCTATGGGGTTGAGATCTGGAGACTGGCTAGGCCACTCCAGGACCTTGAAATGTTTCTTACGAAGCCACTCCTTTGTTGCCCTGTCTGTGTGTTCGGTATCATTGTCATGCTGAAAGACCCAACCATGTCTCATCTTCAATGCCCTTGCTGATGGAAGGAGATTTTCACTCAAAATCTCTCGATACATGGCCCTATTCATTCTTTCCTTTACACAGATCAGTCTTCCTGGTCCCTTTGCAGAAAAACAGCCCCAAAGCATGATGTTTCCACCGCCATGCTTCACAGTGGGTATGGTGCAATTCAGTAGTCTTTTTCCTCCAAACAAGAAAACCTGTGTTTCTACCAAAAAGTTCTATTTTGGTTTCATCTGACCATAACACATTCTCCCAGTCCTCTTCTGAATCATCCAAATGCTCTCTAGCGAACCGCAGACGGGCCTGGACGTGTACTTTCTTCAGCAGGGGGACACGTCTGGCAGTGCAGGATTTGAGTCCCTGGCGGCGTATTGTGTTACTGATAGTAGCCTTTGTTACTGTGGTCCCAGCTCTCTGTAGGTCATTCACTAGGTCCCCCCGTGTGGTTCTGGGATTTTTGCTCACCGTTCTTGTTATCATTTTGACGCCACGGGGTGAGGAAGGAGTTGAAAGTCTGTGTTGCCCAACAACAGCCCCAAAACATCACTGCTCTAGAGGAGATCTGCATGGAGGAATGTGCCAAAATACCAGCAACAGTGTGTGAAAAGCTTGTGAAGAGTTACAGAAAATGTTTGGCCTCCATTATTGCCAAAAAAGGGTACATAACAGAGTATTGAGATGAACTTTTGGCATAGACCAAAAACTTATTTTCCACTATGATTTGCAAATAAATTCTTTAAAAATCAAACTGTGATTTTCTGGGTTTTTTTCCACATTTTGTCTCTCATGGTTGAGGTTTACCCATGTTGACAATTACAGGCCTCTCTAATATTTTCAAGTGGGAGAACTTGCACAATTAGTGGTTGACTAAATACTTATTTGCCCCACTGTATATATACAGGGCCTATTTATTGCGCCGGAAACATGAAAACGAAATTACCAATTCACAACTAGAAAAAAATAAAACAAACAAAACTCATGTGTAGGGCAGGCCACATTTTGAAAAGTAGTGAAGCAAAAAGTACTGATATTTCTTGTAAAATGTAGTGAAGTAAAAGTAAAAAGTACCACTTCATATTCGTACCCAAGTAAAGTACAGATACACAAAAATGCACTTAAGTACAGTTATGAAGTACTTTTACTTCATTACATTCCACCATTGTCTATTTCTGATGGACTTTAGTGAGACACATCTGACATATGTTTCAGGAGACGGTCAGTGTGACCCTACGATCCAAAGATGCAACCACTGATCCTGAGATGTAACTATTTTTTTATACTTGTACAATGAGAGCCATTCACTTCACAAAGCAGCTTAGTGTTGGAAAAATCACAAAGGTCGAAGCAGGACGTATAATCTATTAGTCTACTTTTTACACAGAAATGAATTCAGCGTCTCTTCCAGGTCACTGGCCAACCTTAGATTTCTTTGAAGCATTTTTCCTTTGGGAAATAATGGAAACAGACATGGAACTTGTTTTGGCGTCACGAAATAAAGCTGACCCTTTACTTTTTGGTAGGGTACACTTCAGGCTGCATGATAGAAGTTTAGCTGAAGTATATTATCAGAATCATGTGCAAACTCAAGAGCATCTAATTCTAATTCCATTATATTTTTTAGCTATCTGATATTCCATTACATGTTCATCCAAGTGCCTGTATCATAGAAGACCTACCTTTTAATACGAGTCGGCAAAAATCTTTTTAAATACGGTAGCTACACACATAGAAAAGTTTTGCAAAGTTTAACTTGATTAAAGCAATTCACATTCTTTATAATTCAACATGAACTTGCTTTTCACAAAACCCCCCCATTGAAAAGGGCTGTTTTTTTTCTTTTTTTTTTTTGTTAAAACACTCAGATTTCAGATTATCTTTCGCCATTGAAATCAACAGAAGTGTTATTCCAGCTTACCTGAAATACCAAAGTTTCTTTAGCTGGTGTATAGCCACTACAAAACAAATGCAAATATATTGTAATATACGTTTTTTTGCAGTCACCCTTTCAATTTTTAAATTCTCTTTATCTCAGTGAACAAGAAGCTGGCAGTTTCAGTGGAGGCAATCAGAAAACTTTTTCAGAAAGAACAATTTTAAAGAAGTATTTTAATAATTTAATATCACTGTGTATGGGCTGGTGCCAACGCAAGACATAAAGTGTCTAACTCAGTGCATGTCTGCTGCTTGGATTTTAATATTTTCTTCTCTAAGCAAAACTTTCAACCAATCACAAGCACTGCCTCTAGTTTGCGAAGAAAGTTGCCATCTGTCAGCTAAAAATGCAAAGCAGATTTTACCAGAAACATCTTTGGTATTGTGTAAAATTAGAAAATTGGAGCGAGACACTTTTCTCCTTAAAAGCTAAAATATTAAGGAGGTAGCTCATATTACAAAAAAAAAAAAAAAAGTGTGTGCTGTATTAGCATCTTGCTGTTTGAATGGTTCTTTAACATATTAAGGAACTATTGTTGCTGTACTGCATTTTGAAGATCTAAAAATAAAATTGCACCATCTGGGGTTTACACTGATCCTAAACAACATAATTACCTGTCTTGGGAGCATTTCTTGCATCGTTTGCACGTCTGATGCCGAAACCCCCTTTATTGAAAGAAATCTGATATATATTTCTAATAATTAGTAGAGTATAACGGGAAAACTTTATAATAACTATCCATTATAACTAGTTAACTCTGGAAGTCCTGGTTTTTTTGGGGGGCTATAAAGAAATATCAGAAAGGAGTCAAATGACCCCAATACCAAACTGACTACTTTGTCAAACAAAAGACCACTCAAACAAGCAATCAAGCAGCCTAGGTGTGAAGGGGGGTTTCACTCTGGATAGCTGCAATCAGCATCTTGAATATTTGCAAATCCAGACTTCTTAACTCCTGGGTTAGTGTAAAAATGATGAGAGGGCCATGTGGCATGAAACTACGACTTGTATCCAGAACTGTAGCTAAACCAGACTGTCTACATTTTACAAAATTGAGTGTTAGAACATCTGGGACAAATCTCATCAAGCACCTTTACTTTGTCATGACAAGTCCAACATTCTGTTGTCAAGGTCCACAGTTTATTATGTAGAAGCACACAATGACCAAAGAACTTTCCACAGCAGCTCAATCAACTGTTTTGTCACAGCAAACACAAGCTTCAGTATACAGTACATACCGCAGGGAAACTGCAGCCTTTGGAAGATGTAAAAAGGTTGTTCGCCCGATTGCCTGCCTGAGCGGTTCACTGTCTGACAAAGCCAAGGCACCTCTTCCCTGCAAACACTCAAGATGCTAATTGGAGCAATCCAACCCTGTGGTTTTGCGAGTTTGAATGGGAATGACTTATGAGGACCTCAATGCTCACAAAAGATATGCTGATTAGGGTCAGATGACCCTTCTCTGGATACAAAAGGGATTTGTATCAACTGATCCACCCTTGGTAGTTCTAGTGTTTTAATAGATTATCAGTAAAGTATTAATAAATGATTTATTGTTGACTTGTAAAGTGTTTTTACACCAGTTTTTTTAAGCATTTATAATGATGCCTTATGGAATAAATGACTTGTTTACTGTATGTCAATCATTAATACCGAGATCTTATAAATTAAAAATATATACCATTAACAAGCTATTAGTAACTTACTAACTAATAACTTAGTCATAGTTTATTTATGATATTGGGACATTATTCTATAGTTGCAACTACTACTCACTTCTTAAATATTAGTAAATGACGAATAAGTGCAACTTTAGAATAATGTCCAAATAACATGCATAAGCTCATAATTAATACTTAATATAGTAACTAACTCACACTTTACAGATCAGGTGTTTATAGTTTGCTAACAAGCTGAACTTTAATATACTAAACTTTGAAGAACAGCAACTACTGTAGGTTGAACAAGTTCAAGATACAGAAATTTTATTGTGGTATTTAAAATATCAAACTTTTGTACCACAAGATTGTTCCACCCATAAGCTTTTCTGTGTGCTGTACTTTACCAAAGAAACACCACAGATGAAATGTTGAACATTTTACTTAATGTATAGAAACACACATGCTAACCCTAAGCCTAACCATGTCTATAAGGTATCATTATAAATGCTTAATAAACTGTTAACACTTAGAAGAAATCTCGGCCTTAAAGATTTGTATGCTCTAATAAGCCACAATTGTGCTCTTTTACTAAAATATGTTATTAGAAAAACATAAAATACTGCTATTGACTTATAAATCTATAATATTTAATACATGTCTTGATCTACGGAGCACGCCATGTTTTATGTGCGCAATGGACACTCGGGATGATGACATAGTTTGTCACCATCACTAGACGAACACTACCGGTGTTCTGCAATTCCTTCCTATTCGGCGGGACGTGTAACACATGCGCACATCGGCGAGTACTTACTCTTTGTGTTTTTATTGAGTCTTTTATTACCTTTTCATTGCCTCAAAATACTTTTTGCATGTGTTTCCCTGTCATACTTTTTAGCATTGTGTTTTGTGGTAGCTTTAAAGCAGATTGTTGATCTGTTGACTACATTTGTCACGTAGGATATTTAAATCACCCTTGCTTGATATTACGACGTTTAAGTATTTTCTTAAGGCATCTGTAGCATGTTCTGTCTGTATGCATCTAAACAAAACCAGATGAAAGTGCACAGCAGTACTTTGGGTGTCAAATGGACCTCTTGTAGTTTTGCCAATGTAGCACATATTGGCAGAACACCGATTTTTTTACTTTTTTTTTTTTTTTTTTTTTTTAAACCTGTCCTGTTCAGCTGTTTGACGTGGAGAATGGAAGTGTAAGTGTCCGGTTGGTCTGAACAGTTTTAATGTTTCACATTGAGAGTATGACTTACTCCCATTGTGATCATTCAACATATCTCGTATATTATGACAACACAGCGAACAGGAAGTGGTTATAGGGGGACAGAAGAAGAGAAACACACGAAAAGAAAGAAAAGAAACACAAACAACAACAAGAAATACATTAAACGCCTACACTAACTATTAATATGTTGGCTATCGTTAGCTTGATGTATTTCCGGTTGACATCTTGTGGGGGGCCTGTTGACACGGGAAAGAAGGGGAGGGGGATGAGGAAGTCTATAAGCTAAGTGACTGGGAGGGGTAGCGTGTACACAAATCAGTTCTGTGATCTAGAACCCAGTAATCGTGTGAATCCCTTGCGAGTGTAAGCCCGTTGGCAACTGACCCTACGCTGCCCCACCGCCAGTCCCAGCACTGGGACCCCCCACCCGAGCGCGCCCAATCACATCCAGCCGCACGCGAGCCCCACCAAACACGCGACAGCCACGCAGACGAACGGAGACACTGCGCAGGCGCCAACCCAGAGAGACGGCCCCCACCCAGCTAGCCCTGGGAGGGAGGGGGGGCGGCCCATCCCTCCTCGTGCAGCCCAGCAAAGGAGCCATTGTCACCCCCTCACCGTTTTTTTTTACTACCCGCGTCTAGTCTCATTCCATCTTTCCTGTTAATTTTGCCTTTGCTGCTTGTTTTGTGAAATATCGACAGTGCTGTAATGCTCAAAAATGTTCCTCACGGGTTCAAATTTAAAGGGTTGAACATCTGGAAACAGCTTAAACAGCAGCTTAACCATGTGACATCACCGCCCTGCGACATCAACAACAATGACGACAGACTAGTTAAACTAATTTCACAAATTCTATAAAAATAAAAACATCAAGAGGGGTTTCAATATTGAATTATTTTAACTAATAATAACGTTCATCTTTTAAGAATTACAAGTCTTTCTATCTGTGGATCCCTTTAACAAGTCAACAATAAATTATTTAGTAACAGTTTAGTAATGATGCATTAACTAGTTATAATGGATAATTATTTTAAAGTGTTACCAGTAAAACAACTTTTTTTAAGCGTGAGGAACCATGGGCTGTCTGCTGCATAATGATTATTAATATGTTGTTGCAATTACAGATTTGCAAGAACCATTGTCGGCCCACATTAACCTTTATATAGGTCTGCTTTGCAGCAATTTTTATTTTCAGTCAACCAAGAAGAATCAGCAAGCTGTTAAATTGAGCAGTCCTGCCCCACACCACCAAATATCTTAGAAAGTCACTTAAAACAGTCCAAGAGCAGGGAACTCTCTTCGATGTTAATTAGTGTTCACCCTAAAAAGTTTAATAATGATTTCCAAATCTTCATAATTGACTGACACTTATGGCTAAAGGTTTATGAAAACTGTCAATGTGCTCAGTGTTTCATCTACTATCTTAAATATTATTTATCAAATTACTTTTGATTGATTTAGTTGCTCTTACATCTCAGTGCGGTTTACATGTTGTTCATTTACTGTATACAATGGCACGAGGAGGGTATATTGATCAGGCCTGACACCTTCTCTATGCCCGCAGTGCATGGTGTATGGGAGGAATGGTCACCGTGGAGTCTGTGCTCATTCACGTGTGGTCGAGGTCACCGCACTCGGACTAGGATGTGTGCGCCCCCACAGCATGGAGGCCGCGCCTGCGACGGACCTGAGACACAGACTAAGCTTTGCAACATAGCCCTTTGCCCAGGTATTATATTTCTGTTAGGGAACCCATCGAACATTTCAAAGCAACATTATTAATAGTCATCTCTAAAGATGTGGATGAAATTAGGGTTTCCCCAAGAATCTCTGTTCGTACTGAAATTAAAAAGGTCATATCACTCTCAGAAGGACAAAAAAGTGGCTCTTGAATAATGAATGTGTGTGACGGTCACTTGATTCTATGTAAAAACACTACACAAATGACGCGAATGATAATCACCCCAAACTGTAGAAGTTATTGTTCAAGGACATGCGTCAATCTAGTCAAGGTTTCCATTGGGAAATAGATTGTGTTCCTATCACAATGTTAGAGTTGATAATTGTCTGCTGCAGTCCCATAATTCATAGTTTAATGGCTTATTTAGCCATCTCATTATGACCTTCTAGTATTACAAAAACCACTAATATATCATCAGCTGTAAAAACAAAAGGATGTTAAACTAATCTGTAGGGCTGCTACTAACGATTATTTCTATAATCGATTGATCGGACGATCAATTAAATGACACTTTTTTCAATGACCTTCACAATTTAGCTTGAAGTTGAAGACAAAATGGATGCCTATTTCCTTCAAAAATAATATTTTATGACAGCTTCCTGACTTAACTGTAGTCTACAACTGTACTGTTTTAAGTACATACAAGTTTTTTTTTATGAAGGTTCTAAATGTAAAGCGTAAAAGGATTTCTCAATACACAATTCAGGCAAAATTCCTGCTCATTCAAATTAAAAAAAAAAAAAAAAAGTGCTGCTATTTGCCATCTTTTTCCTTGTGGGCAAAGCGCTGATAATTGTGTCAATGGCTCATTTATTTTCTTTAAGAAAACTGAACAACAAAATTGAATAAGGAGGAGGCAGACTGTAATTTATCAGTTTTCCTTTTCAAACAATTGCTCATGAATACAATTCATATCCAATTTCAAAGCACTTTTATAACAGTTTACAGTTTGAATGGAAGCTTAAGTTGAAAGGAGAGTCTAAGCTGTTATTTGAATGGGTTTATATGTGTGGTTTCTTTATAAAAAGAAAAGAGACAACTTTACTATCTATCTATAACTCAAGTGCTCATATGCTTCTCCAAAACACAATACAAACAGACACTTAAAGCAACACTGGGGAACTTTTCAACCTTTACAAAATATTTTCATCACATTTGTGATGATATGTCAATTGAAAACTACCGTAATTTTCACACTATGAGGCTCACCTGACTAAAAAGATGTAAATAACAATCAAAATTCATGTTCTGTGCCTATTATTTCTTCAGTAACTGTTACAGTTGTTCATGAATTGCTAGTAATGGTATTTGGTAAGACTTTATTTGACAGTGGTGCCATAAGATTTTCATTAGACAATCATAATTATGACATGACACTGTCATGAGTATTAATGAATGCTTATAACAGATGTCATTTAGTGTTATCTGGCAAATCTCACTTTTAAATCTATGTAAAAGATCCAAGGTGGACATAAATGGAGTTAGTGACATAATTTCATTCAGTAATGCCCATGATCATGTCATGTCATAATTATGACAGTCTTATGACAGTCTTATGACAGTCTCATAACGCCACTGTCAAATAAAGTTTTACCTATTAACCCAATCAGCCGCACTGGACTATAAGCCTCAGGATTCAAAACGAAGGAAAAAAGTAGAGGCTTATAGTCCGAAAAGTCAGAAAATTACAGTAGTTGAATGACACCTACCCACATATCTTGAGGGAGTCTGTATTGCTTTCACAGGCACTAATTAACTTTGAGGAGGGTGGACACACAAAAACTATAAATGTGCTCACTGCTTTGTGGTATACGTCACTTCCCCTTTTCTCCATTCATTATACGAACGGAAGTCGCGAATTTCGCACGAATTCTGCAAAGATTACAAAGCAACAAAAGAGACAAAAAGTTTTGTCCGAGGACACAAAGAAAAGGGAGGCTACCAGGATTATAGGACACTCAAGAATAAACATTGGCCCGGCTTTCACTCACTGTCATGACCCCAACCCCCTCACCTCCTCATCGGGGGCCGGTGGGGGAATACGGTGCAAAATCAAATGTTTCTTATTATCAACATCGTCATATGCTATTGTTTAACCACAACTGGATTCATTACTTAACTACTATACATCCTTCATACAGCTGCTGGAAAGGAGAAGGTTATTTAATCCATCAGCAAGCAACCCGGAGATCATGATTTTATGACATTGTGTGCTGGTCCTCATGGGAAATGCAGTCTTCCTCGAGGCAAAACACTACAACCATTTTTGTTGACCTGCGTCAATATAATCAAGCAAAACTGAAAAGTTACCAAGTGTTGCTTTAAGACACCAATTAGCATAACCGCTAACTAGCTTAGCACCCAATGCTAAGGAGAAACTTCTCATCACCAAAGAATAAAGACAGTACAATTTGCTTCATTAACTCACCTCTGAGGGAGGCATACTGGAATTAACAACACAGATGACAATCTCACTCTCGACACTTCCTAACAACAACAACAACAACCCAACAGCAGCAGTGAACTCTCTCTCTCTCTCTCTCTCTTGCTCTAATCACTGCCACACGCCAGCAGCCTTACATTACACACAAACAAGGACCCAAACGGGACTGCTCATTGACTATCAAATTAGTTGTCAACGAATTTCTTCATCGATGATTTTAATCGATTTAATCCATTAGTTGTTGCAGCCTTACTAAATTGCATTAGGTGTCAATGTAAATATTGCAAAAACAGTCACATGAATAAGAAATGGCATTCGTGGCATACAAAATAGCAACAGGATTTTTGTTGTTTATTTTTTTTCTGTGAGTAGGCAACCAATTAAAATGCTTAAGTGATAAATAAAGGATTCATTTTGGGTGAAATAGGCATGGTAAAATCATCAATGCAATTCCAATTAGAAAGTGCAAACAAACAAAAAACAAACACTAGAAGTGGAAGCATTTGAGGTTTTATTGATATAATCATGCCGTAATCAATCACGGGAACAAAGCTGAATTTATGCAGGGTTTGTGGTGCATTTAAAGGATAATGTCATACTTCACTAACCCTGTGAAGTGTAAACAATATAATGCCAGAATCAGTACTTCTGATCATAGTTTCTTCATAGAAATAAGTGTTGCCCTTAAACTGTTAAGAGTGGACAGTATCCTCTGCACAGACAACAGCAATAAATAGTCTTAAAGACCTTGACTGTCATCACAATCAGAGTAAAGCTATAGTCAGGTCCTTCAAAAGTACCCTTGTTATATGATACATTGTGTTTTATTCTAAATCTTCCATTTCTGTCTGCCCTTTTCTTTTTATTATTTATTATTTGTTTTCCTTCCGCCACTTGCGACATGTGTGTTATGTTGTGGCTGATGCCTCAGTGGATGGACAGTGGCAAGAGTGGAGCTCTTGGAGCGATTGCTCAGTGACCTGTGCCAACGGCACTCAGCAGAGGACCAGGCAGTGTTCGGCAGCCGCACATGGGGGATCAGAGTGTCGCGGTCACTGGGCAGAAAGCAGAGAGTGCCATAATCCTGACTGCACAGGTAAAAAAAAAGATGTAATTGATGAATGGAATCCCAGATTGCATCATAATTATTGCAATCAGTTTTAGTATAGCATGGGGTTAGGGGAGCTTTCTTAGCAAGAGAATCAAGAAAATAGCAATAATGTTCAAGACCATGCTCTATCAATTGGATTTGTAAAATCCCGTTAGAAATGCTGTATGCCTTTCAGAGAATTCGGGGTTAGACGTCCGCCCTGTCTGTCAACACCATTGATGCATTTAGAGGCTCAGAGATGTCAGCTTAGTGGCCTCCATCAAGCCTTGTCTCATCACACCAAGGCCTTCACATAATCTCCTGATGCAATTTTTGCTGCTGCCTGAAAGAGCACAGATTTCTTCTCTTTGTTATTCTTTCTTTGTGAAAGTCTGCCGAAATGTTACGCAACTACACAATCAAAATGGAGCACTAAAAGAAACAATAAAGGCTTTTGAGGGTGTTTGTGTTTATTTTTCTACAATTTGTGTGATAATGAACCCGTCATTGTTGCTGTTGGCTTCACACAGTGATGGTGCATATTATGCGATTTTTCTTTTTAATGAGCTCAGCCAATTTAGCAATTCAAATATATCACAAGGTGAGCGGACCATCAAACGCTGGTGGATTAACACAGTCCATTCCATCATATGACACAATAAATTAAATGATTGTGGAAAAATATACACATATTTTCCAAATGTAATTAGAGTTTAAATTGCAACTATATGGATACCCACTGATGTAATATCCCAAAATTATCTCATTGAAATCCTCAGGAATGATAGGAAAATTCACTCTGGATGCACACATTTTTCTGGTGCCATTTAAATGTAATGAGTTTTCCCCATCACAAAGTTATGTGGGGATGAGTTGACTAGTCATTTCACACTCCCAAACCAGCAGATAAAGGAAGGTGTGTAAAATAACCCACATAGTGGTTGTAATGAAGGACAGAGCTGGGTCCATTTGGAATACATTTTCTCAAAACAAACCATTAATCCATAATAGTGGCTTTTAGACCACCATGTGTTAGGTGTTTCGGGATTTTACCTGTAGGTTTTAGCGAAGGATGTATAAAGACCACGAAATTGTGGGTATGTTTTTCCTAATCGTTACGAACAGGAAATGGGGAATTAGTACATTGCTGAAGGGTAGCATTGTTTTGTCTAATGTTCAATGTAATAGTCTTCATTACAAGGGCATAAAACCTGCTCCTGGTTATGGCAACTTTGAAATTATTGTGCTTTAACGTTGGCAGCATGAGGGAAATAATCACCATTTGCAGAGAAGCTTCTGTAGCCATAAAACACACATGCTGCTAAGTGCTCCAAGTTATGTTGTTCAATTTGGACTATTACTAACATACTGGGTCTGCAAACTTGCGAAATGAGTTATTATTGGATAGCTTTGCTAGTGTGCTGGCGCATCAGTCAAGATGACTGATGACAGATGAAAAATGACTTCTCCCAAAAAGTAATTGAGTTTTGAGTAATTAGTTACTCAGCAAAGTAACTGACATTACTTTTCATGTTCTACACCTTACGATATTATACATTCTATAAAAATGTTTCACATCAAACATGTTTGTATATTAACTGATTGAATTGAACTGATTTTTTCATTCATTAAAAAAAAAAAAAAAAAAAAAAAATCACCTATATAAGAGTGAAACGGTATACAAACTTTAACTTTCAAATGCTTTGAGAAAAAAAGCCTTTTTGTATTTCTGTTGTACTGAACCCGCACCAAATTGTGACACCCGTACCGGGGTACATACTAAACCGTGACTTGTGTTTATCGTCATAACCCTAATACTTATAGATATATTTTTCAATATGCAAGTGAGGCTGTGAATATGCTGCCTCTCATATCTTTGCTCTAGTTGTTTTAACTAAAAAACATCACATCAAGGTTCATAGTTACGTAATTCAAGAAAATAAAATTTTAGGTCAAGTGACTGTTTTTGGTAATAAAAAACAAAACAGATTATGATTACATTGTAGCATCTACATGGACAACACCAACTTCATGATGATTACGCACACTTAGCAGGAAAATACATTATTTTCAATTAATTGTACCATAGATTTCATAACCTATCGACATGACATGGGAAACGGGGCCGATTCGTAGGGGGCCTATTTTCAAAAACTTCAAATATTTTCAAAACCAAAGCTGCTACCGACCTAAAACCAAAACAGGCACGTACCTTAGCCTTATATGAGTCTCCATGAGCAGCGGCATCAAAAAATTCAAAGTCGTTCCCTTTTAAAATCCCAATTAATTATTTTTTTATATATGTTTAACACAATTTAAAATGGCTATAAAAGTCTCAGATTTTACACTAAATGCACAAAAAATCACCAAATGCAGAGATAATCACCTATATTTTCAGGACCAATAGCAATATTTAACATATCATATACATTTCCGACCAAAATAGAACTTAATTTTTTTTTGTTGTTGTTTACTGCAGGATTTCAACAGCTAATAAATCACTCAATAGGCATTTCACATCAGAAACTTAATGCATGAGGAAAACATGCAGAATCAATTATAAATAATGTGTAAATAGATTATTAATAAATTCTATATAAAATCACAACTTATTACAGAATGCCTTACAACTTATTATAGAATAGAATAGCCCTTTATTATCATTTTACACTATATACTGTTAGCGAATGAGGCTAGCGGCCGCCTGATGTAAACGGAGCTTTTCTGGCGAATATTCCTGTGAATAAATGCTTAAATCCCCAAATTCTTCATAGATATGGATGTAAAAAAGTCTCGATTCTTGGTTAAACGCAAAGAAACCGTGCAGTTAGCGTTTATTTTACGTATAAATGTCGAGGTACAATGTAGCAGCCTGACGTAAACAGAACTTTTCTGGTGAAAATTCTTGTGAATAAATGCTTAAATCCCCCAATTGTTCATAGATATGGACGTAAAACAGTCTTGATTCTGGGTTAAAAGCAAAAAAAAGTGCGGGTAGCATTTATTTCGCGTAAATATTGCCAACGATAAGGCTAGTCACTTACGAAAATTAGCCGCCTCCATGTGTAAACAAAGAAGAAAATTCCTGCGAATATATGCTTCAATAACTGTATGTATGGACGAAAAACTGTCTCGATTCTTTGTTAAAAGAGCAAAAAAACGGGCAGTTACGAATGTATTTTACGTATATATGTCGAAGAATGACGCCAATGCCGTAGAGGTTTTCATTCTCCCATTGATTTTTTTCAAAACTTTTCAAAATGCATGCATGGTACGAAAAATATAATATTTACCTCAAATCCTCGAACAGACCACTCCTGAGACAATCCTTCCTGTTTGTATGCGGTACAGCTTTCGTAGTTCCTCCAAAATCCAAGCTTGAATCCAGTTTAGACATGAGCGTGTGCTGCCTTCCCCTGACTATACTAAATAAAGCTCTTAGTAATTGAAAGGTTGGAATTTCAATGAAGGACATTCTCTTTTATTGGAAGGATGATTTGTTGTTGAATTGTGGAAAAACATTTTCAGTGAATTGGAAGGCCACAGACTAGAAAAATGTTTGATATTAAAAAAAAAATACCACTGATACATAAAGTTTGAAATTAGATTTCTCATGTTTCTAATGTTAAACTTTGTTTGATACATCGCTGTTGTCAGAAAAATTAAGCTTGGTTCTGAAATGAAAAGGTTTACCATGACATATGTTGAGAGAAGTAAAAATATTCTCTCTTGCAAAACAACATCAATATTTATTATTTGAAAGTTGTCTGAAACTTTCGCCCACTGAATGCGTTTGGATAAGCACACTGTGTAACAAAATGATATTTGTGAAATCAGATGTTTCTGATTTGATCCTAATCAGATGACTGTGTTACAGCTAACGGCCAGTGGAACCCGTGGGGTCCATGGAGTGGCTGCTCAAAGTCTTGCGACGGTGGATGGCAGAGGCGAACTCGAGTGTGTCAGGGGGCAGCGACGGCTGGGCATCAGTGTGACGGCAACAGAGAAGAAGTCCGGAAGTGCAGCGACCAACGGTGCCCAGGTGAGGCAGAATTAGAATAGCCTGTGTAGGTGTATTGAGAGTACATCATTGATTTTAACATAAACACACCATACAGATTAAATACAAATTGTGTTGAAAGGATTATAAAAATTCAAAACTTTTATATAATTTAAATGGCATTATCAGCAAACGTGTCAAGAATCAACAATAAGCATGGCTAACAAAAATCAATTTCTTCCTCAAGCGAAAATGTTTAGCTACCATGGCATCAAACCTGTTTTCAATTGAACAATAGAGAAAAGAAAAGAAAATGTCTATTTCTGTTTGGTGTCACTACAAGAAAAAAACAAACGTATTGACTTTTAGAGTACAAAATCCAATAGGCATCGATTGAAGCTGCAGCTCCTCTTACTTTTAGTTTACTTTATTAGTAAGATCTTGGTAAAATGTATATCCATTTCTAAGTTCTCACCGTACTTGTTTGTGAATTAATTTTGGGGGCCAGAGAATGATTATATAGTAATGTTTTTTCACATACACTACCATTGCTTAACTTTCTAACACATGATTTTACCTTCAGTGTAATGAAAAAAATTGCACCATGCATGAAATATGCTCAATAGATTTAGTACAATACCATCCCTTTGCATTTCAGCACCATATGAGATTTGTCCTGAGGACTATGCGGTGTCGATGTTGTGGAGACGAACACCGTCAGGGGAGCTGGCTTTTAATAGATGTCCACCCAATGCAACAGGTATTTGGTTATCAATTTCATTGTTTTTAAATTACTGTCATTGTCGCTGGGGCAGCTATTTTTTTTTTCTTTTCTTTTCTTTTTTTTTACTAAGAACAAGTCCACTAGCTGAAGAAAAATTACATAGCAGGCCTTAATGCTCTCAGAGGAAATCTACAAAACCTTGCGACAATAAAACAAAATCTGGTGCCAGAATTCTGCTGCCACATCCAAAGATGAAAGCTCTTATCCCTTCATCCCAATTCAACACGCAACCTAACTCTTGGCAGCACCTGTCAGATTTGCAGGGGGCTGTGACTCATTGCATGGCATTGTCATCGGAGAAAAAAGGGGGGGAGGGATCATTGATGTGATTTTTAGTTCTTTGGCAGAAGGAACATGAATAGTTACATTGCTTACTTTTGTGATGAGGGAGACAATGTCATATTCTGGTTAATATACAATTAACAAAAAAAGATGTAATTTTATTCACCTTTGTGTTTGTTCAAGTACCGTATTTTCTGCACTATAATGTAGACCTAATAGCAGAGGTGGGTAGTAACATGTTACATTTACTTGAGTAACTTTTTGAGTAAAATTTACTTCTAAGAGTAGTTTTACTAAGCCGTGTTTCTAACAACATATTTTAATACAAGAGAACAATTGTGGTTTATTAGAGCCTACATGTCTTTAAGATCAAGGATCCCTTTAAAGCAACGTAATGCATGAAGTATTTGACATAGCGCGCTGCCCTCAACATAAATCGAAATCGTGGATTTAAAACTTCCAGTTTTATTTGGGACCGATTAACGACGAATAACCTGAGATATGATCATTTTAATTTCATAATAGTAAATATGAAGGAAAAACAGTATTCACTACTCAAACTAGGAACTATTTTATTCCACTAGAGGGCAGGGCACTCATGCTCTTTGGACGAAAAATGCTTCATTAATGTTTTTTTTTTTTTTTTTTTTTTTTTTTTAATTTTATCTTTAATGATTTTTTTTTGGTTTTTTTTTTTTCGCTTGTTTGGTTATGTAATGGATTATACAGTATCATTACAACAAGAGTTCATATAGATAATATAGATCATATAGCTACTCAAAAGATTACTCATTCTTTTCACTTGATAATTTTTTAATTGTACTTGAGTACATTATTTGGATGACTACTTTTACTCTTACTTGAGTAATATTATTTTGATGTAATGCTACTCTTATTTGAGTAAAACTTGATGCTACTCTACCCACCGCCAGTGTTGTTAATCTTGCTGAAAAAAAGTAATTAATTATAGTTACAAATTACTTCTCCCAAAAAGTAATTGCGTTAGTAACTCAATTACCTGAATGTAAGAGTAATTAGTTACTTGGCAAAGTAATTGGTGATAATTACTTTTTTTTTTTTCTCAAAAAAAAAAAAAAAAAACATTGGCCACACTATGTGAAGTTTTTTGGTACAATTGGCCCGAGCCCAATTCTTTACCCTAATTTTCTCTTTACCCTGAATCAACTGTTAAAAGTTGTTAGAATTGCTCCCATTATTGCATTAGTTCCCTTCTCTCTACTTTCGACATATGAAAGTTTTAAAACTGTTTCATCATTTAAAGATAGATTCAAGTCAAGATTTTGCCGATTTAGAAGTATTTTATATAAAATGTTACTTAGGTTCGCTAGGAAGGTTCTCTACAACAGAGCCGTCCTAAAAAGTCTACTGCTTCAAGATGGCGGCTGTCTACTAACGCATTTAGTGCCATGTCTGTCATTTTGCATCTAGTTGTATCTATATACAGTACATGTGATATCTACCATGTCTACCATATCTACCATAACATGCGGGCGTAGTTTGTAGGCTATCGGCTACAACATGTATTATTGGAGCTACCTAGCATCGCGTT
The DNA here is from genome assembly GCF_030265065.1 of Corythoichthys intestinalis. Classification (NCBI taxonomy): domain Eukaryota; kingdom Metazoa; phylum Chordata; class Actinopteri; order Syngnathiformes; family Syngnathidae; genus Corythoichthys; species Corythoichthys intestinalis. Next base: position 11,511,973 of record NC_080404.1, read on the forward strand.
TGCTCGGCGTCACAACTTTCTTGCCTCCTCCCAACTCCTGCTCTGCTCTGTCGTCTCGGTGAGTCCGTCTCCCTCAGACTTTTCGACCAATATAGTAACGCATAGTAACGCATGCCTTTCCGTCCGCAGTAATGGTAACGGCGTTGCCAAGATGAGAAAAGTAATTAATTAGATTACCCACTACTGAAAAAAATAACGCCGTTAGTAACGCCGTTATATTGTAACGCCGTTATTAACAACACTGCCCAACGCTGCCTAAAAGCCTTCCATTTTCTTAAAAACCGACAGTGTGCCTTATAATCCGGTGCGCCTTTGCGTCTCACAGCAACTTGGTGCGCAGCTCCATCTAATGGATGCATAACATAACCCCAGCCTATACAGTAGCGTCTATACTATTTGCCTTCTATATGAAAAAAGTTTTAAAGTAAGCCATTCATTGAAGGTGCACCCTGTAATGCGGTGCTCCTTAAAGTGTGGAAGATACGGTACACCAATTACAGTTTTTGCACTTAAAAAAAGACGGCATTGGGAAAATTTGGCATCCTGTTGCCACCAACACAGTTATTGATTTTTATGTAGTCATGATTTGAGACCACTCATCAGGTAGTCCCCAGGTTACGAACGAGTTCCATTCTTACGCTGGTGATTCAGATTTAGATTCAGAGATTTATTTGTCATTGACACAAGCTCTCACAAGATGACAACAGATGCAACGAAATTCAATGAGTGAGCATCGGGCCGCTGCAGACTCACTCTCTTCTTCAGAAATTACAGAGCAAGTTGCAAGTAGACGCACATATATCATACAACATAGCATGGGTATGACACGACACACAGGTCACGTGCAGGGATTTTTTGTACGAAAAAAAAGGAGAACTAACAGTCATGGCTGGACGAAGGGGGGGATCAGTGATAGTAAGAAAAAGGCGGTGGTGGACTGAAGGGGGGTTGTGTGTGAGTGTGTGCATGCGCAAATGTATCAGTATTTGTACGTGTCTGTAGACAAAATAAGAGTCACAGGGCTCTGCGACCGGCCTTGGGAAGAGTTTAAGGGCAAGAGATGGGGCCAGTTGCACGGCTCTCTCCAGGAGAAGGGAAGGGTGGGGAAGAGTGTTCGGGAAAGGAAAGGAAATTTTCCTTATATGTCCAAATACGGTTGGTCTTCAGTCAAATTCGCGCTCCTCATGGCGTAGGCGAGATCTCAGGTCCCTTTAGTCATTGCCGTAGTCGCGGTCTGCCTCAATAGTTCAGCCACCTGCCCTGACAATTCCGTCACTCGGCGCAAGGTAGCATACACTTTTCTCCATCCTTCCTCGGACCGAACCGTGAGTCCACGGAGCCAGTTCTCGATCCGAGCCTCGACGCAATCTTCCAATGCCTTAAATCGCACCGTTTGATCCGTGGTCGATTTGCTGATTTCCTTAGAAGCTGCCATCTTGGAAACTTTCCGGTAGAGCAGGGCACCTCCTAAGCCAAGCAGAAGGAACCTCACAACCGTCACTCCAAACAGCCAAATATCCTCGATATCTTCCACGAACAGGACAGTAAGACACGCTGGCTTCCAGTGATCCCATGAATCTCTCACATAACCAGCGGCGAAGGTTCGGGCAAGACGGCTCTCTTCAATTTTGTCAATTGCGCTGAGAGACCAACTAATCAGATCAGTTTTCGTATGAGAGACCAGCGCGGTTGATCCATAGAGGAAAATATAAAAAAAGCAGACAGACTAGACTGACGAAGATAGCAGCAAGCAGCAGCAGGGAAGGAACACGTCCGCCCCCGTCGAAGGCAGGAAGAAGATGTCACTCAAAGTTCCGCCTAAGTCAGAATTAAGCCTTTACGTACCCCTAAATCTCAAAATAACTATGCAAAACATGTATAATACGTCACATTAATAAAATAAAGTAAAAAATAAGATTCTGTAAGGTACAGTACGTTGTGTTAACTTCAGTTATATTCAATAACTATTCAGGCTTTACTCGTGAGTGAGTCACCTAGCTGAAAGAAAAGGGTGCTGTAGAAACAGTGAGGATGTGAGAAAGGGGGGATATCATGGCCCCCAGGTCGCCAGAATTTCCTCTCTCAACAGGAGCCCGTTGTCCGAACTCAAAAAACCTGATCTCCCGGCCGAAAGGAACTGCAGGACGGCAGGGATGCTGCTGGAGTAGGAGGGGGTCTTGACATGGCAACAAGAACTAGATACTGTTTATGCGACTAAAAAAAAAAAACAAACAAAAAAAAAAACGACTGTAGACAGAATAGTGGACGAGACTGGCGTTGTAAAGCCAAAATGACGTAAGTCGGGTATGTCGTAACCCGGGGACTACCTGTATTTGATTATAATGTTGACTTTTGTTTTGTGATGCATGCTTTTATTTTGGCGCAGATAGTACAGACCAGTCAAAGGGGCAAAACACACAGGAGGCGATGTCGCTCGCGTTCAATACATTTCCAATGGAACGAGCGCGACAAGGCGAAAATTGGCAACTCTTGTGAAGTGACATGCGACGTTCGCGCACGTGAAATTTAGCGCTCGTGTACATGCACACGCGGACCAGCGACCTGATATAAGAGGAAATGAAATTATTCTATTTATGCCGCTGTCCGCTGGCTCTATAACCAATCATCAACGGATTTATTGATCGACAAATCACCTGCAAGGACACTGGCCAAACCGGAATTTGACATTCACAAGTGGGAAAAAAAAAACTGTCAACATGGATATTTATTTTTTTTCCCTCGTATCTCTCACAAGTTTGCTATTCTTTACAAGTTTCAATAATTGTATAACACTGCTTATCATTAAAAAACACAAAACATATGTCAACAGGAGCGTGTCATCATAGCTGTGTACGTGCCATTAGCAAATACTTTATGATACCTCTCGGCACCTTTCAGCTCAATGGTGATGACTTTCGCATTTCGCCATCGCTCGTCACCTCCTGTGTGTTTTGCCCCTAAGAGTGTATGTACTCACGAAGAAGAGCGCACACACACAAGGAAGAGCGCATTTGCGCTCACGAAGAAGTCGCGCAGCCGAATGAGAGAGAGGGGAAAGATTACAGTTGAGCTCGCTGTCGAGCTAGGATTTAGCTCCAACGTCTTGGCGAGGACAGTACAACGATGAATAGTACATGTTTTTGTATAGTTATTTTGAGATTTAGGGGGTATTTATGGGTACTAAAAGGGTTCATTCTGACTTACGTGGAAATTTTTGTTATTTCGCCAGCAAAGGAAGCGAACTCGTTGTACCACCTGTAGTTGGATATGTATATACCTAACCGTGTACAGTGCACAATTAGAAGCTAAAACTAAAATGTTTTCACATTTAACATCTTCAAACAGTTGTGTATGCATGGATTTTAAAAGAAAAATTCGATCCAATGAGATTTTTCCATCTTTCATGTCCATCCATATACTTACGAGATAATGACGATGTATAAGAATTGGCGAAGATTCGCACTCACTGAGTGCTTTTGTTCTACTTAAAGTCAAGTGCTTTTGATGAATCACGTTTCTTTAAGCATATTTTATCTTTAAGACACTGCTTCAGTGATTGTCAGCAAGCTGAATCTACATTCATATTAAGCATATTTTATCTTGAAAGTTCTACTTTAGTAGCGTCATCTACTTGTAAGCCTCTTTACTATGTTTTCTACCTTGATAGTCTATCGTTACAAGGGATCAGAGCATTGTTTTGCCTGTCAGGCATCAATCAAAAAAGGCAATTAGGTGAATACAAAGGAGTTTAGCGAGAATAGTACACTGTTGCCACATCGTGTGACCTTGAATGACCGTTATAATGGATGAATTGGTGCAATTATCAAAGGCTAAACCAAAAGACAATAGACATATTTCAACTACAATGACACTTCATGCTGGAAAAATTCTTGCATATTATTCGAGTAGAGGTCAGGTCAAGTTTGTTTGTAATGGGATGACTCACGGTAGGAATCTGAGTGGGGTTTGTAAGGGCTGCATTATTGCAGACTTATTGGGCTACAACCTCTAAACCTTCTGTTTTGTATTCAAATTGAGGTCAACGTGATATTAAAGAAAACCATGATTAGGCTTCTTGCTTCCTTACAGGTAAGGCTGCTGAGATTGACTTAACTAGAATGAAATATTGATCAGTACCAGCAACACAACTAAATATGAGATGTGAATGTAGCCAGACAGCTTTGGTGGCGTGTCCAAATGTGTTTGGGGCAGAGGCGCTTACACTGCCGTTGTCACTGTCATCATCAAGGTCATCACAGAAACAGCACCCAAGCACTGGGGCATCAGCCATCATGGGTGACAACTGCCACCAGAGGCGAGAAGATGAGGTCGTGCTGTGGAGGGGTGTAGAGTTCAGACCAATGTGGATAGTGTTGGAATGCGGAAAGACAGGTGGACCCAAGTGCGCAAGCTTAGCTGCAAGCCATGCCATCTTGTGAGTTTCTTTTCAACCAGACTGAACTACGCAAGCTTAATCTCAGCCGGAAAAGGAACATATCAAATCTAGTGGATGGAGTTATAGTGGCAAAGTTCATTATGTGCAACATTGTCATTGCATTCGATCGTGATGACTTACGATGCTTGATTAGAACAGTGTTGCCTGACCTGTCATGGTGTTTACCATTGTAGTGTATGTGCTTTACTTTTTTCCGTCCATTTGAGTATCCCCTCCCCCCTTTTTTTTTTTTTTTTTTTTTTTGTAATGACACGATAAGATGTGAGCACATTGTCTCTAAGTCTGGACTTTTGTCAGCAAGGTTTGAGAGATAATTAGCTGATCAACTAATGGCATCTTCCAGAAGGCAGATAAGTCTTCTTTTGCCAGCTGATTTAGTCATTTACCACTGACTGTGATGCCTCTAGGACAACCTGACATTTGATACAAATCATTTTAGAAAAGGTTCCAATCAGTGTTCTGAAAATGTTTGTAAGGCTCCTTCCTACTCTTGACATTGACAAAAACCCAAGGGATGATAATCACAGTTGGACACATAGTAGGGATGCTATTTCCACAAATAAATAGGGGGAAAAATTGTCCATAACCACAGTAAATTAGTATCCTTTATTTTTTTAGATTGTAGATCGTAGTAGGTTTGGAGTAATAGTTTCCCTCACATTTTGTAAAAAAAAATAAAAAATAAAAATAAAAATTGGCATCAACGCACATGTACACAATTCGCTCAATAAATGCATTTTTTTTTAAATCTGGTGATACAGTGGTACCTGTACTTATCCAATCAATTGGTTCTGGAAGCAGTTTGGTAAACTGAAAATTCTGTAAGTAGAGATGTGTTTTCCTTGTAAATGCCCTAATCCAGTCCCCCAAAACTAACCCCCAAAATTCAGACATAAATCTTTTATAATGCATAAAAATGCATCAAAACATGTAAAATAAAAAATACCTGTGAAAATTAGATTATTTCACAATAAACATGAAGTCAGAGTTGTGCATAATTTAAAAAAAAAACAAGAATAGAGTAAAGAATAAAAGTTTATACACTCAATAAAGCTGTACAGAGTACAGTAGAGGTCCCTCTTAGCCAACTGGATGTCAGGAGCATTAGGTAAAAGCCAAAGGCAGAACAGCTATAAGTACAGTGGTATGAAAAATTATCTGAAGCTTTTGGAATTTCTCATATTTCTGCACAAAACATTAAATGTGATCTGATCGTTGTCAAAATCACACAGATCTAAAAACAGTGTCTGCTTTAACTAAAACCACCCAAACATTTATAGGTTTTCATATTTTAATGGGGATAGCATGCAAATAATGACTGAAGGGGGAAATAAGTAAGTGAACCCTGTGCCTAAGGAGACTTAAAGAGCAATTGAAGTAAAGTATGTAGCCAAGCACTGTTAAGTGGTTTAAAGCTGCCCTGCCCACTATAAAACCCACATGGTAAGAATTGTCTCGATGAGATGCATTGTCTGATGTGCATCATGGCTCGGTCAAAAGAGCTGTCTGAAGACCTGCAATCAGGGATATTTGATTTGATTTGTGTAAAGCTGGGAAAGGATAAAAAAAAACATCTAAAACATCTAAAAGTCTGGATGTTCAACAATCGACAGTCAGAGAGGTTTTCTACAAATGGAGAGAGTTTGACACGGTTGCTTCTCTCCAAAGGGGTGGCCATTCACCAAAGATAACGCCAAAAGTTCAGCGCAGAATACTCAGAGAGGTAAAAAATAACCCTAGAGTGTCTGATAAAGACTTACAGAAATCACTGGCACAGTTCACTATCTCTGTGCACACATCAACTAGTATATGTAAAACTATGGCCAAGAATGGTGTTCATGGGAGGACTCCATAGAGGAAGCCACTGCTTTCTGCACTGCAGACTAAAAACAAAAACAAAAACATTGTTGCTCGTTTAATGTTTGCAATGAGGCCGCCCTTCAAATAAAGTAAGCTAAAAAGAGTATGGATGCTGCCAAAAGACAATGATCCAAAACACAGAAGTAAATCAACTTCAGAACAGAAGACAGCGATGCATGCCAGACATCCCAGGAATCTGACTGAACTACAGCAGTTTTGCAGAGAAGTTTGGGCTGAGATTAGTCCTGATTGATGTGCCGGACTGATGTACAGCTACAGGAAGCGTCTGGTTGAAGTCATTGCTGCCAAAGGGGGGGGGGGGGGGGACAAAATATTAAATGTGATGGTTTACTTATTTTCCCCTTCTGTCATTGTTTGCATACTATCCTCATTAAAATATGAAAACCTATGAATGTTTGGCTGGTTTTAGTTAAGGCAGACACTGTTGTATTATCTGTGTGATTTTGACAAAGATCAGATCACAGTTGATGGTGATTTTATTCAGAAATGTAAGAATTTCCAAGAGGTTCAGATACTTTTTCATAATCATATGTTCAGTAAACCCAGGGAGCTGCGAGTACGAACTATACTGCATTTTTGCCTTTCGTATCCTGAAATGTAATTCGTAAGAAGAGGCAATATTTTCCCGTTGAGGCGTGAAAATTCTGTATGTAGAGACGCTCTTAAGTAGCGATACCACTGTAATTATTTATTTTTTTTCCATGTTAACTTAATGCTTTTGCTCCAAAGCACAAGTCAAAAGCTCCCATTTATAGCAATTTCTGTCCCTATCTGCTGCCTGAATTATCAATTAAGCCTGATGTCACTCATCTAAAGTAGAGAGCAATTACTGCAACATAACTTCAAGCTATTAAACTCTTCACAGGTTAATGCACCAAAAAGCTCTCATACTCGAACCAAAGGGGAAAAAAGAGGCTTAATGAAACTGTTATGTGACCTTTTTGTTACCAATTTCACCAGTCCATTTTCATTACAGTACTCTAAATTGGTGCAAATTTATACCATGACAATATATGACCCAGTAATGTGTAATAGAAATGCTATGTGACATTTGGTTAGCGTAATGATAATCCTACACACATTTATATTGTGTGTATGTGTGTGTATATATACATTCATGTGAAAAAATTAGGACACCCTATGGAAGCCTGTGTGTTTTCTAACATATTTGGTCATATGGATATTTAATATCAATTTTAATAATCTTGAGCGATTCAAGTAATAGAACTAAACAGTTAAATCTGAAAAAAACATTTTTTTTATAACTTCTAAATAAATAGATTCAATTTCTTTTGAGGAATACATTTATAGAACCATTTAATCCCACCTAAAATGGCTAAAATCATACACAGGTGTATCACATCAGGTGCACATGATTACAACATCATTACCCAGAGTTTTGCCCCTGACTCGTATGAGTCTGATAAGGGATTTCAAAAGATTAAAAAATAAATAAATAAATAAAAAATCAGCTATTCCACTGTCCGGAAAATAGTCTACAAGTGGAGGACACTCAAAACAACTGCCAGAATGCCCAGGTCTGGCCATCCAAGCACGTTCACCCCAAGGACAGACCGCAAGAAGTCTCCCAAAACCCTTAAAATGTCATCACGGGACCTACACCAGACTCCTGTTGATGTGAAAGTGCATACCTCTCAGAAAGAGACTTCACAAGTGTAACCTTCATGGGCGGTGCACAAGCAGGAAACTTTTGCTCTCCAAGAAGAACATAAAGGCCAGACTGAAGTTTGCCAGAGTGAATGTAGACAAAGACCAGGACTTCTGGAATAATGTTCTTTGGACAGATGAATCTAAAATTGAATTATTTGGACACCAGAACGAAGGACATGTGTGGCGTAAACCCAACACAGCATTCCAGGAAATAAACCTCATACCAACTGTGAAGCAAGGAGGTGGAAGTGCCATGTTTTGGGTATGCTTTGCTATAGCAGGACCTGGCCAGCTCACCATCATAGAATCCACTATGAATTATATCGTGTATCAGTGGGTGCTTCAGGAACATGTGAGATCATCTGTGAAAAAATTAAGGCCGAAGCGAAACCGGACCCTGCAACAGGACCCAAAATATACCAGTAAATCCACCAAGGACTATCTTACAAGGAAGAAATCCTGGAAGTCCTGGAATGGTCGAGTCAAAGCCTAGATCTTGATCCCATTGAGATGATGTGGGGTGACTTGAAACGGGCTTTACAGGCAAGAATCCCTTCAAACATCTCACAGCTAAAAGTATTCTACGTTCTTCACACTTATGTCAAAGTCTGGTAGATGGCTGCAAAAAAGCGTCTCACTGAAGTTATCTCAGCCAAAGGGGGTAACACTAGCTATTAGGTAGTAGGGTGTCCTAACTTTTTCCTCAGTTAGAATATGCATTTTTGTTGATAAATTTGGTTCAATGAGTAAAACAACGTTATTTTTTGGTTGTTTACCTACAATTAATTCACTTTCTTTTCCAGAGATTAAGAAAAACAAGATCAGACATTGATATGTGAACATTTCTTAATAAAGAACTGAATTTTCAAAATCTCAATTTTCTGGGGAAAGAAAAAATGTGAACATGAGGGCATTTAAAAAAAATAATAATAATAATAATTTAAACAGAAAAACCCTAGTTGGAGGTGAGAGCACGCGAGAGCAGAATTAAAGACGCCAAGATTTTAACGAGATATTATCGCGTACTTACCAAGTTTCGATCCAAAAACTCCATGTGGCACGTATCACCGAGTGTCAAGACACTAAGCTAAAAATTACAGACATTTCAAATAATAAATATAATTACTTACCTTATTCTTAAAGCTGGGTTGAAACAAAAGCGGTTGCGCGACGTCTGTAAATGGGGGTTTCCAGGGTAAAACGGACAAGTTAAAAATAATTTGGGGGCTTATTGCGCCATGAATCTGCTATGGCAGCATATAGACATATTGTTATATCAATCACAACAGTTCTTTTGGCTTAAAATACAGCAGTTTATTTCAAAGAGGGGTGCAAGAGCAGAAACTGCTTTTTCAGTCTAGTCCGTGTTTTCCGCTTTATACAAATTAGACACATATATTGTAGTTATTGGATTTCATTAGATTGTCCAGGTACTCAATGCTTTATGTTTGTGCACATTTTGAGTAGGGAATTGGTAGGACTGTGATCCTGGAACGTGGTCATCATTGTGGTTCGAGTTTTATTGTAGATCCTGAGCCTTTACTCTGTGGTGTTGTGTGACGTTTTTGTGCAGCATGAGTGTCTGTGAGGAGATAAGATAGTAGTTGTGGAGGTGGGTGTTTAGGAAGGGTGGCTTTGAGCCCGCTCTGTGTGTGTTGGCATTTGGAAAAGTGAGAATGAGAACGAGAAATAGCAAAGGTTTAAGCGAGCTATGAACGCCAAGGGAAATGTTTTGTTACTGTGGGAGTTTTCCTCGGGATGTCGAGCGGCCGGGTGATCTGTGAAGTGCACTCCAGCAGGTCGACAGCTGGGAAGGTGTGATGTTGGACTGTCTATGTAGGATGCGTACGGCCGTGTGGGTGGATGTTGGGTGGTTCTGCTATTTCTGGATCGCTGTTCCATTGCCTGACAGCGACCGCAGCAGCAGTGCTGCATGCTTGAATAAACCAAACTTCAGTTTGCATGTTGCACTAATAACACAAGACATGATGCGCATATTACAAGTCATGGTACTCCCATTTTACTGCTAATACATTTAAAAAGCACTCTCAAATGCACTGCATAATTGAATAGGCAACATCAAATTTTGATAGTGAATGATGAGCGGCAGAACCGGACAAAAGGGGATTGTTAAATATCTTATGAAAAGAACTAATATGTCTGTCCTCTTCTGTTCTTTTTCCTTCATTTCCTGTTTCCAACTCCCCTACATCACTGCACCATCCTGTCATTCAACTCTCCTTCGGTCTTAATCCCACACCTAAACTCTCTGCGTCCGCATCCTCATCTCCCCTCTTATCTCTCCCCTACCGCTTCCTCTTCTCCAAATCTGTCGCCTTTTCCCCCCTCCCTCCGTCTCACAGGCACGACCAGTCGACGCTGCTCTTTGGATCACCGTGGTACGGCCTTCTGGGAGCAGCCGAGCTATGCACGATGCATAACAAATGAATTCAGATACTTGCAGCAATCAGTAGGTGCAAAGTCAGCTCCCTCCCACATCCTCTGTTCCCAATGCATCAAAATGTTAACCCCCCCCAACCCCCAGCACTTTCTCCCCACCAATCATCCATTCTCATTGCGCTGTGGCCAAACAGAGCTCTTTCAATAGAGTGGGAAAGGGAACATTTTGCCATCTATCTTTCAGTAATAAATTGTCTTCATTTTCGCACACATCCCTTGCGATTTGTTGTTCTGTTGGACACAAATCAACCAAATGTAAATTGCTGAAATACAATTACACCGGAGCCAAGAACAAATTGTCTCTAAAACAGTGTCAAGTCATCCAAACACGGACATGTTGCTCTGTAAGGCTACAGTTTGCCCACAGAAAGATTGGATTATGTTGTGATATCGAAGTCATTCGGATGCATTCTTTTTTTATTCCATTGTTTGTACACTTTATCCAAAAATATGCCTATTTTCAAATTACATTACCTCATCTTTCAAGTGAAGTCTTTTGAAATTCAGGCAAGAACGAGCTCCACTGTATCACATTCTGAAGGAAGAAAATTGCAACTGAACAAATGTAAGATTTTATGCCTTTCTGATAACTTTTCCTGAACTCAATTGAGTGTCAATTTCAAATCGTTAACAAATACACAATGAAACATTAATTAATCTATGACCTTGCCAGATTTGCATTTTAATTCAACTTTTACAAGGTGCAAAGCTCCAAAAACAATATAAATATTCACTGTTTGTAATTAGTGGGAAGCCATTAGTAGCTGTTTGGTTGATTGTTTTATTTATTTGTTTTCTAATAGCTAATGTCACACATAGGAAATGGGAGTGTTATTACTCTTTTTAACAGTCTTGAGTTGGAATATTACCTTTACAACGCAAACTGTCAGTGTGGGGAAATATGTGAAACGCTATCTTTAAAACAACGTACAGTCAAACTGTTGTGACATGTTTTTTTCTATTACTATGCTGTAACGATGAATGTATATTTTATGGACCAAGAGCAAATTTTTAATTTGCAATTCCTGCCTAAACGTGTATCTTCTGCTCCAGTTAACGCCTTTTATTCGCATTGGCTCATTTCAGACGTCTGTGAGGCACAATACAATTGAGTCTGGCTCAGATATGATGTGTCACATAAAGGGTCTCAGAGAAAATAAGCTTTCTTTTCATAATTCATGCACTCCATTTCCTCCAATGTGAAACCTTTTGTCAAAAGTGTGAAGGATGCCGATGCCTCAAGTTCTGTCCTCTCCTGTTTTTGGAGGTTCAGGGCCACCTTGCAAAGGGACAGAGGATGCTAGCTGGAGATGGGATGTCCCAAGTGACCAAAAACCTTCTGGACCTCACCCAGAGGAAGAACTTCTATGCCGGTGACCTGCTGTCTTCTGTGGAGATCCTCCGCAATGTGACTGAAACCTTCAAAAGAGCTAGCTATGAGCCGTCTTCAGATGATGTGCAGGTAACAAAAACAAAAAAAAGTTAACAATGGCAATAGTACTGTTAAGCTACATTACTACTTGACTCATAATGAACATCTCATTCAGTGATATGGCCTAAAAATAGAATGTCAGGATTTTTAAGATTTTTCTTCCTCTCCCCCTATTTTTTTAAAGCGACAATAACAACACAAGACAGAGAAAGAAAAACACGTCTTAAAATTTTTATTGTTGAACAAACCTAACATACCGTAATTAACATGCAAAACTTCAGTCTGGAATACATACCGTATTACGACCGGGTTCCGTCCCGACGCTGGTAATGTTACCCGAATTTCCGCTTAAATCGGAATTAACCATTTCTTTACCCCTAAATATCCCCCAAATCTCAAAGTAACTATCCAAAAACATGTATTATACATCATTGTACTGTCCTCGCCAAGACGTTTCAGAAGTCCTACCTGGACAGCGAGCTAAACTGTAATATTTCCCTCTCTCACTCAGCTGCGCGACTTCTTTGTGGGATCAAATGCACTCTTCCTAGTGTGTGCGCGTGCACTCCTCTTCGTGTGTGCAAATAAGTTCTTATCCTTGTGTACACGTGAGCGGAAGTACTAGAGAGAGAGAGAGAGAGAGAGAGAGAGAGAGAAAGAAAGACAGAAAGAAAAATCAAATCATTATTATTTTTCCCAATAAAAATAAACTCAAATTCATAAAACCTATGCCAAGGTTTTTTTTTTTTTTACCTATGCACCAAGCCACTGATGGGTATTTGATTATATTTCCCTGCCTCACTAAATTGAGGTAGGGTTTCATTGAGTCTTGTTTTGAACAAAACGATACAGCCTTGTTGTGTCTTGATGGATTATGATGCATGGGCGTCGCCAGACATATTTTACTGGGGAACGTGCACCAGTATTGATCCGCAGTGCCCCAGTTTAAATTTCATTTTAGTTTTAAGTCTACTTAGGATAATCTACAAAATGCACCCATTTAATATGGTCATATTACTCTATTCACTCGACATACATGATCTGTACATGGCTGCTTAATATGGTAATTTATGCACGTACAGTAACTTTGGCTGTGGTAGTCATATGAGTTGACACTTCCGCGAAGCTCTGATGTCTTGTAAAGTCGTAATATGGGATGACAACATTTTGGCTGCAATGAAGAGTATTAGTATTTTAATGCTCCAACGATACATCACAAGTTGAGTGATTGTTTGGCGCTTTTTATACACACCATGTAATAAAGAATCATTCTTTTCGATGACTCCAACAACACATGAATGCAGCATCAATAATACGGTACATGTGCCAAACTGCCAATCATACAACCGACGGTGCAATTTACTTCTTTCCACTTTCTTTACAGGTTAGTGACAGATAAACTGCCCCTACTTGTTGTTTGTTTTTACCTCTGTGTTGATGTCTGTTTGGTAGCTTATTCACATAAATTGTGAATTTAAATGGTTCAATTTTACTCTTTACATGTCAGGCAGTTAACTGTGGTAAACTACTCTGGTCGCACATTGAAGTAGCAGATTAGCTGCTGTCTTTTAGCTAACTGGCTATGCATACATTGACCGTTAAATGTGATTTGAGTGAGAGGCTCTCACTCAAGAGCTTTGTCTAATATTGTGTTCATATAATATGTGGTATTTGAACTCTATCAATACTAATGCTATTTATTGCTTTTTGTTTATATGGCCAAAATGAATAGAATCAATCTGTATGTATTAATTGCCTATCTTTGGGATATAAACTCTAACAATTTTGTATGTGTGCTCATCATAATTTCCAGCTATTTTACAAGCATTTTATTTGTTGCTGCAGTCCCTGTAATCTGTAACAGGATGTATTATTTTTTTATTTCTATTTCACTCAGTATGCATTACTCTTGCAAATGGATATTAGAAAGTTTTTTGCTCACAGCAAGGATAAATTAGCAAGGAGGAATGAGAGAGGTAAGCTAGGCAACCCACCTAGGCAACATAAACCACTTTTTGATCACAACCTACCAGTTAAGGAACACTGATTAATTGTATAACAGTTACAGTGATATAGCCCCATTTTTGTCCAGACAAAGTAGAGCAGCAGAGTGCAGGAAGAGGTGAAAGCGAGATGGAAGTTGATGAGCATGAGCAGAGTTGAATTGACTATTAACAAGGGATGTCCTAATTTAGAATACTGATGGCTGTAAAAAAAAATAAAATAAAAAAGAAAATCACTTTTTTTACCGAAGCTTGTATTTTGATTTGTTATGCATACAGCGGTACCTCGACATACTTTGACACACGATCTTTTTGTCACCCGACATAAAATTTGACTCGCCATTTGTTTCTACATCTGACGACATGCTCGAAATACGACGATTTATGACAGGGCCGCAGTTTCTTTGTTTTACCACAAGACGGACGCACGGCAGATTTTTTCGTAAGAGAAATCAACATGGTTCCCAAGAATGTTTGTCCAGGTGGTAAAAAAAAAGGAAAAAGGCAACGCTTACCATTGAAATGCAGATGGAAAGGATAAAAAATATGAGCGTGGTGTGCGCATCCGTAAACTGGCTTGACACTACGGCCGAAGAATGTCTACGATCTTGACAGTCCTCCTCTGACCTCCGTTCGCCAGTATTTATAAGTTAAGGTGAGAATTATTATTGTGGTAACACCACCAAAAAATCGCCAACTTAACCGAGTTTTTAATCATTTAGTTCAGAACTTGTGCAACACAACAGGCCTACTCTCCACCGCAGCTTAACAAAGTGAAAGTAAAAAGTCCCTCTCTCACTCTGTCAAGTCAGCCAGTTCAGGTATACCACGATAAACACTTCTGCCACATTAGAACCCGATTCGTTACATTATTATAAGTAACATTATTATTATTATTATAATTATTATTATCATGCTATTTGCAATATTATCAGCAGCATTTATTAAGAATTTAGTGTAGGTTTTCGGGCTTTGTAACAAATTAATGGAATTATAATGTATTTTTATAGGAAAGTTCCTGCTCGACATAACAATATCCTGGAACAAATTAACTTTGTATGTAGAGGTACCACTGTAGTTTAAAGTCCCCGCTGTGCCCCAGTATTGTATTAGGTGAAGACACCCCTGTCTTCATGTCAGTCTACACCTCATAGCTGGGAAGTGGTTGAGCTCATTCAACTCAATTCCTTGCTTCAGGTAGAATCCCTAACAGTCCGTTAAACAATGTTGAATTACGCTCATCGCGTCACCAGTTTTCTACTAAGTTATTTTCAGTTAAATGCCAAAGGCATTTCATTCCATCAAAATGACTGTGATAAAGGCAATTAATACAATAAAGCTATTTTTCTTATGTGGGACGAAAAAACAAAAAAACAAAAAAAAAACAGATAGTGATCTTGTCCCTGCCAACTCTGTCATATATTAGAGAAATGTCTAAGGCAGCACAATGAGGGACAAACAAGCCTGTGGCTCTATTGTATTAAGAAGTCTCCTCCACAGCCTAAGCTGTTTCATCTCATCATGTTGGACTTGACTGCAGTCCTGATCCTCTTTATGTCAATGATGGAGATTATAGCTAAAGCTCCACCTCCATCTTCAATAAGATAATTTATGTCCTCAGAGCCGTGTCACTTTCAAAGACACCCTTGTCGAGCCTTGGGATCTCTGCTCACTTCGGTATACGTGTGTGATTTACGCACTGTCTACTCATCGCATTTGTCCCACCACTCAGTGGGCACCAATTCCTTGTCGGTATTTGATTTTATTATTATTACATTACCAAACTCTGCTGGTAGAGGATGGGGAAAAATCTAATTAATCGATTAATTTTGGAGGTTATTGCGTCAATTTTTATTAGTGCCATTTTTTTGTCTCCCCGTTGATGTCAAATTGCTCCATTTCAGACCACAAACTGGGAGAGACTGACGCATTAGTGACTACATAACAACAAACTTTAGTAATAGTGCTCTGTTTTGCCTCAGTTACAATTGAAAAATATCAAAGATATATAGATTAAAAAAAATAATTCTCAGTGGTCAATGAAAAGATCAACCGTGCATATAAAATATCTATTTTATACTCAACAAAAACAAATTTAGTCTCTGTGTAAAATATGACAAATTGGAATAATAATAAAAAAATAATAATATGGCATCATGCAATGCCATTTTGCTATCCCAATAATCATATTGTGGATATAACTATTTTTTTTTTACCCCTAATAATTAGATTTCCATAATAAAAAAGTATACATACACAGGCCATGTTTTTTATCTAAGAAAATAAGCCTATAATCCATTGTTTTTACAATTTTAAAACACAACATAATAAATGCATGAATTATTCCACACCAACTTCAGATCTGTCATGAAGAAATGAAATAATAATTGTAAATTAAATTGCCCATTTTAAAAATATATACGCAATATATATACACATACATATGCACATATTTGAAAAATGGAAAAACAAGTTTAAAGTTTTCCCTGTCATTATTTATTTATTTTTTTTATTTTTAGCAATAGACTCAAATAACAAACAATACATTTGTGTCTTGCACGACATATTTTTTCTATGAATGACATAACATTTCAAAATAAGGAATTTGAAAAAAAAAAAAAAATAATAATAATTTGGTTTGGTTCTATTCTTACCAAGGTCGTAGGTTTTATCTCAACATTGGTAGGGACGATATTACAGCATAACCCACATGAACACTTTTTGCTGGGGACGGGACATGAATAAGACCAAACAGATTGGGTGAACGGGGGTCAGGGCTACATTTCTCATGAATATGAACCTAATTAATTGGTAGGCTGTATGGACTTATACTTTCATGTGTATTGCTTCAGATGATACACCGTTCATTTCAAACCTTTGTTTTTTTGAAATTCTCCATAATAAATGTCTGGATTTTATTAGCTAATTTAAAATGCAATATTTGAACAGAAATTATATTAACACACACAATAAATACAAATTTGCTGATAATCTCTTAACTATCCGGGAAAAAAAGAGAAACATTTGTCTTAAGACCACTCAACATTGTCTGTCTAAATAAAGAAATTAATTATAACTGAAAAAACTTCTTAGTCACGAAATAACAAAAATAAATAAAATAAGGGCCTTCTCTCAGGTAAAACACTACTGCTTTTTGTACAGAAACACAGCCAAACTCAACAAAAAATGAAAGCTCCTTTGGGCTGCTTTAAGGCCACAAAAACAAAATAACAATGAAAATTGGGGCAAAGGGGGTAAACCTCAGTTCACTACATTTCTCACAGTTTAAATAACGTTAACAGTAGAAAACACATACAGAAGGACACTTCTCTCTAAGAAGCTTCCTACTCGAGTTTTGCAGGTTAGCAAGTTCACACCGTTTAATGTTATGCTAACTTTGGTACAGGTCTGACCTTTAGTAGCACAATTAGTGGTGTGTTCCCCACCTCCACAACATTAACGTCTTTTCACATTACTTACAGTGGCTGCTGCTGGGTGGAAAAAACCCCAAAAAAACTTCTAATATCCCTCCTCTTCAGAGGGGGCGGAGGAGGGTTGCCGACATGTTGTCTGTGTCGCGACTGTGTGCGTGTGTTGGGGGGGTCGACGTCAAGTCATCAGGCAATCAAACGTGCGTTTAAGAGGGGGAAAAAATGGACTGCACATTCAGCAAGTGAAAAGGGGTAAATGTAAGTCTGAACACAATGAAAATGATTCACTTAATAATGGTAGGGTAAATTCTATTCTTACAACATATGGAAAGACAATCTAAATTACCTTTATAACTGAAATCATTATATAATTAAAATAAGGTTGCTTAAAAGTTGGTGGGGACATTTTGAGCATCTCAAAAAGTTGGTAGTGTTATGGCCCTACCGTCACTATGCTAATCTATGCCCTTTATTCTTATTTTATGCCAGAGTAGAAATAGCAGAAAACATACTACATCACTAAAATAGTTGTATTTGCAGACCATTCTCAAAAATATTTTCAAACTCTTACTACCCTCTATCGTTTTGAAATTAAACATTTATTCAGAGAGAGAAGGAGAGAGAGACAGAGAGGGCATCTTTTAAATGATGTGACATTTGCAAGCGATTTGCAACGCATGTGAAAAATGAATGAGTAATAGTACCAGTGATGTTCTCAGACCTCAGTGGTCACATGTTGTCCCTGCGAATGCATTTTACATGCTACAGGAATGTGCCGAGCATGGACGGGCGACCTTGAGCCCATTCAGCCATTTTTGCCCCATAAAAAATCAGTGAGATGAGAGAAGCATTGTGTCCACGGTTATTACCGGAGCTCTTTGGGGTGTGTGGGCCGACAGCAGAGCAGTCAGATAGCCGGCCCCCTCCCCTCACCGCCCCACCCTCACCCCCTCGTCGCGTCTCTGCACTAATGCAGTGTTAAAGTGGGCACATTACCACCAGAGGGAGCATAAGCATTCAAGTAGAAAACAAGATAGCCTGTGTCAAGAGATAGAGAGGGAGCGCGAGAGAGAGCGACACTCCCTCAGGCACACTGTGGACCAGACGAAATAACAAGACTAAGGATCAGGCCGAGGTCCTATTACGACTGCAGGCATGCACCCCAAGCATTCCCGACTCTCTCCCGCTGAACAAGACAATGCACACAGCTGCTCAAACATTCCTTTTCATCTGTTTTTTCCCCCTGGTTGCAGCTTGTGCTTATTTCCTCCAGCGCTCAGTATTTTGCTGCAAGGAGACTTTGTGTTGTGTTGCTCCTGATGCCGTCACACACACTTATGACCCCATCATGTTGCATAGACGAAGGGGTTTATTCTAATAGCATCGCCAGGAGCGAAAAGACCGCGAGAATGACCACGTGTGTTGTCTGTCATTATGTCTCCACAGAATTTCTTTCAAATCATCAGCAATCTCTTGGAGGAGGAAAACAAGGAGAAATGGGAAGATGCACAGAAGGTAGGCATGTTACAGTGAATAATTCAGTTCTGCATGAGTGCTGTGCACTTAAAACTCACGGCATGTTGTGCAGCTTCACCCGCAGACTTAAATAAAAGTCAGGTTTGTGCTTAGATAATGCTCTGTGTCTCAGGGGTCATTTAGCAGGTGTCCTCTTAGTGCATGTGGCCTCATTTTAAAGGTTAGGTACGCAGATCACCACTTGGTGGCAGCAGCACTGCCACAGAGAGTTGTCCAGCCATAACAACCACTGCAGGGCTCCTCCATTCTGCACATTGTTCCACATAGCAGATAACAAATCATGGCAATTAGAGTGATTAGACCATTACTTAAGTTGAATTTATAGCACTCTGTTGTACTTCAGGCTTTAAATGTTTTATTGATTTTAGTGCAGCAGCTAAACGTCAGTCTTCCAAGTGTGTCTCTCTGTGGCATGCTGGAGAAATGTGCGGTTTTTTGGGGAGGAGAAATCACTCATTATTAGGGATGCATATAAGGGCTGCAGCACTGCAGTAATGTGTCGTGGTTTAAAACAAAGCATTCCCTTGCAACATCGTTTATCCTTGAATAGTAGCTCCTGGCTACATTCTCTGTTGCACCCGTGTCAGAGCTTTGAGAGATGGCATCTTCGAAGCGCGGCGTCTTGTGTCTGCAAGCTGAATCCCCCGAAAACACACATAACCTAGACAAAAGATGCCATCTGTGATAGCTGCGAGTCTGGAGAGGGCATCTGCTATGATGCTGCTGCCAGATCCACCTGAATTAGGTAACACTTACACTGACACAAACTGACAAAAGGGCTGTTTTTAAATCCAGTTAGATCAGTTTGTTGTTGACAGCTGGTCCCAGCTGTCCATATAGACTGTATTTAAGTATCTATTCATGGCAGCTGTAGTTTGACAGGGCCCATAATTTCCTAGCTTCACTCATTGAAACTCAGTGAGGCAAAATGCATCAGAGAAAGTAAGGAACAGATTCGAGGAAATACAGAAAAAAGCAGTTGCTGGTTTATTTCTGCCAAGTTATGTCTGCACACTATTCTGCTATCGTCAGACAGTGCTAAAACTTCACAGTTATCATTTTTCCGCACTTTCTGACTTGTGTTGCCTTAATGAGTGCATGTTACTCCATTTGCACAGCACCCACACACCGTACGTGTGTCTGTATGTAAGAAAAAAAAAAGGTCTCATAAAGAACTCACTGTGAGGTTTTACTGGCTGCAGACTTAGCTGGATCTGGGGATCACTATATATTCACCTCCTGTCACTGTTACCATGGCGAGGGAAGCAAGAGCTTTGTCTAAAGATACTCCATTGCAGCCATTTCCCTGTACTGCCTTCACATCTTTACAGTTGCCATGGAGACTAGTGGAATAAGTATGACTGCACTGTGCGTCAAACATGCCGTAAGGGGCAATGCAATGTGCTTTTCTTTTGACCACGCCCACCCACCCCAACCCCCGCTATTGCTTTGACTCTGCAATGTTGGAGGATCTCAACTTTAACCTGGATTTACTTGGAGCGTCACAAACGCACACCCACACTCGCACCTCACACGTGCTGCAGAGGAGGGGGAGGTCTGCCTCAGGTGCTTGCCTAATATAAACTCAGAGTGAGGTGCTAATTGCTAAATGCCACTTAAAGGCCTTTTTTAATTGCTTGAGAGCCTCATTTTATGCTCACGCATTTGTTAAAGTAAAGCTATTTGTTTAAAGTTGACGCTTAGGGAACATTGTCAAGCATCGTTATACACAACATCACTAGGAGGCGGGGGGCTCCCTTGTCAACGCCTGTGACTCGATGTGACCTGTCACTATATAGACGAGCAGCCTGGAAAGTGGGTCCATCCCTTGCAAGGGCATTGCTGTGCCTTTGATTTATTGACCTGGAGGAAATCGTTTACTAAGCCCCCAGTGTGAATGGCTTAGAGCTTGTGGAGCTGTCTGTGGTGCTGAACCACATCAAACAGCCACTTTCATTTAGAGACTTTTATTTGATAGAGTTGTTGATTCTTTGAGATACTAAAGTACAGGAACATAATTCATCAGGATGCATATGAAGTGTGTTAATTTTAATTATTGCACATGAAAGTTGTTACAAAAGAGTTCTCCCTTTTTGCAGCTAAATTTGATAACTCAAAAAGGACTCCGCTCTCACACCTTCAGTAGTGGTTGGCATTCTGCCAAACTAATAACTGTATGCTCTATGTGCAGTGTTAATTAACACTTTTTAGGGTCAATAGTAAATTCCAATAAGAAATTCCTGAATAACTCTTCCCACACATCCCAACACATCAGTCACCAGTTGATAACCAATATACATGCAAATGACCTGAAAACATTTGTGCTGTCACCATTTAGATAAATTGACAGTAATACCATTAATTTATTGTAGTACTTCACTTATTGAAGCTAATTAGCGCAATTAGCATACCTGGCTCATAGTCCTGAGTTTGTTGATTACATTAAGGGTTCATATGAGTTCTTCCCTGCTTTTGTGGGTTTGAGCTTAAAAAAAAAAAAGTGTTTTAGCAGGGGAAGAACTTAAAAGGGTGCTGGGGGTGTGACGAGGGGAGGGTCAAACAGAAAGGTTAAAATGATACGCAGAGCTGGATTATAGTGTTTAATTGTTAAACGATCATCTTGAGGGGCATACGAAAGTATGGAGGGGGCTGTAAATATTTGTCCACTAGCGTCCCCCCCATGGTTTCCGGGCCCTCTTAACATTTGTGCCACCACTGTGTCTTAGGTCAATTGTACAATCATATTTGACCATTGGAGTTCACGTCAGGCCGAATGGTTGTATGCCAAAAATAGCTAATCCATCCTCCGAGTAGGGCCAGACACTAACAAAAAGGAATGGATGAATAATCTATATCATGCATACGCAAACAATCTTAAAATGTTGGCATTCATTGCATGGGGCAAAGTTATTTGCTTCAGTAAGCTTTAACCACAGGGTTATTTTGAATCACATTTTTATTTTAATTTGTTAGGATTTAATTCCACACATTGTTTCCCTACAGAAAGCTGGGGGGTTTTGGGGGGGGGGGGGGGGGGGGGGGCATGTGTATGTGTGTGTGAGCCCAGAGCAGCAGAGTGGAAAATGAGGTGCTTTCTCTATGATTTATTTAATAATTTGTTGTCTCGTGCAGATCTATCCCGGAGCAGTGGAGCTCATGCAGGTCATAGAGGAATTCATCCATATCGTTGGATTGGGAATGAAGGATTTCCACAATGCTTATTTGATGACTGGAAACTTGGGTAAGAGTCAGCCTCTAAGCTTCTGTTTTTACAGCTATCATTAATTTAGGAGAAATGGTGCATGAAGTACAATGTGTAGAAAAACTGTCGGAGATCAATAATGTTTATTAAAACAGAGCTGTGGGTCTAAATGTATTAGATTCACCTCAAAACACACATTTCACATGAAGGATTGTTCTTGCAACCATTTTTGACAAACAGATTTTTATGTTCAGACGGAATCTAAATGTAAATTATTGCCATTTTTGTAACCCACAAAAGGCATAGAGAATGATTTTTTTGTGTGTGTTTGCAGAACACGTTTTATGTAAGTGTATTTTTATCAGAGTTGACGAGAAATTGTACCACCTGCAATAAATTATTGAATTTAAAGATGCACAATGTATAATTTGCACTTCAATTATTCATGAAATGGCCAGAATTTTTCTATAGATATTAAAGAAATGTTTTTTGGAATTGCATTTAAAATGATCTGAATGGTTAAATGGAGATTTTTCCATTCTAAAAGATGATTTACGCGTCGCAAATTTGTTCCTGTTTAGCTTCCGTGTTCATCATGAGTCTGTCACAAGACCAGTTTCCAGGCTCTGCCAGATATATATATATATATATATATATATATATATATATATATATATATATATATATATATATATATATGTATATATATATATATATATATATATATATATATATATATATATATATATATATATATACATATATATATATAGTAGGACTGTCAAACGATGATAATTTTTAATCGAGTTAATTACAGCTTAAAAAATTAATTAATCGTAATTAATCACAAATAATTGCAATTCAAACCATCTATAAAATATGCCATATTTTTCTGTAAATTATTGTTGGAATGGAAAGATAAGACACAAGCTGGATATATACATTCAACATATGGTACATAAGGACTGTATTTGTTTATTATAACAATAAATCAACAAGATGGCATTAACATTGTTAAAGTGATCCATGGATAGAAAGACTTGTAGTTCTTAAAAGACAAATGTTAGTACAAGTTATAGAAATCTTATATTAAAACCCCTCTTATTTTTTTCGTTTTAATAAAATTTGTAAAATTTTCAATCAAAAAATAAACTAGTAGCCTGCCATTGTTGATGTCAATAATTACTTACACAATGCTCATGGGTGCTGAAGCCTATAAAATCAGTCGCACCCAAGTGCCAGAAGAGGGCGGCAAAACTCCATAAAACACAACAAGTGAGCGTTTCACTGTACTGTCATTTAAATCTGTCTGAGCGAGGCATCTGCGTTAATTGCGTCAAATATTTTAACGTGATTAATTAAAAAATTAATTAACACCCGTTAACGCGATAATTTTGACAGCCCTAATATATGTATATATATATATATATATATATATATATATATATATATATACACACAGTGGGGAGAACAAGTATTTGATACACAGTCAATGGGAAAACCCATTGGCAGTGTATCATATACTTGTTCTCCCCACTGTATATATATGAAAAAAATGCAAAAGTGGTCACTTTCAAGCGTAAATCATAGTATGAGACTTATAACCATTACTGTAATTGATGTAATTTCTTATATGTTTTTTCTATTTCTTTTCCATATGGGGACCTAGGGTGCTGTTACTATTTTTTGTGCTGTTGTCATCAGGGGTGCCACTTGAAATTATACAACTTAGCTTATCTGTCCGGAAATGATCGATTTTAATCTTTTTGCCTATTCCAGTGAAAGTGAGAATAATTCAATGTATTTCCTTCCACAATACCAACGGTATTCAAACAATAATTAAAGGACCACAAATGGCTAATGCTAGCTAGGCAAATACAATATACACACATTTTCTCATAACAATGTATAACATTGGACCTTATTTACAGGTTGTGTATGGTATGCATGGTGACCCAGTCTACAATTGCTGACCCAAACAAAACAAATTGTGAAGGAAAACATCTTTCAATTCAGGTGGACCTGCCACACAGCAGGCGCCTACTTTATGCTCCGCTAGACTCCCATACACAATAAATTGATCGGTTGACTGTGTACTGCGATGTGTGAAGTGTGACTTATGACTATAATACTACTCTTTTCTGATCTTGGATAGGGCCCTCACACTTCATGGGAACACCTGTTGCCATCTGCACAATAGAATAATTCAGTTCAGCACAGTTAAGGTTAAAAAGTCCTGATTTTAACTGCTGCAGTTTAGAACAAAACAAAACAAGTTTGAGCATTCATTTCTAAATACATAAAGTAATTAACCATTCAAAATAATGCTTTGTTTTTAAAAAAATCATTTCGATCAATTTTGAAGGCTTTTGGTTGTGTATTGATGACAATTACGCTCTGTGATAAACTGTGACGCTACGATCCATGTAATTAAAGCAATCCAATGCATATCATCCGCATGATTGTTTGAGGTTTGGGAGAATATTATTTGTGTGTCTGATACAATGCTATCTGGCTGGAGTGAAATTACAAGTTGTTCATTGTAGCTGTAATAAGCTTGAAACCATTTTTATTGCACCACCGGTCATAGCGGAGATTAAAGCCCCTTCTTTGATACAAAAAGTCTCTTGATATAAGCCTTGGAACAATATTTCTTCCTGCTAATGTTCTCATGGGGTCTTTTAGTTTATGTCGCAATGCCTCCTAGATGATCGCAGGTCTCTGTGGCATTTCATTTCTCACTCAGCCATGGATGCCGCCTCGCTGGGATGGAATAATAGAACAGCGGTCTTGATTTATTCATGCAAATGAGTGTTAGTATGAACAGCTGTGCTGGTAGACAATTCCTCCAGAGGAGTCGGATTTCTTCCTCTCTTGTATTCTTTACAGTGGCCAACATTTGACCCACTTATAGGAAACACTCAACACTCAGAGGCTCTTTACGGTACATGGTTTCCATAATGATGAATCGGATGCCTCCATGAAAAGCATCGCAAACATAATGCAATGAAGGCATTGAAATGTGCGGAGCAAATTAAGTAATAGACACTTGGAAAGAGGTTTGTGTGTTAATTGCGCATTTTCAATTTGCTTAAATATTTATTTTCCCTTTTTTGTTCCTCCGGTTTTAGTTGATGCCACCTATGAAGCTTTTAGCATGCCTCGAAACCAATTCTTGAGAATTTACAGAATAACGTGAGGCATAATTTTGACAATTAAATTACAGCTTTATTATGTTAATGGAACACTTATAGAGAGCTGAAACATACATTATATTACAAATAAGTGCTTTGAACTAATGACTTACTTTTACATTCTGTTGTTGTGTTTCATTGAAAAAATGACATTGCAACAGTATGGAAGTGAATAGACCCAGAGGTATTCTTCCATGGCATGATAAAATATCAATTTAAATTTGCATTATAGTAAGATTACAAATTTCACCCCTCCAAATACAACTATACAATAGAATCTGGAGGGAAAAAAATCATTACTCACAGTTGCTTGGAAACAAAGAGCCACATGAGTGTTGTTTTTTGCGAAAGTGTTATTTACTAGCTTGAATGTATCCCTCTTTATTACATGCAGTGGGGCAAGTAAGCATTTAGTCAACCACCAGTTGTGCAAGTTCTCCTACTTGAAAAGATTAGAGAGGCCTGTAATTGTCAACATGGGTAAACCTCAACCATGAGAGACAGAATGTGGAAAAAAACAGAAAATCACATTGTTTGATTTTTAAAGAATTTATTTCCAAATTAGAGTGGAAAATAAGTATTTGGTCACCTACAAACAAGCAAGATTTCTGGCTGTCAAAGAGGTCTAACTTCTTCTAACGAGGTCTAACGAGGCTCCACTCGTTACCTGTATTAATGGCACCTGTTTTAACTCATTATCGGTATAAAAGACACCTGTCCACTCCACTATGGCCAAGACAAAAGAGCTGTCGAAGGACACCAGAGACCAAATTGTAGACCTGCACCAGGCTGGGAAGACTGAATATGCAATAGGTAAAACGCTT
This sequence comes from Corythoichthys intestinalis, assembly GCF_030265065.1. NCBI lineage: Eukaryota > Metazoa > Chordata > Actinopteri > Syngnathiformes > Syngnathidae > Corythoichthys > Corythoichthys intestinalis. The sequence continues at coordinate 11,538,063 of NC_080404.1, forward strand.
GGTGTAAAGAAATCAACTGTGGGAGCGATTATTAGAAAATGGAAGACATACAAGACCAATGATAATCTCCCTCGATCTGGGGCTCCATGCAAGATCTTACCCCGTGGCATCAAAATGATAACAAGAACGGTGAGCAAAAATCCCAGAACCACACGGGGGGACCTAGTGAATGACCTACAGAGAGCTGGGAGCACAGTAACAAAGGCTACTATCAGTAACACAGTGCACCGCAAGGGACTCAAATCCTGCACTGCCAGACGTGTCCCCCTGCTGAAGCCAGTGCACGTCCAGGGCCGTCTGCAGTTCGCTAGAGAGCATTTAGGTGATCCAACAGAGTACTGGGAGAATGTGTTATGGTCAGATGAAACCAAAATACAACTTTTTGGTAGAAACACGGGTTCTCGTGTTTGGAGGAGAAAGCATACTGAATACTGGCTGGGTCTTCCAGCATGACAATGATCCAAAACACAAAGCCAGGGCAACAAAGGAGTGGCTTCGTAAGAAGCATTTCAAGGTCCTGGAGTGGCCTAGCCAGTCTCCAGATCTCAACCCCATAGAAAATCTGTAGAGGTAGTCGAAAGTCCATGTTGCCCAACGACAGCCCCAAAACATCACTGCTCTAGAGGAGATCTGCATGGAGGAATGAGCCAAAATACCAGCAACAGAGTGTGAAAAGCTTGTGAAGAGCTACAGAAAACGTTTGGCCTCCGTTATTGCCAACAAAGGGTACACAACAAAATATTGAGATGAACTTTTGGTATTGACCAAATACTTATTTTCCAACATGATTTGCAGATAAATTCTTTAAAAATCAAACAATGTGATTTTCTTTTTTTTTTTTCCCCCACATTCTGTCTCTCATGGTTGAGGTTTACCCATGTTGAAAATTTCAGGCCTCTCTAATATTTTCAAGTGGGAGAAGTTGCACAATTAGTGGTTGATTAAACACTTATTTGCCCCACTGTAATTTACCCAAATGAGGAATGTGCTAACTTGGTTGCCAGATTGCTTGTTCTCTATATCCTCTACGAATATTTTCCACATAGCAATATGGGAAAGATCAAGATCAAGACCTGTTTCAAGGGAGGAACCTTCAAAGAATATACGGCTGCTGACTGGAAAATGGCTCTTCTCGTCACACTTGTGAAAGAATTGTTTACTGTCAAAGAAAGTTTTTACTAAAGTTCTTTGCTGCTCTTTCAATGAGGACATTGAGTGTATTTCAGACAAAACTTGGGGAAGGGACAAATTCATATGAACCGCCTTGCATTCCGCCATAGGTTTCATTTCAAAAACAGTCGCCCTCAGTCTCTTGCCCTTAGCACTTGCTCTGGGAGGAATCCCTGCCGCCATCTTAAGGGCAGTTCCATTTGTCTAAACAGCTGAAATGAACTTGGTGAGATCAACCCTTCCATTTCTCTGAACAGCTGAAGTGAACTTGGTGAGATCAACCCTTGAGGGCTTAGTGATTGAGTCAACAACGAGGACACTCCAGAGCTGTATATATCCCACAAAGCATTGCAGTGGTGCGCAAAAAATAATGAAGCTCAAAGTGTTTGAATGTTATACCAAATTGCCTTTCGAATTGTCAATAAAAGAAAAAAAATTAGACTGTTCGTGGCAGTTATGACAGAGCCTATGGAATCACTGGTGTGCCAAAATTAAAAAAAACCAAATTAACAAATAAATAAAGAAAAAGAGGGAACAAAAGTAACTGATAAATAAATAAACAAAAATACAAAAGTATGTTTTGTCATTGACGTTTATTTTTTGTCATTATAAAAAAAAGAAACGGAAAAGACAATGGCAATATTTTTCTTTGCCTTTTTTATTTCGATTGTCGTTGTTTTGAAAGAAGGAATGGTCTGTCAATCAAATGGTGTTGGGAGGGACTAAAAGTTATGTCAACTAAACTTAAAGCAGGTAAAATGTATTTAAACAACAAAACTGTCTACAAATTAAAAGGTAATCACAAATAAATGAATACATTAAGAATTGCCCAAATAAAATTTGTTACAAAACTAATAATTCTATTTTTAGTTTTTTTTTAAATTTGGCACTCCTGTGATTCCATAGGTTGTGGCATAACTGTCATGGGCAGTGAAGGTTTTTTGATGAATGATGAATTTTACAATTTGAAAGGCGATTTGGTATAACATTCAAACACCGTGCTGACTCTTTAATTCATTTGTGGTGGTAAATAGACAGCAGCCAACGGTGTTTTAGCTTCATTATTGCCACCGCATGGACATGCACTACTGCAGTGCATTGTGGAATACTGTATGTACAACTCTGGAGTGACCATCGTTGTTGACTCGATCACTAAGCCCTCAAGGGTGGATCTCACCAAGTTCACTTCAGCTGTTCAGAGAAATGGAACAGCCCTTGAGATGGCGGCGGGAATTACCCCGAGGGCAAGTGCTGGGGGCAAGTGACCGAAGGCGACTAAAACTGTTTTTGAAACGCAGCCTATGATGAATAAATAAATCATAAAGTACGGTCTTGCTTGCCAGGCTAGGAATGTAATGATAAACAATTAATCTATCCATCAAAAATGTGGTTTATGTGTTCAATCAACTGTTGATTAAGCTATGTATTTGATATTATATATTGATCATCAACTATTCTCAAATATTAACTTGAGGTCTTTGCTCAACAAACTAAAAATGTGTAAGAATTCTGCGATTGTTTTTAAATCATTTGTTTCATTCGCTGACCTTGATTTTATGAAAATAAATATGAAGTAGATTCATTGAAGTCTGTCCAATGAGACTGAGGTGCATCAATTTAAAGACCAATAATATTCTCAACAAGTGTGCATGTTCAAACCTTACAGTAGATGCAATTTCAGGTGAAGTGTTTAAAATTGTTACATTTTACCCTAAAGTCAGTGTTGTCAGTAACGCGTTACTGTCATCTGATTACTTTCTTTCAGTAACGAGCAATCTGACACGTTCATTTTTTCAAACCAGTAATCTGATTAAAGTTAGTGTCCTTATTGCCTGTGCATTACTATTTTGTTGTTGCCTCATAATGTACGTAGAATGAAGAATACTGTAGTCATGTACGAAGAGCATTTGAATGGAAAATAATGCTCTTGAGTTTGGGAGTGACATCACATCTCACGTTTTCAAAAAAAAAAAAAAAAAAAAAAAACGGTCACGTGTATTACCATGCTGTGTGAGTGCTGTCTGCCTTGGCGGCCAACAACATAGCCTGGCTACCTCGTCAGGATGCTAACTGTGAAAGGCAGGAGAGAAACCACAAACGGCTGCATTTTCTCACTGGAAATACAGCCATTACTTCACATTTCTGTCAACTAAAGATGACAAAAATATCTCCGTGCATTGCAAACTTTGCGCTGGCTCAAAAACACTGTCGACCGCTAAAAACTCGACACCCAATTCAAGAAACCATTTGGAATTACAGCACAACGCGACAAAACTCGAAAAAAAGCCTACAGGTCATAAGACAGCTAGCACTTCTACAGTTTGTAACTGATCTTTACGTACATTTTACAGTGATAAACCATAAGCGGACTTTTACTTTTGTGGGAGGGGAGGCAAAACATGTTGATGACTCTGAAACAAAAGTAAAAAATTTGGACACACCTCATCAGTTTTATATATTTTCACTACTACTGTAAATTCTCACTGAAGACATCAAAACAATGAACGAGCATGTGGAATCATGTACGTGGCATAAAAAAGGTGAAAAAGGTTTTATATTCTACATCAGGGGTGCCCGATCCCAGTCCTCGAGAGCCCCTATCCAGCTTGTTTTCCGTGTCTCCCTCCTAAATCAAATGATCAGCTCATCAGCAAGCTCTGCAGCAGCCTGGTTATGATCCTGATTAGTTGATTCAGGTGTGTTAGAGGAGGGAGACATGGAAAACAAGCTGGATAGGGGCTCTCGAGGACCTGGATTGGGCACCCCTGTTCTACATTCTTCAAAGTATCCATCTTTGAGGTGTCTCCAAACATTTGGCCTATACTGTGTATACATATACATCTTGACACTGTTCGTGTTCAGTCCTCGGTTCAAGCTCAGGTGTTGTTGGTAGCTTTTGAAAGCTAAGTTTAAAGAAATTCTACATATCAATTTTGCCTCCTCAGGTGTAGTTTTGGCTAAGCAATGCTAAGGACAGTCTCTGATTTTGACCCATTATGAAATACTTTGCAGCATTCTTGTTCGTTTCATTCATTTTTGTTGTTTGTTTTATTGCTTTACAACTTTTATAGACAACATTTTAACAGCTAGGTCTTTATTCTAAAGGGGAAGTTCCGAATTTTTGACATTAGGCTTAGTCTTGGAGTTAGCGGGGGTTTAATTAGTCATTGGAGTTAATTTGAAAAAATTCCATGCAGTTTGTCAGATATTTGTTAATTTCAGGGCTCCGGAGTGGCTAATTCAATGGTGGTTGAAATCAAGTCCATCGACTAATTAAACCCTGCTAACTCAAAAATTAAGCCTTATATGAAAAATTAAATTACATCTGATGACATTTTTCTGTTGTCATTTTTCTGTTGCGGCAGCAAAAGAAGAAAAATTGGTAAAAAGTAACTGATAAGTTACTTTTAAAGTAACTCAGTTACTTGGATAATAAAGTAATCAGTAAAGTAACTAAATTACTTTTTATGGGGTGTAATCAGTAATCAGTAATTAAATTACTTTTTCAAGTAATCTGTGACAACACTGCCTAACGTACAATATTTTACAACAATTGGGGCCCATTGTTATATTCATTAATCGTATTTTAGGAAACACTTTGTGATAATTATCTGTTATAACTAGTTAATAAATCATTCCTACACTGTTAATAAATGATATATTGTTGACTTATTAAGTATTTGTTATGCATTTATAATGATGCCGTATAGACAGTTAATATATCATAAACTGATGTTTAATTAGTAATAAATGAATTTTTAGCTGTATGTCAATGATTTATACCAATAGCTTATAAATGAGCTTTAGATAATAAACAAAATATTAGTAATTTACTAACTAATGACATCTTAAGAACCAGTTGATAGTTTATTTATGTTATTGGGATGTTATTCTAAAGTTGCAACTACTCCTCATATCGTAATTGTTAGTCAATGAGGAATAAGTCCAATTTTGGAATAACATCCCAACAACATACATACACTTATAACTAATATTTAATATATTAACTCAGACTTTAAAGATCAGTTGGTAATGGTTTGCTTACCATCTACTAAAGTTAGAAGAGCAGCAAGTAGGTTGAACAAATTGAAGGTACAGAAATTTCATGTGATATTAAAAATGTTACATTTTTGTACCTCAAGATTTTTCCACCCATAGGCCTTTATGTGTGCTGTACTTTAGCAAAGAAAAACCACAGATGAAATGTGAACATTTTTGTTAACAAAACATAAAAAACTGTTAAGAAACCCTTAACAAGTCAACAATTATTAATATATTAATAGTTTATTAATGATCTATTAGCAATGACAACGGATATTTATGTCACCTGTATTTTAAATTAAGCCATGGATTTCAGTATGTGTTGCACTGGCATTTTCCATGTCATTTATTAGCAGACACTTAAAAACTCTTTTGTGTAGTAGTTTGAACATGCGAGACGAAAAGTGATGAAATGTGTAAAACAAAAAAACAAAAATGTCCTAGAGTAGGGTTTCAAATTTATTTTGTGCTCATCTTGATTTTCCACCTATCAGCCCGCTATACCTAAATTTTTTGAGTGGTGTAGTTAAGGCTGCGTCATTGCAGCATTCAAACATAATGAGCAGAGCCATAATTCCCTGATGTGAAAATGAACCACATTCTCGGTGCATTGAATCGCATCACAATCCTAAATGATTGCTTTATTTGTGTTGCCGAGCCCCATCGGGCAGATGCAAAGCCCTGTTTACATGCAGAATTACCCTGCACTGTGAAAAGGAGCTTCTCTCTACAGTGTTGCCTTTCATGCTGTGCCCTGTGACTAAAAAGGCGCCCAAACTGCTGCCACACCCAGCATCTGGCACCTCGTTGCACACTTGGTGCAATGTGATTTCATGGCTGCTCCTAGATCATCCCGAACATACAGGCACGCCTTCCCCGTCACAGTCTTCATCCCTGCGTGGAGCACTGCCAGGATCCAAATGGCATTGTTGGCAAAGAACGATGAACAATGGAGCTTTTGCATCAATGGGGATTAGCCTCACATTCCCCTCTCTGAAGCAGCACCTGACTGGCACACGTTGTGATAGCAGGTGGAGAACAGGCCAGATTCATCCTCCACTTGTAATGCCTAGACTCGTTTGCTTGATCTGGGGAATTGCCGCAGTGCATGCACAGACCATTGTGGCATCTCAGCAGGGAGGTGAGAAAAGGAAAGAGCGATCAAAGAGATTACCTGTATAATAGTTGTCATGTGGCAGTATTCTTAGATTGTGTGCTTATTGTTGGAACATATTTAAGCAACAGTAAGGAATGACTTTATTTTTGCTCTAGGGTTCCTCCTACAGTTGTCTATGTTATTGAAGGTTAATTTAGACGGTGGCTGAGATGAAGTTTGTCAGGTATGCAGTCTTGGAAATAGTTGCTTAAAATCCAAGGCATTGTGTTTGGCAATAAATTTTTATCACAGTTCCGACTGAGGGCACAACCTTATGCATTTTCTTGCCGAATTATACAATAAACCGTTGGACATGAACATCAATCTACGCATCTGTCAGAAGATCCACAGCTTTCTCTAGAACAGGAAACAGAGGCTGAACATCAACAACAACAGATCCTCCCCTCTGGCTGTGTTTTTTTTCACCCTGTTTTTTCTCCATCTACACAAACCATTTCATAACCCACCACGGCTCTGTCAAGATTTACAAGTATGCTGTACTAGTATGCAACATAGGACTAATCAGCAACAACAAAGGAACTGGATACCGTGCACAGATGGACCAAACAGTGACCTGATGCACAGACCATGACCTCCAACTCAATACATCAAAAACAAAAGAACTCATTGTTGACCTAAGATGTCAGCCATCACCCATAAACCCCTGTTCTTATCAAATGTGAATCCATCTTCATCACTGACACATTCAAACTCCTTGGTACCTACATCAGCAATAACCTCTAATGGGAAAAAAATGCAGATCGCATCCACAAAACAGCCGAACAAAGACTCTTTCATCTCTGACAGCTAAAGAAGTTCAGAGTATGGCCTCATCTCCTGCTCTGCTTCTACACAGCCATCATTGAAACCATCCTCACCTCATCCATCACAGTCTGGTTCTGCAGTCTTGACACACTTTGCCGGAAGAAACTAGAGCGCATCAAAAATCATCAATTCACACCTACCATTCCTTGAATCAGTCCCCCACAAAAGAACACTCTACCGAGCCCGCAAGATCACCTCTGCGCCCGCTCACCCTGCTCACTACGCCTTCCAGTTTACTGCCTTCTGGGAGGAGTTACTGGACAATGGCTTTAAAAAGAACCCGCTTCAAATACAGTTTTTTTCCCACAGCAATACATATCCTGAACTCCAACCTTTTGAAAACTTCTTCACTTTTCTGTGCATTATCGTATGTCAGACTGTCAGAAATCAAATTCCCCCAGCCTAGCATCATTCATTCATTCATCATTCATTTCATCAATTTGAAGCCTAGTAGTCATCAGCTAATAAGCCACTACCTGACCAAATTCAAGTTAGTGAAATAAAATTGTAAAAGAGGCCAAGTCATTAGTTAACTCATTTGCTCCCAAAAACGTATAAATACGTTCTATTTTTAATTGCTTCAGTGTCCCAAAAACGTATTTATAGGTCTTTTGCGTTTTTTTTTTTTTTTTTTTTTTTTTTTACAAGAGGCATCTATAGGTGCCGATCTATCTATAATATAATGCACAAAGCTCAAAACCCATGTTAAAGCAATAAAACTGGCCACTGGAGGTCAGTAGCGCATTTGGTAAGAACTCATCTCGGGGCAAGAAAGGAAGTGAAGAAAAAGATAGTCAGGAAACGGAAGTTGGAGGGATCTTGTGAAGACACGTGAGAATTTGAGAAAAATGTGGAGAACGATCGGGGGAAAAAAGGCAAACGACATTGGAGGAGTGTTTTGAAAAGAAAACAAAACCATCGTCAAAGAAGGATTTTTTAAAAATCTATCTTGATGAGACAGATGGTCCACAACAGCGTCAGGTTCCACACGCGTTCTGCGGAGCTCACGTTGCGTTACTCCTTAGCCCGAGGTTGAAGCCAGCGATGAAGATGATGAAGATGATCAAAAAAGTGAGACCGGACTCATCAGATTAGCGCGGGAGCAGCCGAGAGCCTTCCCCGTTGTCATGTGCGCAAATAGTTCAACAGTTCAATAGTTTAGTTATGTGTAAATAAATGGTGACTTTGCGATCAAAAGCTCTATTTGTCTTGTTGTTTATCTTATTTTGTAAAAGGAAAACATTATTCAGATGTTTGGAATGTAACTAAAGCAAAAAATAGCTGTGTATAAGTCAAAGTTATGTTTGAAATGTATGCTTTCACAAAAAGCTCAGTTTCTCCGTTTTTTTCATTAGAAATTGGAAAATTGCTCAAACTAAGCTATTTTCTAATGCTGATTTCTAAGGAATGGAAAAAGATATGAACTAACTTTTTTTTCCGCTGAAAGAAGAGAGTCTAATCTTTCTTTTGGTGGGTTCCATGCAATTAGCAATATAACAGAATTTTCTGTGGGCCTTGCAAAATCAGTCAAAATCAAGTAAAATTCCTGGGAGCGAAGGGCCTTGCTCCGGTGAAAATGGCTGGGAGTGAATAAGTTAAAGAAGCTTATTGGAACATTTTTGCTCAACAGCAAAACACAGCTTGTGTTATAACTTAAAACATAAAGTAATAAAGAAAAAGGGTGAACTTCATTAAGCTTGTAGCAATGTTTCATAATAACTGCGCATTCAGAACAGTAAAGCTCATACTATCCAAGTCATAATACAATGTGAAGTTACTCTAGCAATACGATTATATTTACCACTTGCTGTTCTTGAGCCCCATACACCGCACGACCCAAGGAACAACACATTTTATTCAACAGAATACACATGACATAGAAACAGCAATCACCACTCTGAGTCGTGCTTGCCACAACTACCCATCATCCATCGCGGCGGAACAGATAAATATTTTAATCTTATATAAATTGTCATGTTGCCTAGGCAACGCAACATTTTATAAAAAAGTAAAATATTTACTTACCAAATCAATGTGAAGTAAGTACATTAAGTGATGGTGCTGAAGAGAGCTCTAGTTGACGGTGCGCTTCATCGTGGACGTGTGCGAGAATGTTTTAGTGTCAGAAAAGCGCGAAATAGACGAGGCAGATCTGTGCATGTCTGAAAGAACGCTCAAAGAACACTGGGTACATAAAATTATTTTTTGACATAAATCAAGTGAGTCATGTTATCCAGCTTAAAATTACTTCAGTACTTGTTTATTAAAAATCAGTGTTCACAACAGGTTGATAAAAATTAAGTTTATAATTTATGTTGTATATTTTCATTTACAGTGTAGTGAAACCTATGGAAGGCCAATGTTACGTACAATATTCAGTCCCATATGTCCGTCTGTTTGTGTTCAAGATAAGCTCTTTTTTCATTGAAATTATTATCAAACTTGCACGACGTTTTGTTGTATAAATTCCAAATTCATATTCAATTCACAAAACTAAGGGGTCCGAGGAATAAGAGATGGTGGAATGTTGTGTCTCTGGCTTTCAAAGTTAATCTTGTGTTTTGATTTTTTTTCCCCCAACTATTGTTTGTTTTTGCTCTATTGGATAAACTGTAAGTGATAGCCTATAACAGTATAAATCAGGGTTAAACTTGCCAGGTCTTTTTCTCCACTGAGTGATAGCGCCAACATGACTGTGAATAGTTGTCTGTCACTGTTTGTGCGCTGCGATTGACTGGCGGCCAGTAAAGGGTGTGTCTTTTGCCAGGAGTCAGGTAGATTAAAATGGGATTGAAATTCACACCACTTTTCTGAGTTCATTTATACTGACCTACATGAATTGTGTTTGATTGTGTCGTTTGTGCAGTGGCAAGCATCCAGAGACTCCCAGCGGTGTCAGTGATGACTGACATTAACTTTCCCATGAAAGGCCGTAAAGGCATGGTGGACTGGGCTAGGAACTCTGAAGATAAGGTGGTCATCCCAAAAGCCCTCTTTGTCTCCCAAAGTGCAGGTTGGTTTCCAAATATTTCCCATATTTTTCTGTAGTCATAAAAATATCTCCTGATAAAACAAATATTCAGATATATCATTCAGTGGCTTTTGTATTTTTTTTTTTCTTAATTCACTCCATACTTAGTCAACAATTTCTAGCGGCCTACATGATGACACATTTGAAGCCCATTACTAAAGATAAAAAAATTAAATATGGAGCTAATTTTTAAACATGATTGTAGGTGCTATACCAGTCTGCTTCGTTGTGCTTGTTTAGTCACTGTTGGTTCAGCATTATGTTTTTGTACAGCTCCTTATGACTGTTTAGACTATTAGGTTAATTGCTACTATCTGTCTTAACTGGTATATATCAATGATAACAGAATAATGTATGTGCCTACAGAGAAAACTGCATCACATTTTTGTCCCGACTGCTTTACTTTAGTTTGGTAAAGAACTTGTCCAAAGAACAAATTAATGACCATAATCCTTAACATCTGATCCATTAGTACTGTTATAGCATCGAAAAAAGAACATTTAATTAGGAAATGTTTTCGAAAATCACGCATGAACAGTTTGTCTTTGTATTAACCAAGTAAAATTACGTTTTTTTTTTTACCACCATTATTGTGAGGGAAAAAATTTTTAAAATGTTTTTGGTACATCACATTTGGCTAACGATCTATTATGACTTCATATCTTGTTTCCCATTAGACATGGAGGGATCACCTGTCTTCATTTTGGGAACAGTTCTTTACAAGACCCTTGGACTCATGCTACCATCACCAGAGTAAGACCAATCTGTGTCATTCACATATATTGCCTGCTGTGCTTTAAGAAAAATACAAAATAAAAGCCTTTTATGATTATTATTTAAAAGTTCCATAGTTGTAAAACTTTTTTCTTTTTGAATTCAGAGATTCACTCTCTGCACTCTCTCTCCACTTTTATTATTATTATTTTTAACAGAATACGTCACCTCCAAGATACCTTGTTTAAGGTTGCCAAAGGGAATAAAGGGATTATATAATGCGGTATTACGGTAGCCTATTCTCATTATAAATTTAATACAAAATATAATTGCCATTATTTAATAAACAGTTTATGAAATAGCCTCAGTATTATTCTGCATTCCTAAACCATAAGTAGTTTAGAGCAGTGGTCCCCAACCTTTTTTGCACCACGGACCGGTGTGTCATAGGCTTTTTTTTTTCACGGACTGGCAATGTGTAGCAGAAAATGACAGTACTGTAAATATAAAATAACACGACGTGGCTAAAGACAAACATTAAGTGTGGGGAAAATGTAATTCACTGTACGCTGAATTAAACTGTTTTAACAGTGGCCTCTCCTAAAATTTGAAGAAAATTATCCTTGGTCGCAAGCATATTAGCTTATTATTATTATTATATTATTATTATTCTAATTAGTTATCTCCAATCGTGAAAGGTTTCTTGGATTGAGCAATACCGTTCGCCACGAGGTGTGATGCTTTCAGTGCATTCACTTTTGTTGCCTCATTTGCTGGCTTTTAGCCACATATTATGCAGAATGAATTTGGTTGTAAGCTACTTTTCTTGCTCAGGAGGTGGCATTTTCCCCGTAAAAAAGGTGCCCAAAGACGTTGCCGCCCGCAACACACAGCTAACAGCAGCTAATGCTACTGTTTACATTGGCTGAGCTGCAAAAACCCCAGTGAGGGCGGCCAACCACAAGAGGGCGACGTACACACATCTCTACTCGGATTAGTATAGCTGTGTCAAGAGGCAAAGGCCAGATTGCGGTCGTTAACAAATCATTCATTATTTTTCAGCTGCCGGTAGCAAATGGAAACTGGCCCGGTGGTTGGGGATCAGTGGTTTAGAGTAATGGTAGAGTACAGGAATTTCATTTAACATTGTGGAACATTGTTGAAATTTCTGTTCGGCTACCTGCAAAGTTTGAGCTTGAGAGTTTGAGAAGTAGGGGCGCTGGAAGTAACTCACAGCAGAGGTGCTGAGGATCTTTTTTAATTTTTCCCATCCAAAACAGCCATTTCGGTCCAAATTTGTCATTGCGCGTTTTCTCCATACAAGGCGAACACAATGGCAGTACACACGCATGGCGGATAGTTTATGAACTACTTCTAGGCTACTACAAAGACAGTGTTCTAGTTCAACTAGAGTCTGTGTTAGTTTTTGTATTGGAAGTAACAGCGCTCGTGTATTATAATGTCATTCTCCGCAGCTAGACGGTGCAATGACACACAACTACATTTCTCTCTTCTTCAGAAATTACAGAGCAAGTTACAAGTAGACACACATATATCATACAATATAGCACGAGTATGACACGACGCACAGGTCACGCGCAGGGATTTTTTGTATGAAATAAAGGAGAACTACCAGTCATGGCTGGGGGGGTCAGCAATAGTAAGAAAAAGGCGGTGGCGGACTGAAGGGGGGGAGGTTGTGTGTGAGTGTGTGTATGCGCAAATGTATCAGTATTTGTACATGTCTGTACACAAAATAAGAGTCGCAGGGCCTTGCACCCGGCCTTGGCAAGAGATCAAGGGCAAGAGATAGGTCCATCTGCGCAGCTCGCTCCAGCATATGGGAGGGGTGGGGTAAGGGTGTTCGGGAAAGGGAAGGAACATTATAATCAAATTAAGCCGAATAAGTAATTTAATATGTCCAAATACGGTTGGTCTTCAGTCAAATTTGCGCTCCTCATGGAGTAAGCGAAATCTCAGGTCCCTTAAATCATTGCCAAAAGTCGCGGTCTGACTCGACAGTTCAGTCACCTGCCCCGACAGTTCCGTCACCTGGCGCAAGGTAGCATCCACTTTTCTCCATCCTTCCTCGGATCGAACCGTGAGTCCACGGACCCAGTTCTTGATCCGAGCCTCGACGTGATCTTCCAATGCTTTGAATTGCACCGTTTGATCCGTGGTCAATTTGTTGATTTCCTTGAAAGCTGCCGTCTTGGAAACTTTCCGGTAGAGCAGGACACATCCTAAGCCAAGCAGCGTCACTCCAAACAGCCAAATATCCACGATATCTTCTACGGACAGAACAGTAAGACACGCTGGCTTCCAGTGATCCCATGATTCTCTCACATAACCAGCGGCGAAGGTCCCGTCCGGGCAAGACGGCTCTCCTGGTGCACCGTGTCTTGTTGAAAAAATCTTGTCAATTGCGCTGAAAGACCAACTAATCAGATCCATTTTCGTATGAGAGACCAGCGCGGTTGAGCCACATAGGAAATACAAAAAAAGACAGACTAGACTAGATGAAGATAGCAGCAAGCAGCAGCACGGAGGAAACACATCCGCCCCTGTCGAAGGCAGGAAGAAGAAACATAATTCAGTCCAGAATTCAATGTGGCCCGGTAGCATGCAAGGCGTCAGGTGGTGACCGTGTTGTTAATTTTTTTTTTTCTTTTTTTTTTGAATAAACACTTTTACAACATATATATTTAATTCCCAAAGTTAAATACACTATTGTTTCGATATGTTTTATTCTATTATTTTTAACCCTCAAAAATTGTACCAAAACTTTTTCTTTTCTCCCCAACACTTGGGGGTGGTGCAGCACCCCACTTCCTGCGTTACGGCACGGGGGCACATTTTGCCTCAAATAGAATCACAATAACGGCCTGTGTTGCATGAAAAATGCACTTAATTAGGTCTGACCTTCCTAAATAGAACAGAGGGCTGTCACAAATCAAACACCTGGTTTTAATGCATCCCTTGGACCAATATCCCAAGGACAGCGCAGCCTTTGCCATGACCACTCCACCATTTGCAGGTTGAGTAGCTGGCTTTACTATGCGTGTGAGGGTGTGAATGTGGATGTCTCTAAGTGAGACGTGACAGTGAACCTCTCAGAAGGATAAGCCGATCAAAACTAGGTGTCAGACTTAAAGAGGTTACCTTTTGCCAAATGTCAAGCTTGCGAAGTTCTATAAAGAACACGATAACTTTTTTCCACCTAAATGTAGTCATTCAAATGCACTCAGAGAAGAGTTTAATAAAAGGTCCATTGATACCCATTTTACACTATGTTCTGAAAGGGGACTCAAAGCATACAAAAGGCTTGACAAAAATATTCTCAGCTCCACCGGTGCTGGAAGGACAGCCTTTCTTTGTATAGGCAGTCGTTGCCTGACTTGCCGCAACGTTCCTTTAAAATAGGGACCATTCAGTCAACGATAAATTCACTGTGATTTTTGAAACATCACTTCAGTGGCCCTACTCAAAAGTAGATGAGCACACTATGCATCATACCCATTAGCAGCAATCTTTAATTTGCACTTTATGTATTCTGTTATATTTAGAGTAGAACAAAAATAGCAAATCCTGTGTAAGACGCTACTTTTACTTTCTATATGGAATTTTTCTGAGGATTAAAGAACTGAAACATTCTGATGGAGTTATTAAAGGGAAACATGGACTTAAAGACTTATAGGCTCTAATAAGCCACAATTGTTCTCTGATACTAAAATATGTTATTAGAAAAACAAAAAATATTGCCATTGATTTAAAATCTATAATATTTTGTACATGTTTTTACCTATGGAAAGAGGTATGTTTTTATACCTGCAATTGCTCGGGGTGATGACGTAGATTGTCACTGTCACTCGACAAATACTACCGCACGACTGCAATTCCTTTTACGCGGCGAGACATCCAACACATACGCTCATCGGTTAAAAGCGGCGAGTACTTACTATATGTTTTTTTATTGAGTCTTTTATTACCTTTTCATTGCCTCAAAATACTTTTTGCAAGTGTTTTAAGCATTGCGTTTTCTTGTGGTAAATTTAAAGCAGATTGTTGATCTGTTGACCACAGTAGTCACGTAGCATATTCAAATCACCCTTATTTGATATTGCTATGTTTAAGTATTTTCTTGAGTTATCTTTAGTATGTTCTGTCTGTATGCATCCGAACAAAACAAGCCGAAAGCACACGGTTGTACTTTGGGTGTCAAATCCGCCTCTTGTACGACATTTCGCTGGTGTACCACATTTTGGCAGAACACCGTTTTTTTTTCGTACTCTCGTCTGGTCTCATCGCGTCTTTCCTGTTCATTTTGCTTTTGCTGCTCATTTTGTGAAATATTGACAAAGCTGTTATGCTCATTAAGTTCTCTCTTAGGTTGAAACTGAAAGGGTTGAACATATGACATGTTTATGTCGCTAGAGTCATTCTCAGGAATCCCGGCGACCTACTAGTTAAACTAATCTTACAAATTGTATAAAAAATAAAATGTCAAGAGGGGTTTCAATATCCAATTATTTTAACTCTTAATAATGTTTATCTTTTAAGTACTACAAGTCTTTCTATCCATGGATCCTTTCAAGAAAAAATTAAATTCATGATTTTCAGATACAAAATCTACAAGATAAAATAAGATTCTTTGGCGACATTTATACCAAACTGAAGTGACAATTAATCTTGGTATTTCAGAGTAGAATAAAATAGAATAAGTGTTTATTGATTTGGAGGGGGTGATTAATTTTTATCATGAAAAAGGAACAATAACATTGGAAAAATCCCCTAAAAGCACCAAAATATGTGTGCATATTCACATATAAAAAGAAATGAAACTGATAGAACAAGAAAATGTGATTATTGGAGAAATTGCAAGTGTTGCTTCTTTGACGAGTAAACCCCATGGGGTCACCTTTATGTCAGGACACTTTCCTGTTGATTAGGGAACATTTCAGGCTCATTTCCTGTTGATATCAGATCATTTCCTGTTGATATTTTGATGTACATGGGCATGGTCAAGGTCATGGACTAATAGATGCGTCAATGGAATCTAAGTATATTGGCATCAATAGAATTGACATACATGTTGGTCAATGGCATCGACACCCAGTACATAGATAGTGTAAAGCGCTTTGAGCGCCTTGAAAGGTGGAAAAGCGCTATATAAGTATAACACCATTTACCATTTACCATATGCATCAATGGAATCCAAGTACATTGGCATCAACAGAATCGACACACAATAGCATGGACAGATGTGGCCGTCAATGGCAAGGACGTACATGGCCGTCAATAGCATGGACGTATACGGCCGTCAATGGCGTGGACGTATATTGGCGTCAATGGCATAGACTGGCATGGCTGTACATGGCATCAAATTACTTGGGCGCCAGTTGAATGTCAATTGGTTATAATGGTAAAATTTTGGTAAAAAATCACAACCACCCACGTTCTTCTGCCATTGAAAATGAATAGAAGGACATACATGGCCGCCAATGGCTTCCCTTTAAAAATGAATGGGAACGTTTTGGTGACTTTTGGGGGAATTGCACGTTTTTGGCAAATTATGTATAGAACTTTTATGCCCTGTACCTTTCTGAAATTTTCTATGTATAATTTATGTGAATATGATAAAACAAAAATGTAGGACTATAAAAATTTTGAAAAAAAACCTACGTTTTGGCGGGAACGGTAATTTTTGGGGGGTCATCCAAAAGGTTCCCTGCGTTGCACGAGAATTGCGGTCATTTTGACATTTCAACGGTTCCACACAGTCAAACGGTTTTGGCTGGGCAGCGTGCCAAAGAAACGTCATTGAAAACAAAAGGAATTTTATAGATAGTAGCTTATACTGTAGATAGTGGCAATTTTGCTTTTTATAATAAATACCATATACTGTATACAGTACAGACAGATATTGATGAAAACTGTGCATGACCAAGTGCCATACATGTAGGCGTGAAAGTCAACTGTACATGAAAAAATGATTATTCATCTGGGCAAAAACTGGGCTGCCACTTTATTCATCTTTTTAGCGCCTGTCGACAGGTGAGCTGAAAATTATTCCAGCTTTCTTTAGCTGAAATGAACGGTACACTCGAAAATAATCACCATTCAATTGAAGTGTACCTTTAAATGAACAAACACAACAAGCAATTTGTAGGATAAAACTTTATTCATTACAAATATTGCGTATTTACTGTAAGTGTCGTGAAATAAATTAGGGCCAAAATTGACATCCCCTACTTCAAGTATAATACTGTAGGTATTGTTTTCATTGTGCTATTATCCACTTCTGTAATGGAATACTTGGGAAAATCTAAAACCTGTCCAAAATGATACATTGTACCTGTCTACAACTATGCTTTTATAGTTAAGGCAATGCTTTTGATACTGCTCTTGCGCAGGTTAAGACGTCCAATTACTTTTACAACAGGTTTTGCAGTCACATTGTAATGTAAAGGGTTGTAGACAGGTTAATTTCAACAATGACATTTATTCTTTTTGCCATTTTCTTGGTGTGTGTTTTAGGAACCACACAGTGGTGAACTCCAAGGTCATTGCTGTCACTGTTAGGCCAGAGCCTAAGGCCATCCAGTCCCACCTGGAGATTGAACTGGCTCACCTGGCCAATGTAAGCACAGAATCATATTCTCATAAACTATTGTGAAGTTTTCATTGTGTCTACCATGACCTGTTAGCGTAGTTCATCAAGCTAGATAACTCATTTGCAAGCACTGTGTGGTTGATTATTATGAATAATCCTGTAATTACCTAAGACAATGTGTTTTATAACCCTTTTATCTTTCATTATCTCAGTTATAACATTTTTATTTTTATTGTAAGAGTGTGTTTGTCTAAGAGACTACCAGTGCAATATTCTCCAAAGTATCCCTTAAAGATATTTTAAGAAAATGTGTTGAAGGGCAAACACAGTGTTGTAGGTTAACTACAGTTCTGATGTTGATGATAATGAGAATTAATCATTTACTTTAATCACTTTTTGTTTCATAAACATTTTGCCAATTTTTGTGTCTTTCAGGGAACTCTCAACCCTCACTGTGCATTGTGGGACAACACTATAATGTGAGTACAACTCTACCCGATAATTCAATTAGTAGTGAAGCTTTTAGCATTGTCCAAGCATGCTTGAAATTCTTATTGGTATTACACAGTGAACAAACATCTACAGTAAGTCTATACATGATGATACCATTAACGCTTAGGGTTTAAACGTTACTGCGACAATATCTAAAATGTTCCCGATTTGCAGTTCAACAACATGTTTTAGTTCTTTTGGAGTTTTATATAATGATTTTTTTTTAAATACCAGACTGGTTTTGAGTTAGCCTTGAGCAACAAGTGTCTGAAATAATTACTTGAAAAGTGTTAATGATGCGAACATGATACTAAGTACCAGAGCCTTTGGCCTTATTGTACTGTATATACACCAGGATTCAAAACCATATTCCTAATAAAAAATAATAGTATCCAAGGTTTTGATGTGGACGGCTTTGAAAAATAGCAGAAGAAGAAGTGATTTGTGCTTTGACTTCAACTACTTTGGCCTTTGTGTCAGATACCTCTAAAGATGTCGTTTTCTCTTTGTATAAAATAATGATTATAAGATTTGTGACGGAGAAGGAAAACATCTGCTAGTTTAATTTTTGATTCTGAATACCTTATTTTCCTCTGATTTAACTGTCAGATTCATCATTTCTAAAGAAGTCAAGTTTCTGTAGGCAAAAGAACACTGGGTTCAGTGGCGCAGGAAGTTGGATGCTGCAGCACCCCCTGTTGTTGGGGAAGGAAAAAAGGTTTTTGTAGATTTTTGGGGGTAAAAATAAATAAATTAATTAAAAAAACATATTGAAACAATAGTGTATTTAACTTTGGGATATATATATATATATATATGTTGAATTTTTTTTTTTTTTTTTTATTATGATTTTTTTTAATAACATGGTCAGCACCTGACACCTTGCTTGTTACCGGGTCACGTTAAATAAAGTGCTATTTGTGAAAAGGGGGCGTTAAACCGAGGCATATTATTGGATCTTTTAGTTTTCAAACGGGCACTTTTATTTCCAATCCAAAAACTCCAACACACACTATAGGTGAAACAAAACGCTGCCTTTGTAGTAGCCTGGTAGTAGTACGTAAACTTTCCAGCATGAGTGTACTGCCATT
This sequence comes from Corythoichthys intestinalis, assembly GCF_030265065.1. Lineage (NCBI taxonomy): Eukaryota > Metazoa > Chordata > Actinopteri > Syngnathiformes > Syngnathidae > Corythoichthys > Corythoichthys intestinalis. Next base: position 11,557,196 of record NC_080404.1, read on the forward strand.
CTTCATGCCTTGTATGCAGGTCTCTGCAGGGTTCAAAAAGTCAAATTTAAGACTTTTAAATAATTTTTTACCATAATGAATAAAATTCAACACCCATTTCACATCGATACCGCCAAAAAACGTACAAAAGATTTGAGGAAAAATTGGAGGCCCGGAATTATTTGCAAAGTGTATGAAGCTCTTTCACACTGTGATACAAATGAGCACGAAGTACTACTAGTAGTAATACTGAAGTAGTAAAGGACGTTATGTCAATAGATTTTTAAGACCTTTCAATATTGTATTTAAGACATTGAATGAGATTTTCTCGAGAATTTTAGACATTTTAAGGCCTAAAATTCAAATGATTGGATTTAAGAAGACTTTTTTAGACTTTTTAAGACCCCGCGGATACCCTGTGTATGGAGAAAACTCGCAAGCCTGACAAATTTGTACCGAAACTGCTGTTTTTGGATTGGAAAAACTAAAAAAAGATCCTTAGCACCCCCTGCTGTGAGTGACTTCCAGCGCCCCTGACTAAGTTGAAAGATTTGTGACTAGAATAATATTGTAAATGAATACTATCACAAATCATGATGAATACTACAGGTAGTCTGCGGGTTACGACGTACCCGACTTACAGTATGTGATTTCGACTTCGCGACGCTGGGGTCTCTTTTTTTTTTTCTCCTTTTCTAAGGATTACGTTTGTGATGCATGCTTTTATCTTGGCGCACGAAGCACAGAGCAGGTAGTACTAATGGCACGCGAGTAAGAGTGCATGTACGCATGAAAGAGAACGTATTTGCGCACACGAAGAAGAGCGCACGGGTAAGCGCACACACGAGGAAAAGCGCATTAGTTCCAACGAAACCGCAGCCGAGTGAGAAAGAGAGGGGAAAACCTGCAAGTACATTTGTTGCTTGTGAAGCATCCACAGACTCAACACCAGTGTTGTTAATCCATACCTGTCAACCCGAGGCCATTGGCAATCTTACAAATAGTGACGTATGCCCTTACAAATTGGTAACTAATCTTACAACGTCGTATATAGCGTGCAATATGAAACAAAAATAAAACTCAATTTTTAAAATAATATGAATTTATTGGTAATATTGTAAAATATCACCTGGTGCATTCAAAGAACAATCAATATCTTCAGCTACATCATGATTACTAAAAATTTAACAGTGAATTTCTATCATGTTTTTGATGGCAATTCAGTTTGACTTGAAGGTAGTTCGTTAGTGTGTCCAATTATAAATTAAAAAGGTCAATTGAATAAATTAACTTACCGATGCAATCTTTGAGTCAAGGAACACTTCTTTTGCTAATTCTGAGAAGTGATCAGCAATAGTTGCGGGCAAATTGTGTTCGGCAACAAATTGGCAGAATAAAATCTCCGCTTTCGTCACTTTTCATTCTGCAGACTTCATCATTATGACCAGTGCTGTTAATCTTACTTTTAAAAAGTACAGTAATTAATTACAGTTACAAATGTCTTTTCCCCAAAAGTTATTGAGCGAGTAGCTCAGTTACCTGAATCTAAGAGTAATTAATTACTTAGCAAAGTAACTGGTGTTACCTTTCATGTTTTTTTTTTCATTTTTAAAAAAAACAAAACAAAAAAAAAAAAAAAACAAAAAAAAAACATAGTAACCTTTGCTATGTTCGGAAGTCATTTAATGTTGTGAATCAACCGTTAAAGTTGTTAAAATTGCTCCCGTTTTTGTATTAGTTCCCTTCTGTCTACTTTCGACATGTGAAAGTTTTAAAACTGTTTCATCATTTAAAGGTAGATTCAAGTCAAGATTTTGCCGATTTAGAAGTATTTCAGATAAAACGTTCGCTAGAAAGGTTCACTACAACAGAGCCTTTCTGAGAAGTCTACTTCTTTAAAATGGCGGCTGTTTACCAACGCCACCGAGTCTGTCATTTTGCATGTAGTTCTATATCTAGGTGTAGATTGTAGGCTGTCAGCTACAGTCAGGAAATATTGGAGCCACCTAGCCTAGCATCAGGTTTGCTACAGCGTCACAACAAACACTCTTCTCTCTCCGAGTCTCTGACTTTTCTCGCATCATTCAACCAAAGTAACGCATGATAATGCACATTGTCTCGATGCCGAAACGGTGACAAAATCCGAACGGAGAAAAAAAAAATGTAATGCACGAAAAACGTACAGATTTTGAAGGTACGGCGTACACATTTAAAAGTCAGTGCTCACTTGTACAAATTACGCCGAAACCGTACAACTTGACAGGTATGTTAATCTTACTTTAAAAAAGTAATTAATTAAAGTTACAAATTACTTCTCCCAAAAAGTAATTGAGTTAGTAACTCAGTTACCTGAATGTAAGAGTAATTAGTTAGCAAAGTAACTAATGTTACCTTACTTTTTTTTTTTTTTTTTTCATTCCAAAAAAACAAAAACAACATAGTAACCTTTGCTATGTTTGGAAGTCATTTAATGTTGTGAATCAACCGTTAAAGCTGTTAAAATTGCTCCCATTATTGCATTAGTTTCCCTCTGTCTACTTTCGACATGTGAAAGTTCTAAAACTGTTTCATAATTAAAAATAGATTCAAGTCAATATTTTGCCAATTGATGAGTATTTTAGTTACTTAGGTCTGCTTGGAAGGTTCTCTACAACTAAACCTTCCTGAGAAGTCTACTGCTTTAAGATGGCGGCTGTTTACTAATGCTGTCCAGGCTATCATTTTGCATCTAGTTCTCTATGCATGTGCTAATGCTGCTGTGTCTGTCATTTCGCATTTAGTTCTGTATACATGTGATATCTACCGTATCATCATGTGGGCGTAGTTTGTAGGCTAACGGCTAAAGTCAGGTATTATTGGAGCCACCTAGCATCGCGTTTGCTACGGTGTCACAACTCCCTTCCTTCCTCCCCACTCCCATTCTGCTCTCTCATCTCCGTGAGTCCGTGTCTCTCAGACTTTTCTCCTGTCATTCAACCAATGTAATAACGCATAGTAATGCACGCCTTTACATCAACAGTAACAGTAACGGCGTTGCCAAGCCGATAAAAATAATTAATTAGAGTACTCACTACTGAAAAAAATAACGCTGTTAGTAACGGTGTTATACTGTAAGAACGTTATTAACAACACTGGGCAACACCCATACATAACAACTTTTATACTGTTTATTTTGCGTTTTCAATCGTGGCCGAATACATATATATTATATATATATATATATATATATACACACATGTATATTCATATATTTTTGATGATGTGCGGACACTAACTGATACATGCTAATCATTTGAATGGCAAACGATGGCTGTAGCAGCAGCTAGTTATAAGCGCAAATTTGAATTGCTGTTATTGAAGATGAAACACATTTAATTTCATTTTTATTTTATTTCATTTGTTGATGTTATGAACAGCCGAATAAAGTCAGAAAATCACCCAGACATACAGTGGGGCAAATAAGTATTTAGTCAACCACCAATTATGCAAGTTCTCCTACTTGAAAAGATTAGAGAGGCCTGTAATTGTCAACATGGGTAAACCTCAACCATGAGAGACAGAATGTGGAAAAAAAACAGAAAATCACATTGTTTGATTTTTAAAGAATTTATTTCCAAATTAGAGTGGAAAATAAGTATTTGGTCACCTACAAACAAGCAAGATTTCTGGCTGTCAAAGAGGTCTAACTTCTTCTAACTAGGTCTAACGAGGCTCCACTCGTTACCTGTATTAATGGCACCTGTTTTAACTCATTATCGGTATAGAAGACACCTGTCCACAATCTCAGTCAGTCAGTCACACTCCAAACTCCACTATGGCCAAGACCAAAGAGCTGTCGAAGGACACCAGAGACAAAATTGTAGACCTGCACCAGGCTGGGAAGACTGAATCTGCAATAGGTAAAACGCTTGGTGTAAAGAAATCAACTGTGGGAGCAATTATTAGAAAATGCAAGACATACAAGACCAATGATAATCTCCCTCGATCTGGGGCTCCATGCAAGATCTCACCCCGTGGCGTCAAAATGATAACAAGAACAGTGAACAAATATCACAGAACCACACGGGGGGACCTAGTAAATGCCCTACAGAGAGCTGGGACCACAGTAACAAAGGCTACTATCAGTAACACAATGCGTCGCCAGGGACTCAAATCCTGCACTGCCAGACGTGTCCAGGCCTGTCTGCGGTTCGCTAGAGAGTATTTGGATGATCCAGAAGAGGACTAGGAGAATGTGTTATGGTCAGATGAAACCAAAATAGAACTTTTTGGTATAAACACAGGTTCTTGTGTTTGGAGGAGAAAGAATACTGAATTGCATCCGAAGAACACCATACCCACTATAGCATGGGGGTCGAAACATCATGCTTTGGGGCTGTTTTTCTGCAAAGGGACCAAGACGACTGATCTGTGTAAAGGAAAGAATGAATGGGGCCATGTATCAAGAGATTTTGAGTGAAAATCTCCTTCCATCAGCAAGCGCATTGAAGATGAGACTTGGCTGGGTCTTTCAGCATGACAATGATCCCAAACACACAGCCAGGGCAACAAAGGAGTGGTTTTGTAAGAAGCATTTCAAGGTCCTGGAGTGGCCTAGCCAGTCTCCAGATCTCAACCCCATAGAAAATCTTTGGAGGGAGTTTAAAGTCTTCTGGATCTGCATGGAGAAATGGGCCAAAATAACAGCAACAGTGTGTGAAAAGCTTGTGAAGATTTACAGAAAACGTTTGGCCTCTGTTATTGCCTACAAAGGGTACATAACAAAGTATTGAGATGAACTTTTGGTCCTGACCAAATACTTATTTTCAACCATGATTTGCAAACAAATTCTTTAAAAATCAAACAATGTGATTTTCTGTTTTTTTTTTTTTTTTTTTGTCACATTCTCTCTCATGGTTGAGGTTTACCCATGTTGACAATTACAGGCCTCTCTAATATTTTCAAGTGGGAGAACTTGCACAATTAGTGGTTGACTAAATACTTATTTGCCCCACTGTATGTCATCGTCATTTCGTAGCTTAGCCCGCTGTCTAGCTAGGACTTAGTTCCAACGTCTTTGCAAAGACAATACAGTGACAAATAATACATGTTTTTGGATAGATATTTTGAGATTTGGGGGTTATTTAGGAATACTTAAAGGGTTAGGTTCGAAATTCTAGTTATGTCGCCAGTGTAGGAACGGAACTTGTTTGTAACCCAGGGACTACCTGTATCTAAAATTAAGGATTCTTGCTTTCACATGGAAATTAAGCTTTATATAAGTAACTACTAGAACACTCACACAAACCAAAAATACTCAAGTATTGGTTATGATGTGTGGTGCTTCTGTGAAGGAGATGCTGCCAGTATTGCATCAAAACTAATATGAGTCAGTCATGACTCATGACTGCCACTCCTTCAAACCACTGCTGGAAAAGTGGTTACACAACCCATTTTAAATGTAAAACCATAAAATCAATATTCAATTAGCTGGAAAAGACATCAGTAAGAAAATTTGCTTAGAGAAAAAGTCACCTTCCATGTACTGCACCATTACTGTGCTTGACTTGAGGATTGTACAACACAAGACTGCTTCTTCTTCCTTTGTCTGTTCAAAATGAATGAATCAAATGTTTTTTATAATCCATGCAGTATACATGTGCATATTTAAAATTATTTTATTGCTGCCTCCTGCCCGTAGTTAGCTGGGATAGGCTGCAGCACTTCCGCGACCCTCGTGAGGAAAAGCGGCATGGAAAGTGAATTAATGAATGTTCTTTGATGTGTTTCATTGTCCTTCTGCTGTGTTTTATCTATTTGGCATTTGACATTGTTTTTACTGGTGCTCTTGCAAAATGATGGCAATGTGTTGAGCATGTTTTCAGTGTACTTGAATGGCCCAGTCCAATCTTCATGCTGGGATATGCTGGGACTGTTGCTACTTGTCGTTATTACACAAAGGAACCCCATGACTCAGTGTGTTGAAAGTGATGCACAACACTGAAGCAGTTGCTTGCCCACATTTTACATAATGCAGGCTTACTGGTTGACATTGTTCAATGTGTTGGATCCTCTCAGCCCACATTTAGTTTTTGTGTGTGTTGTAAACACATGCAGATGCCTCTTTTTCTTTTGCATCTTTAACAAAGGAGCTGTTTGTTTGCACACATTTTATTTCAAAAGCATCCGGCAAGATGTATTGTATGTATATTCAAGCAACTTTTTATTTCATTAACCCTCGTAGACCACAGATTTTAATAAATTAACCACGAATGGACTGTAGGTGGAAAAACCGTTTAATATAGCAATTTCAATAATTTCAAGATTAAATCATAGACTTCATAATGATATTGATGAGACACAATCCCCAGACACTGCACCACACCTTCAAGTTGGGGGCCGTCCCACACTCCGCTTCAGTTGGTCGAAGTCGGTCGCAGTTATTCTCAAACGCATGCAGCGAGCCAATGCCGTATTTAGGTTGAAAAAGTATGAAAGCTGTACCGCATACAAATAGGAAGGATTGTCTCAGGAGTGATTGTTTGAGGATTCAAGGTAATTATTATATTTTCGTAGCGTGCATGCATTTTGAAACGTGAAAAAAATCAATGGGAGAAATTAACCATACAGCATTGGCGTCATATTTTGCTATATTTATGTAAAATCAATGCTAACTGCCAGTTTTGTTGCTTTTAACCAAGAATCGAGACTGTTTTACGTTCATATATATATATATATATATATAAAATTCAGGGATTTAAGCATTTATACACAAACATTTTCAATGTAAAAAGCTCTTTGTGGTGATAAGGCGGCGCCACTGTTTTTTTTTTTTTCTTTTAACCAAGAATCGAGACTGTTTTACTTCCATATCAATAAACAATTCAGGGAGTTAAGCATTTCCTCACAAGAATTTTCAACATAAAAAGCTCTTTATCTGTGTTTCCACTCGGTCAACTTTGACGGAGATAGGCCCGCACCCCGTGTCCTGTCAATATATTTTGAAGTCTATGATTAAATTTTAACATCAATGCTACCTAACTAATTTACAAACATATTTGGGAAAAATTGTATGGTTCCCACTTTGTAGGATTATTAGAGTCAGTTTCTGCTCTAAAATATCCTTGATTATATACATTTTCTCTTGTGTTTTTCTGTTTGAGGGCAGCTGGTCTGTTTGAGAAATACACAACAGCGACAATTCTCCATGCATCTGTATGACTTTCAACAAAAACAGTGTTTATTACCTACATTATTTTATGATCCACACCCAGTCATTTTCATCAGCAAATGACTCCACAGGGCGATTATTGTTGCGCACAGTCGGCTGGTTCAATTAAAATAGGATATGCTCTCAGAGGCCCATCGAGGAGGGTAAATATACCATCTGTCAGACACGTTGTTTCAAACAAAACTAAAAGTGTGGCAATATGAGTTTTGTTTATGTGTTGTTCAGTGTACTGACTAATTGTGAGTTGTGTGAGACCTTGTGGATGTTGTTTAAAGCAATAATACATCTGTCATAACTGACATTCTGCTTCTTTATTGGATACCTACATTCAAAATCTTATGTTAGGGTACAAATGGGATTTGTTACATTTTAAAATTCCAGCATGCCTGATAAAATGTCAAAACATTTGTCCCTAATTAGTGCTGAAAGGGCAGGAGCACCCTCAGCCCCCATTTTCAGATGTAAATACCCAAACATGCGTGATGTGACCTGGGATCTACAAAAAAATGTGCCTTTAATTCAGACGTAGGGCCTTAAACTGGAACATAGTTGGCTGTACTTCTTTTCAGACATGTAGACAAAAAGAAACTAGGCTTTTGAAGATGAATGTGGAAATACAGTGGTATGAAAACATATCTGAACCTTTGGTAACACTTTATAATAACTATCCGTTTTGCTAGTTAATAGATCATTAGTAAACTGTTGATAAATTATTTATTGTTGATTTGTGAAGTATTTGTTAACAGTTTGTTAAGCATTTACAGGGTGTTCCAATATGGCTGACCCCATTCTAAATGCCCATGGTAGTTGATGGATCTTAATAAAACTATATACAATTTATGTTGAAGGTCATAAGTTTTATTTGTTAAATATACAAAGAAAAGTACAAATATTTGTTGGTTCAATGGCAGATTTTCCTAAATGTGCAACATGAGCGCTGCCTTTCTTAATCTGAAAAGATAGAAATGCCAAACATTACTCACAAAAACTTGAAACGTTGAAACACAAACTGTGTTTCAGGTTAAGAACACCCTGTAAATGCTTAACAAACTGACAAATACTTCACAAAATCAACAATAAATCATTTATCAACAGTTTACTAATGATCTATTAACTGGTGAACGGATAGTTATTATAAAGTGTTTCCGAACCTTTTAATATTTCTCACATTTCTGCTTAAAATCACCATCAAATGGGATCTGATCTTTGTCAAAATCACACAGATGTAAAAACAGTGTCTGCTTTAACTAAAACCACCCAAACATTGATAGGTTTTCATATTTTAATGAGGACAGAGTGCAAACAATGGCAAAAGGAGGAAAAATAAGTAAGTGAACCCTCTGCCTAAGGAGACTTAAATAGCGATGGAAACCAATTTTTACCAAACAATTTAAGTCAGGTGTGCCCAATCAGACATGAGTGGTTTTAAAGCTGCCCTGCCCACTATAAAACACGCATCAGGTAAGAATTGTCTTGATGAGAAGCATTGTCTGATGTGCATCATGGCTCAGTCAAAAGAGCTTTCTGATGACCTGCCATCTCTTAAAGTCTGGATGTTCACCAATCGACAGTCGGAGAAGTTGTCTACAAATGGAGAGAGTTTTGCCCTGTTCCTTCTCTTCCAAGGAGTGGCCATCCACCAAAGATGACGCCAACACTTCAGCGCAGAATACTCAGAGAGGTAAAGAAGAACCCTAGAGTGTCTGCTAAAGACTTACAGAAGTCACTGGCACAGTCCAATATCACTGTGCACACATCAACTATATGTAAAACTATGGCCAAGAATGGTGTTCATGGGAGGACTCCACAGAAGAAGCCAGCGCTTTGTACAAAAAAAATAAAATAAAAACATTGTTGACAAAAAGGCACTTGGACACTCCACAGAAGTTTGGCAAAATATTTTGTGGACTGATGAAAACCTAAGTTGAATTTTTTGGGAGTGACACACAACGTCATGTTTGGAGAAAAAGCTCATCAACATCAACACCTCAACCCAATCGTGAAGCATGGTTGAGGGAGCATCATGATTTTGGGCTGTTTTGCTACCTCAAGGCCTGGACAACTTGCAATCAGTAATGGAAGAATGAATTTAAAAGTTTATCGGGATGTTTTGCAGGAAAACCTGAGGCTGTCTGTCAGACAGTTTAAGCCAGTGTTTCTCGATTATTTTCTATGACGCCCCCCCAAGGAAGGCATAAATGTTTCGCGCCGCCCCCAAACTCTCTGCCGCCACTGTAAATAATATCATTTGTCTATAAAATTACTAATATAACTATGCCTCTGACTAACATTGTGTCCTTTTTTTTATATTAAAGAAAAAAAAGTAACATAGATCATCTTATAATGAAGTATAACTTTATTAACATTGTTTTGTTTGTAACACAAAAGACTTGACGAGCATCAATTTGCCTGAATTTAAAAAAAGCCACATCCAAACTGTAAAAATACACTCAAGGTACATTTTTGACCATTTGATACAGAAATATAAAATGTAATAAAATCAGTAAATAATAACAAATTTAAATTGATTAGAAACATTAACTCATGAGGACAATATGCCAAAAAATTTGACCGAAAAAACAAAACTGAAAAAAAGAAAAGAAGAGTGTCTTTGGACAAAAGGACAGTTTTTATTTTTGCTGCTCACAATATCACCTCCTTTGCAATAGCGTGGGGTTATTTTGCACTGAGCATGCTAACAGTGCTCACTGGTTTACTGATATAACACTGACAAAGTGGGACGATTGTTGGCAATATTCGGCACATTTTCGCTGAAAAACAATCAAGTGGCTTATCAATTAGATTGGGATCTAATGTCTTTAAGTGGCGTCTTAATTGATTTGGCTTCTGGCTGTCCGCTATAATCATTTTTAGTAGACACAGTAAACAGTGGTTTTTCCTCATCTCCCACTGAATTAAAAGTCAAATCCAAAAGACAAACGGCACGAAAAAAGCGCATTCTCGGCGGCTGAGGGAGAACCGTTGATGTGGGCGGTCGTCGTGACGATCCCAAGCTGAAAATGGCAATTCTCGGGCGGACATGTGAGAACCGGAGAAGACATTGGGTCGCTGCGTGAGTCCAGCCGGAAAACGTCTTTCGGAAATGGCACACAGTTTTTCATATCTCATCTCTTTTATCTCTTTTTTTGTGTGCTCTTGCTTAGTTCAAAAATAATGCGCACACTGTGAAAATGAGAATGCCACCCTTTGAGTGGATGTGCAAGTACACTTTATTCTAATACGGTAACAAAAAAAAAAAAAAAAGGATATTCCCCAAAGTCAAATGCGCCACCCCTGGCATCGCTCTGCACCCCCCCACCCCCCCCGGGGGGCACGCCCCACTATTTTAGAAGTACTGGTTTAAACTAAAAAGAGGATGGATGCTGCAACAAGACAATGTTCCAAAACACAGAAGTAATTTAACTTTAGAATGGTTTCAGAAGAACAAAATACACGTTCTGGAGTGGCCAAGTTAAAGTCCCGACTTAAACTCCATTGAGGTGCTGTGGCATGACCTAAAGACAGCAATTCATGGCAGACATCCCAGGAATCTGACTGAATTACAACAGTTTTGAAGAGAAAAATGGGCCAAGGTTAGTACTAATCAATGTGCTAGAGTCCAGGGGTTCCTACCCTCACCTATGGTCACGAGCTGTGGGTCGTGACCGACCGAACATGATCCCGAATACAAGCGGCCGAAATGAGTTTCCTCCGTTGGGTGTCCGGGCTCTCCCTTAGAGATAGGGTGAGAAGCCTGGTCATCCGGGAGGGGCTTGGTGTCGAGCCGCTACTCCTCTGCGTTGAGAGGAGCCAGTTGAGGTGGCTCGGGCATCTGGTTCGAATGCCTCCTGGACGCCTCCCTGGAGAGGTGTTCCGGGCATGTCCCACCGGCAGGAGGCCCCGGGGACGACCCAGGACATGCTGGAGAGACTACGTCGCTCGGCTGGCCTGGGAACGCCTTGGAATCCCGCCGGAGGAGCTGGCTGAAGTGGCTGGGGAGAGGGAAGTCTGGGCTTCCCTGCTAAAGCTGCTGCCCCCGCGACCCTACCCTGGACTAAGCGGAAGATAATGGATGGATGGATGGAGTGACTAGACTAATCTGCAGTTACCTGAAGCGTCTGGTTGACATTATTGCAGCCAAAGGGGGGGCCACAAAACATTACATGTGATGGTTCACTACTTATTTTTTCCCCTTATGTCATTGTTTGCATACTATCATTAAAATATGAAAACCTAAAAATGTTTGGGTGGTTTTAGTTAAAGCAGATACTTTTTTTCATCTGTGTGATTTTGACAAAGATCGGATCACATTTGATGGTCATTTTATGCTGAAATGTGGGAAATTCCAAAAGTTTCAGATACTTTTTCTTACCACTGTACCAGACCCACTCAGACTAAGCGCTGTAGCCATAAACTTTGCGTTTTACGCTCAAGGAATCGCATACAAGATTTACAGTAGATGAAGAATTGGAGCATACTGAATATGCTACATGCGCTGTTAGATAATGTCTCTAAAGAATGTCACCAATACTAAAGCTAATTGCTTAATGACAAGTGACATCAAGGTGTATTGAGTGTATTTTTTTTTAGTCAGGCCCACATTTTAATTTACCTTTTTTTTTTTCTGCTATACTTTAACAACGTTAACGTTAATTTCAATATTAGAGGGTTTAGACCAGGGGTGTCAAACGTACGGTGTGAGGGCAAAGGGGTTAATTTCGGCCGCAAAGTTCTTCTGCCTGACTGGCATGTTGTAACTCATTCATAATGTACATACAAAATCACACTCTCTTATTTAGACTCGGTGCCATAAAACCAGCGATTTGTGATTTTTGTGATGAGTGTGTGCACTACTGCACATGGCTCACTTTCCTGTTTGCAGTCATATTCGTTCACTCGCCTCCTCCCAGTCAAAATGGATTGGATGTCTAGCGCCGTTAATGGCAGCCAAAGAGTCAACATGGATGTGAAATGCTCCAAAACCAACAGGAAGTAATCAATAAACAGGAAGCGGCCAGTAAAGTCCCAAAAATCAGCAGGAAATGTTTCAAAATGTATAGGAAATAACCCGGAAATTCCCCAAAATGTACAGGAAGTTACCTGCAAGGACACAAAAATAACAGGGAAGTGACCCAATATATCTTTGTTTGCCATTTATAACAATAGACATTCAAGTCACTTGAACTGGGAGGACTGGCATTGAAAGTTAATCTCTCAGTGCCGGTGACGGCACAATACGTTCAATCCAATATGACTGGATTGATTCATTCGCCCCTCCCATTTAAAATGGATTGGCCATTTGACGCCAGCAATGTTAGCCAATGAATTAACTTATTTGGCCAAAACTATATTGGTCCTGCCCACATGAGATCTACGTGTCTTAAATGTGGCCCACAAACCAAAAAGAGTTTGACACCACAGGTTTAGACTGTCAGTACTGTATGACTGAGACAGTAAAGTTCACCATGACACTCCAATTGAGCTTTAAGTATTTTAGAATTCCCCCTGCCATTTAATGCTTGAAATCTACTAAATCCATGTTAACCACAGCAGGGCAAGCCAAATGATTATCGTCTTGATTTTTAAATGGCGTTCCTTTACAGATTATCCTCTAAGTGTAGTAAAGGGTTTCACTAATCTGGAATTTGCCACGTCAGGATTAACTGCATCGCACCACCGTTTTAATACCTTAAAAAATGCTCAGCATTTGCTCATGCTAAATAAGTGTGCCCTCACTAAAATGTTCTTTCCTCCTGTTTATGGTAATACGTTGTGATATAAAACCAAACGGTAGTTTGCCACACCATGTTTTGTTCATTTATTTGCATTGCCAAGACTCATGTTATTTTAACAAGGATTTACTCTCTGAGATGGAGCTACTTAAAAGCATTAAAATTTTTAGAACAAGTGTATTGAATTTCTATAACGAAATAGACGAACCACCTTCATCTGTTCCATGGTTAAAGGATTTGAAACGATTCATCCAAAGTGATATTATTGCCTCTTTTTGCCTGCAACCTTCATGTAAGTAAAGTTTTTGTGGCTCACTTTTACAAGATTTACCTCTGCAATACCATACAGAATCAAGGTTAATCAATAATTCACATTTGGAGTGGTGACTAGCATCTGCTGCAGCTTCATTCTGGCTTCAAGCCAAACAGGCCAACACAAACACTGCAAGATGCAACTAAATTTAGACTAAAATGCAAGATGAACGCCATTATGAAGCTCTTCATATAGACTGTGTTATGCTAGGAAATTTCATATCACTAATGATGTGGGGAAATTGTATAAAAATGTATGCCTCCCCAAAAAAATCTGTACTAGGGCAATAAAAAACTGAAAGCATAGGAATTTTTAAATAAATAAATAAACACCTATTTGAAATGTGAACAGGTTGTAAAGCACTAAGTGAAAATCTTGTTTCTTTATAAAAAGAAAGATTGGTGGAGGTAGAACACAAGCTTCACAAAGAGTGTACCAATATTTTTAAAGGCGTGTAAAGAAGCCTTCTTATTGGTGTGGAAAAGTCTGTGTTGTTCTTGCTGACACATCCTCTTTCCACTCTTCCACTCTTTCCAAAATCAGTATTTGTATCTGTCTACAAATTTACCAAACTCTCATCAACACTTCTGCTTTGCTGTTGACTCGCACTGGTCGAGATTTGGTCCACAAATATTTTTTTATCAGGACAGGTCCTCCCTGATCAAATATGAATGCAAAGAACATCATACTTTAAACTAGTGGTCCCCAATCTTTTTGCACCATGGACCAGTGTGAAGTGGGCCTTAATTTCCAAGGGCCGCAATATGTGGCATAGAAATACAGTAAATATAAAATCGCCGGCAAAACACAAACAGCACGACTGCAAGAGGATGACCCGGAAGCAAGGGCGTAGGTTTGCATAGGGACGGTAGGGACAAAACACTACTAGTTGCTTAAATTGTCCCTACCAACTTTTAAGCAACCTTATTTGCATTATATAATGGGTTCAGTTATATAGGTAATTTAGATTGTCTTCCCATATGTTGTAACGATAGTATTGGCCCTACCATCATTAAATGAATTATTTTTATTATGTTCAGACTTACATTTACCCCTTTATAGCTTGCTGAATGTGCCGCTCCATTTTTTCCCCTCAAATGCACGTTGGATAGGCTGATGACTTGACAACACCCCTCCACCCACAGACACACACACGCACTCACAGCCCCAGCTCCATGCCGCTTCTTCCGCCCCATTCGGAGAGGAGGGATATTAGATGTTTTATATTCGGCCAGCAGCAGCTGCAGCCACCATAGGGAATGTAAAAAGATGTCAATGTTGTGGAGGTGGGGAACACACCACTAATTTTGCGACTGAAAGTCCGACTTGTATCAGTGTTAGCATAACATTAAACTGTGTGGATTTGCTAACCTGCTAAACTTGAATAGGACGCTGCTTAGAGAGAAGTACCCTCCTGTATGTGTTTTCTGCTGTTAACATTAACTAAACTGTGAGAAATGTAGTGAATCGAGGTTTATCCCTTTCTCCCCAATATTCAGTTTTATCTTTTTTATGTGGTTTTAAAGCAGTCCAAAGGAGCTTTCATTTGTTATTGAGTTTGGCTGTGCTTGTGGACAAAAACAGGAATATTAATCCTGAAGGAAGGCTCCATTTTTATTTTTTTGTTATTGCATGACTAAGAATTTTTTTTTTTTTTTTTTTTTTTTGGGCATTTCTATACTTGAGATGATTAACAAGTTTCTATTTATTGTGTATGTTAATATAATTTGTGTTTAAATAATGCAATTTAAATTTTCTAATAAAATTCAAACATTTATGCTGGAAGTTTTTAAGTCATTAGTAGTTTTTCAAAACAAGGGGTACAACTGAATAGTGTGTCATCTGAACATATACATACATATGCACTGCAAAAACCCACCTCCTTGGGAATTTTTATTTGTTTGTTTTCAGTGTAAATCTACTAGAAATTAGTGAAATCTGCCAGTGCTTTAAGTAAATTTTACTCCGATTTTTTAAAATATAAATTGCGAGCTGAAAATAACACTTATTTGAAACAAAAGGTTTGTATATTTAATCTGAAAAAAAAAAAAAAAAAACTTACCGGTAATACCGGTACCGGTCCCTGGCCGGGTGGTCGGGGACCCCTGCTTTAAACAATGCCCAATTTTTATTTGTAAATGTTGAGTGCTTTCTTTTGTCAGTTATTAGAATCGCTGGGCCCTAATGAGATCTCAAATAATGTCATATTTTTAATTCAATCATCCAAAAATACATTCTCGTGTGGAATGTGCGATCAAATAGCATTTGGCAAAAGCCACCCTGAGGTCAGAAAAAATATAATTATAACGTAACAAATTCTAACCTACTTTATGAACATGTTTCCTGAGGGGTTTAGCTGCTGGAGCAACAATGTAGCATCCATTTGTAGCTGTGGCATTATCTCTTGCTTCTCTGTAGTATTATTTGCATGTCACATCAATGACCATGTGGGTCAATTAATCCTTGTCAGAGTGGATGTCCTGGCCTTGATACTAGCTTGCCAGCTCAGCAGACTTATGCCCGAGAGTGTCCTACACAGATGCACAAGACATAAAATTTGGAAAGGTAGAAGGGCACAGCAGACAGAATGAATACAAAGCTTTTGACTTTAGTCTTATAATTAAATTAATTGAAGCACAATTATTTAAAATACTATGACCATATTCTTCTTTTTTTTAATTAAAAAAATAGGATGTGGATAAAGAAGTAAGCAACTCTAGAAGTTAAATATGTACTACTTACGCAACTCGAGTTTTACTTTCTTTTTTTATTCGTTCAATTTGCTACACTTTGGATTCTTTGACAAGGAGCCTTTTTTATAGTCTCACTTTTGTCACCAGGTTTCTTTGACGCTTCCATATCAGAGATCAGTGGCTGTCAAATTTTTGACGTCACAGGCCTCCAATTGCTGTATTTGTACCATAGATGTGCCCTTGATCAGATTTAGTCCCATGGAGAGAGAGAAGGCTTTTGTTGCCTTTAGTTTGGGCTTTTAATGGAAAGTGCACTGCAGATAGGAAGAGCACAGTGCTACGCCTATTTTATATTATTTTGATGATATCTGTATCAACGGATAGAGCAGGAATGAGAAGTTGTAGTGCATTGTGCTCAAAGAATTCTTAGCTTTGTTGCAGTAAAAAAAAAAAGTGGATGTACTGGTAAGACCTCGTTTGAATTAGGAACTATTATTGATTGGGCACACAATAGGTAACAAGTTAAACAATCAGTCATGACGGTATAAAGGTCAAGAGCTTGCATCTATGATAGATTGAAGGCGCTATACGTACTCATTGTAATAACATGACTTCTACAGATTAAAAAAGGAGATTACCACAAGGTGTTGCCATGAAAAACACTAGATAAATGCTAAAATGAAGGTGGGCTAGCAAACAACTCTCTTGTGTTGTGTTAGCTTAATTTATTTGCTTTAGCTTCTAACCATTTTTTTAGGGTAATAAATAATGTATAAGTACAGCCAAGCCATATTGCAGAGGAAATTTTGCAAATTAGTTTCATAATTATGCAAATAAAAGCATAGCGGTTTGGGAATTATTTAGGAATCTAGGGAATTTCAGGCCCGTGGGCCTTATAGGGCCTTTGAGAGTGGTTGATCTGGCCTACCATGCAATCTTAAAAACAAATCGTACCTAAGAGGAACTGTTATGAAAAGCCTAAAAATCCTAACGTATTTTTCGGACTATAGGTCGCAGGTTTTTTCATAGTTTGGCTGGGTGCGACTTATACTCTGGAGCGTCTTACATGTGAAATTATTAACACATTATTACGTATATAATTTCACATGTTGTGTTTTGGAGAGACACTGATGGTTTGGTAAACTTGTTAGCATGTTCTTCATGCTATAGTTATCTGAATAACTTTTAATAGCTATGCTACGTTAACATACAGTATCAGTATTCAGCATGTTGTTCTCTATTGCAGGGGTTCCCAACCTATTCCACTAAGGCACACTGTGGGTGCAGGATTTCATTCTTACCAAACAAGATGACAACACTTTTTCCCCAATCTGGTGTTTTACAAGTGCAATCAGTTGATTGCAGTCAGGTGTGGCTTGTTTTAGCAGAACCCTCATTGGTTCAACTGTCTCTGCTGGATCGGCTGGAACAAAAACCAGGACCCACAGTGTGCCTTGAGGACTGGGTTGAAAACCCCTGCTCTATTGTATTTTTATTTTAAATTGCCTTTCAAGATGACATATCTGTTTTGTGTGTTGGAATTTATCAAGTAAATTTCCCCCAAAAATGTGACTTATACTCCGGTGCGACTATATATGTTTTTTTCCTCTTCGTTGGGCATTTTATGGCCGGTGCGACTTATACTCAGGTGCAACTTGTACTCCGAAAAATACGGTAATCACAAATGCTCCCAAAATAATCGATTTTGTTCTTAAACTTGGATGACTACACCTGAATGCGGTCTATCCATGCATAGACTTCATAACCTATTAACATGACACGGGAAACAAAGCCGATTTTTAGGGGGCCTATTTTCAAAACCAAAGCTACTACCGACCTAAAACCAAAATAGGTACCTACTTTAGCCATATATGAGTCTCCATGAGCAGCGGCAAAGTCGTTCCCGAATAAAATCCTGATTAATTATGTTTTATATGAGTATAACAAAACTTAAAATGGCTAGAAAATTCTCAGATTTTACACTAGATGCACAAAAATCACTAAATGCAGAGATAATCACCTATATTTTCAGGATCAATAGCAGTATTTAACATATCATATAAGTTTTTGCCCAAGATACCAACTTATTTTTCTTTTATTTACTGCATGTTTTCAACAGCTAATAAATCACTCAATTTTCACATCACAAACTTAATTCTTGAGGAAAGCAATCAAAATCAATTATAATAATGAATAGATTACTAATAAATTCTATATACAATCACAACTTTTTATAGAATAGAATAGCCCTTTATTGTCATTATACAGTTGTACAATGAAAATGTGGCGCATTTTCCTTTGCAGTGCATGATAAGTTAAAATGACTTGCAAGTATAAAATCTGAATAAACAATTATAAAACGTGTATTACATAGCCCTATGTTCAGTTAGTGCAAATAATCGGAGTGAAGTAGCAGCAGTTTGACAGTTAAGGCTTTGAATATTGCAGGTGAGTAAGTATTGCACATAGAATATTCCATATAAATGAATATTGAACTATGTGTTGGAGCATTTCCCCTTGCAGTGCATGATAAGTTAAAATCTCAAAAGTTACTTGCCAGTATAAAATCTAAATAAACAAATATAAAATGCGTATGAGATAGCCCTTCTTCGATTCGATTCTTGATTAAAAGCAAAATAAACCGTGCAGGTAATATTTATTTTACGTAAATATGGCCATGAATGCCTCGTCTTTAAGTTCACAGTGGCGCCGCCTTGCCACAAGTCCACAGCAAAAAGCTTTTTACGTTGAAATTATTGTGAATAAATGCTTAAAACCCTGAATTATTTATAGATATGGACGTAAAACAGTCACGATTCTTGGTTAAAAGCAAAAGAAACCGTGCTGGTAGTATTTATATTACGTAAATATGGCAAATGTGTGCTCGTCTGTAAGTTCACTGTGGCGCCGCCTTGCCACGAGTCCACAGCAAAGAGCTTTTTATGTTGAAATTCTTGTGAATAAATGCTTAAATCGCTGAATTGTTTAGAGATATGGACTTAAAACTGTCTCTATTTTACTTATATATGGTGAAGAATCACGCCAATGACGTAGCGGTTCCCATTCTCCAATTGATATTTTTCACGTTTCATGCATGGTACGAAAAATATACAAGTAATATTTACCTTGAATCCTTGAACAAATCACTCCTGAGACAATCCTTCCTGTTTGTATGCGGTACAGCTTTTGTAGTTCTTCAAAAATCCAAGCTTAAATCCGACATGAGTGTGTGCCGTCTTCGGCTATTACTAAATGAAGCTCGGTCCCCTATGATAAGGTGTGACGCAAAGAATGACGACGTGTCAGGACAATAGATTATGAAGTCTATGACCCATGATTGAACTCCTAAAGTTTAATTTCCAAGAACCTTGAGGATTAGAATCCTTGCATCTAGCTTGCTTGAAACTGATTATGGACTCTGCTTAAAAGGTCAACATGTCTAAAACATGTTCAATTGTAGCTTGATCCAATCCTGTCAAAAAATTAACTCTTTTAAGTTTTAATACCTACAGTAGTTATCCTCAAGACCTGTGACTAGTATCAATCCGGAGCTGTCCCCGAAAAAACTTCTACGTAGTTGCAAAATATCATGTGAACTTCTCACCACAGGGAGTAGTAACTTTATTTGTAGCCGCAGGAAGTCATCAATCAATACTGAGGCTGTTTGAAAGGTGTGAGCAGTACTTTATCAAAGCCTTACATGGAATAACGTCAAAAAAAAAAAAAAAAAAAAAAAAAAGAAAGTACAACTAATACAGGAAACGTTCACCGATTTCTAGACGAGCCTTTGTTTGGATTTCATTACTGATGACTGCGTGCAACCCAATCTCCCCTGTAGCCACACAATTGTGCTTCAACACCCTTAGATTAAACGGCTTTTGGGTGGTAAAACCAGAAATATACTGCAGCACAGACTCACGCAATGATTTGCAAGGCGGTTTCAAAAAATGCAAAATGGATCCGTAGCAGTGGTGGAAGCTGCCGGGTTGTTTGTTGATTAAAGATGCTTTGATTTGTAGATTTATGAAGCAATATATGCCTATATCCTGAGTTTCTAGTTGAGAGCCCAATGAACAGTAGAACGTCACACCGTATTGAGGGGCTTGACTGGCAGCCAGCTCTCCAATCATTACAGTGGCCTTCTACCTACGATGAATTATTTAATGCTCATGCAGAAATCCTTGAACCCGAGTGAGAGGGGATTTCATCCATAACCTTACATATAATATATCACAAATGGACCCACATTTTAGCTGTCCGTTCATCTTAATTGATTATCTTTTCTGTCTCAGTCACATGAGTCCCTCTTAAAAATGATTTGAATCAGTCCAATGCATCAGCTGAACTGCAAGAGATAAGAAATAAATGTGTAGCACTTGGTAATTTAAATTCAAAAATCGTGAGAAGAGATGATAAGAGAACACATAGTAGATTTTATTTTATTGATGCGCTAGTGCGAGCAGACAGGCTGGAGCTTCTTGGCCCTTTTGGGAAATTCAGACTACAGGCTCCACTGTCCCTTCCTGGAATAATAAACATTGCTTCCATATTGATCAAATGACACAGCAGAGGTTGCTTGGTGCACTAATACATAGCTATACACTCAACAATCACGACATTAGGTAAAGCTGTGGGATCGTTTTAGATTCACCATAACAGCTATAATAAAGATTGCAATGATAGCAATGCTTAAATTTTACACTCTAAAAAGAGGCATCATTTACTAATACGTAGTAACATTGTGCATTTTTTTTTTTACGACCCTAAATAATGCATGAATCTCAAAGACAACATTTAGGGATTACTCAAAGTCATCATCAATAAATCTTTTCCTGATTCGATTTAGAGTTGTCTAGTATTGACTGAGTTTTGTGCTTTGTTGATTGTTTTGTTCACTGCATTGGGGGGTTCAGAATCTTAGTAACACAAGGTTGGTATGATGCAGGGCATTTATACGGTACTGCAAACTACAATAACTATAAGCAAATAAATTGATACGAGGGATTCTAGTAAAACTAACAAACAATACTGTTAATTATTAACCTAATCGAAGAAAGGGACAAGGTGACGCATAAATCAAAATGTTTACAAAGTATTTATTTACAAGGGTGAGGGAAAGCAGTTAACAGCCAGTTTTTTTTGTTTGCTAGGCTCTTATACTCCATTAGTTCAAAACTGCTTTCTGATGTGCATTACACTGCCACCATATAGGAATAGAGTAGAAACTTATTTCATTTCCAAACAATTTTGACATCTTTTTTCCGCATTTGGAACTCCAAAATATCAAAATTGGTTATTTTTTTTTCAGCATTTGGAACTCCAAAATATCAAAATTGGTTGGTTCTAGTATTCTTATGGTAATAGACTAACACCAGTGCTAAAAACATGTGATGTGGCATTATGTTTGCTTGGTAGCTGTTTTTTAATCAGTTACTTCTTCGTAAGCTTTTCAAACCAACAATTTATTGAACCACACAATACTCACCTTGTCAAAATTCATTTTTGTTCTACTTTTGGAGCGAGTTAAAAAGTATTGCTGGTTTTGCATTCGTATTAATCTCAGTCCATTATGTGTCCCTATTTTGACATTAATTTATTCCATGGTTATTTGTGGATCAAGCAGAATGAAATTTGGCTGGTATATTCTAGGGATATACTGTATACATGCATTAATTCACAAAACTCTTTTTTTTTTTGTGCCAGGGCTGACTAATTAATCATGGACTTATTGTTGCCTGTAGGTTCTGGGTTAGCCAGTAGCTTAGGTTGCTTATTATGTCAAGGGCGTAGGTTTGGTCTCAACACTGGTAGGGACGATGTACTGTAACAGCATAACCTGTATGTAAACTTTTTGCTGGGGACGGGACATTAATAAGACAAGACAGATCGGGTGAACGGGGGTCAGGGGTGTATTTCTCACGAATATGAACCTAATAATTGATAGGCCAAATGGTAAATGCAAAAAAAAAAAAAAAAAAAAAAAAAATCAGAACTGATTTATACTAACTTTCTCGTGTATCGGTTTAGGTGACACACCGTTCGATTCAAACCTTTGTTTTCAAAAACTACTAATGAAACATTTTGAAAACTTCCAGAATAAATGTCTGGATTTTAATAGCAAATGTAAATTACAATATTTGAACATAAATTAAATTATATTAACATACACAATAAATACAAACTTTTAAATAATTTCTTAACTATCCAGAAATGCAAAATATAAACATTTGCCCTAAGACCATTAAACATTGTCTGTCTAAATAAAGAAATTAAAAATAATTGAAAAAACTCCTTAGTCAGGGTATAACAAAAATAAATAAAAATTGGGCCTTCCTTCAGGTAAAACACTACTGCTTTTGTCCATAAGCACCAGTGTTGGGACGGCGTTATTTTTTCAGTAACGGGGTAATCTAACTAATTACTTTTTCCGCCGTTACAACGCCATTACCATTACTAACGGTCAAAAGCGGTGCGTTACTTACTCTGAATAAATTGAAGAAACTACCAGCCGTGTCGAGTTGACTCTCTGCTCTGTTGATTTGTCATCCAAGACTTGGGGTGCGTTCAGGTTCGAGAATAGCGCACGTACTTCTGACTCCAAGCTGTTTGTCCCTGCTCATTCAATTAGACAATGCTTTTTAAAGTTTGGTAATGTTTCTGTGTTTGCTACACCTGATGCTAGCCTCGTTCCCATCTCCCACTGTCAGCCAGCAATAATTCTGCTTCCATATTGAGGACGGCAGGCGCTTTGAAGGTGACGTGAATTGTCGGGAAACGAGCCTACCTAAATGCAGCCCCTCAAGAGATGCGATGGAAGTGATGGTGATTGGCTGAGGGTTAGATTCATGTGTCGTGGTAAGCCAATCAGAGCTGATTTCACAAGCAAACCGGAACAGCGCGTGCGGCAAACACACATACGCAAAACAGATGCACAGGGTCGGGATGGCAGAGCATTCAGAAGAAAAATTGTCCTTTAAGAGGTGGAGATATATACACTATTTCAAGTTTGTCGAAATTAAAGGAAAGAACCTGCATTTATGTCCCGGGGCAAAGCTTTTGTCGACATCTGTAGTAAGTAATTCAAATCTGCTGAAACACCTAACAAGTTAACTACCTGTCTGTTCTTCTCTATTCCACTGACTCGAATACTGCTCACAAAATTTCAAATTCTTTGACATACAACAAGTTATTTTTAAAGTAACGGAAATAGTTACCTTGCCTGGTAACTAGTTACTTTTACTATAGAGTAATTCAGTTACTAACTCAGTTACTTTTTGGAAGAAGTAATGAGTAATATAACTAATTACTTTTTTAAAGTAACGTGCCGCGGCAATCCCCGAACCCGTTGGTGGACACCAGCGGTAAGGGATGCCGTCAAGCTGAAGAAGGAGGCCTATCAGGCCTTTTTGGCCTGTGGGACTTCGGAGGCAGCTGACAGGTACCGGCTGGCCAAGCGGACTGCGGCTTCGGCGGTCGCTGAGGCAAAAACTCGAACATGGGAGGAGTTCGGCGAGGCCATGGAAAACGACTTCCGGATGGCTTCGAGGAAATTCTGGTCCACCATCCGGCGTCTGAAGAGAGGAAAGCAGTGCACCATTAACACTGTGTATAGTAAAGATGGTGTACTGCTGACCTCGACTCGGGACGTCGTGAGTCGGTGGGGAGAATACTTCGAAGCCCTCCTCAATTCCACCGACACGCCTTCCTTTAAGGAAGCAGGGTCTGGGGACTCTGAGGTGGGCTCTTCGATCTCTGGGGTTGAAGTCACTGAGGCGGTTGGGAAGCTCCTCGGTGGCAAGGCCCCGGGGGTAGATGAGATCCGCCCGGAGTTCCTAAAGGCTCTGGATGTTGTAGGGCTGTCATGGCTGACACGCCTCTACAACATCGCGTGGACATCGGGGACAGTGCCTCTGGATTGGCAGACCGGGGTGGTGGTCCCTCTTTTCAAAAAGGGGGACCAGAGGGTGTGTTCCAATTATAGAGGGATCACACTCCTCAGCCTCCCCGGTAAAGTCTATTCAGGGGTGCTGGAGAGGAGGGTCCGTCGGGAAGTTGAATCTCGGATTCAGGAGGAGCAGTGTGGTTTTCGTCCCGGCCGTGGAACAGTGGACCAGCTCTACACCCTCGGCAGGGTCCTCGAGAGTGCATGGGAGTTCGCCCAACTAGTCTACATGTGTTTTGTGGATTTGGAGAAGGCGTTCGACCGTGTGCCTAGGGGAGTCCTGTGGAGGGTGCTCCGGGAGTACGGGGTACCCAGCCCCTTGGTAAGGGCTGTTCGGTCCCTGTACGACCGTTGTCAGAGTCTGGTCCGCATTGCCGGCAGTAAGTCGAATTCGTTCCCAGTGAGGATTGGACTCCGCCAAGGCTGCCCTTTGTCACCGATTCTGTTCATAATTTTTATGGACAGAATATCTAGGCGCAGCCGAAGCGTTGAGGGTGTCCGGTTTGGTGGCCTCAGCATTTCATCTCTGCTTTTTGCAGATGATGTGGTGCTGTTGCATTCATCAAGCCATGACCTCCAACTCTCATTGGGGCGGTTCGCAGCCGAGTGTGAAGCGGTTGGGATGAAGATCAGCGCCTCCAAATCCGAGACCATGGTCCTCAGCCGGAAAAGGGTGGCATACCCTCTCCGGGTCGGGGAGGAGATCCTGCCCCAAGTGGAGGAGTTCAAGTATCTTGGGGTCTTGTTCACGAGTGAGGGTAGGAGGGAGCGGGAGATTGACAGGTGGATCGGTGCAGCGTCTGCAGTGATGCAGACTCTGCACTGGTCCGTTGTGGTGAAGAAAGAGCTGAGCCAAAAGGCGAAGCTCTCGATTTACCGGTCGATCTACGTTCCTACCCTCACCTATGGTCACAAGCTGTGGGTCGTGACCGAAAGAACAAGATCCCGGATACAAGCGGCCGAAATGAGTTTCCTGCGCAGGGTGTCCGGGCTCTCCCTTAGAAGATAGGGTGAGAAGCTCGGTCATCCGAGAGGGGCTTGGTGTCGAGCCGCTACTCCTCCGCGTTGAGAGGAGCCAGTTGGGGTGGCTCGGGCATCTGGTTCGAATGCCTCCTGGACGCCTCCCTGGAGAGGTGTTCCGGGCATGTCCCACCGGCGGGAGGCCCCGGGGTCGACCCAGGACACGCTGGAGAGACTATGTCGCTCGGCTGGCCTGGGAACGCCTTGGAATCCCGCCGGAGGAGCTGGCTGAAGTGGCTGGGGAGAGGGAAGTCTGGGCTTCCCTGCTAAAGCTGCTGCCCCCGCAACCCGACCCCGGACTAAGGGGAAGATAATGGATGGATGGATGAAAGTAACGTGCCCAACACTGATAAGCACAGCCAAACCCAGCAAAATATGAAAACTTTTTACCTCGATTATGATTAATGTATGATTATCTGAAAAAAGAAATGTCTGCATAGTCTGCAAATAAAAGTTGTTTTAAATAAATATAGTACAAAATAAATAATTTTTAAATAAATCCAAGTCATCATCCAATCGTGTGTTTGAGGGGGAAAACTGGACCGGCACATTCAGCAAGTGAAAAGGGGTAAATGTAAGTCTGAACATAATGAAAATAAGTCATTTAACAATGGTAGGGTCAATTATATCCTTACAACATATAGGAAGACAATCTAAATTACATATACAGTGGTACCTCGACATGTGATCGCTTCGACGCACGATCTTTTTGACATCCGATGTAAAATTTGACTCACCATTTGTTTCTACATCCGACGACATGCTCGAAATACGACGACATGACACGCAGACGAACGCACAGCAGATTTTCTTGTGTGAGAAATCAACTCGGGTTTCAAAAAGATTGGTACAGGTGGTGAAACAAGCAAAAAGGTGACACTTACCTTCTAAATGAAGATGCATGTTATAGAGAAATATGAGCGTGGGGTGCGCGTCCGTGAACTGGCTCAACAATACATCTCCACGGTCCTCCTCCGACCACCGTTCGCCAGACTTTATAAGTTAAGGTGACAATTATTATTGTGGTAACATCGCCAAAGAAACACAACACAACACAAAAGTTGACGGTGTTCTCAAAAAAAAACATTGAAAGTGAAACTCTCAACCTTCACGCTCTCTGACACATCAGCCGCGCAGTGCGTACAGATACAGCAAAAACATCCGCCACATTAGAACCCGATTCGTTGCATTATTACAGGAATTATTATTATTATATCATTATTCCGATTTTTATTATAATATTATTATTATAATATTATTATTATAATATTATTATTATAATATATTTATTTGTTTTGCTATGTGTAATTGCCATTTTTAATAGTACCTGCAGTATTTATTAACTCATTCACTCCCAGACATTTTCAACGGAGCAAGGCCCTTCGCTCCCGGCCGTTTTACTGGATTTTGACTGATTTTGCAACGCCCACAGAAAATTACGTTCTATTGAAATATAAACATGGAACCAAAAGAAAGATTAGACTCTATTCTTTCAGCAGAAAAAAAGAGTTAGTTCATATCTTTTTCCATTCTTTAGAAATCAGCATTAGAAACTAGCTTAGTTTGAGCAATTTTCCATTTTCTGATGAAAAAACTGAGAAATTGAGCTTTTTGTGAAAGCACACATTTCAAACATAACTTTTTTACTTATACACAGCTATTTTTTGCTTTAGTGACATCCCAAACATCTAAATAATGTTTTCCTATAAACAACAAGACAAATAGAGCTTTTGATAGAAAAGTAACAATTTATTTACACATAACTAACTTAAAGATAACGCTGTTCTGGCAGCGACCGCTGGTTAAACTTTTCCCTCATCGCAGTCTGTCTCATAAAGATGAATTTTTTTTGAGTCTCTGCGGGCTCATGGACTTAAAGGCATCGTTTGCTGCACTAGTTGTTCCGGTCGTTCTGCTCGGTCGTCCAGCGCCCGACATCCTGGGGGTCCTACCGGTTGTTCTGCTAGGTCGTCCGCCGCCTGGCATCCATTCGGTCGTCTTCCGCCGGCGGGTTGCGGGTCTTACCAAATGCGCTACTGCCCTCCAGTGGCCAGTGTTATTGCTTTAAAATGGATTTTCAGCTTTGTGCTTTAGAGCTAAATTGAATCATGACCCAGAGATGTCTTTTTTGTCAAAAAAAACTAAAAGACGTACGTATAAATATGTCTTTGGGACACTGTTTTTAGGCTGTGGAGCGGATTAATGGAATTTTAATGTATTCCTATGGGAAAGTCCTACTCGACATACGACCATTTTGACTTACAAACAAGGTCCTGGAACGAATTAACTTCGTATGTAGAGGTACCACTGTATAACAGAACTCATTATATAATGCAAATACGGTTGCTTAAAAGTGGGTGGGGACAATTTGAGCATCCTGAAAAGTTGGTAGTGTTATGTCCCTACCGCCCCAATGCAAACCTACGTTCGTGTATTATGAATCAGAGCTCATGAGACTTTTAAGGAGCCAGAAGGTTGTGGTTCATTTGAACTTGTTTTAATCAGATAAGAGTAGTCTCTAAATTATGCAGTGTTTTCTTTCCTGGAAAGTATGTTTTTTTGGCATTAAACGTGAGTCAGTCTCAGCTCTTAAACTATTGCTGATTTTGTTTGTCATTTTGTTCTTTATTATCGTTCAATTTTTTTCTTATTAAAGGATTATTTCATTTTTTCTAAAGACGTTTTCCCCACCTGCGGTGTGAAGAATGTAAAACACAAGCGGGATGATAGGCGACACAAATGAAATAAATATAACAAAAGCTGCTTCTTTTGATTCCACTACAAGTACAATGCTGTGAAGTGGAGACCGGTAGCAACCATTCGCGTCTCTCCGGTGGGGTGGACGTACGTTCGCGGGTTCTAATTTACCTCGCTTCCAACCAGAAGACGACCACGTTTTTATTCGTACGGCGACTTTGAGGAATTATTCCCGATCATTATTATCCCCCCCATTGGAATTTGACATCCCGCCGAGTCAACACACCCTGCTTTAGCGCGCACTGCTGTTCTCATTGGGCCAGCCTCCCCCCTTTCTGACGCCGGCTAGGAGCCGCGCAGCATCAGTCTGATTCCAGGGTGAAAAATCCTTGCTAGGAAGCGTCAAAGGCTGCTAATTAAAGCAGTGCAGGGCGAGGGGGGGAAAAACCAAGAAAAGAACGGAATAACAGGTGCGTTCGGAGGGAGAAAGCGGCCATTCGGAACGAAGGAAAGCGGTTGGAATAAATAAAAAGACAAGAACAGGAAGAATTGCAGGTAAATATGACAGCTCGTTTTTAAGCAATCTCGTGATGCGTTTACGTTGAAATGTTGAAATCAGAACCAGGTTGCTTGGACAGCTCCGTTTCCAACCCCTTCCGCCTTCCTTATTCCTCCGAAGCTCTCTCGGTGCCATGCAGCTGCGTGCTCCGGGAGCTGCGGCGCTTTTCCTTTTGAATTGTTTTTTTCTTCCTCCATTATTTTCCGTAGTCCTCTCGCATATTCGTGACATATAAATGATACAAGAAAGAGAAGGGCAATAGAGTCATTTTAAACGTCACGTGTGTAACTAGCGTGGAAATTGCCTTCTTGTGATTGTAGGAATGATTCATGGGGGTCCTGGTCCACAAAGGCTTGCAGAACTGTGCTGACAGATGCCTCGCATACAAAATGCTTATGTGATCGTGTGTCTACCTTCGCCATTTTGGCTCAGCAACCCAGAGAAATGGTAAGTGAGCTGTTGTTCTTTTTGTTTGTTTGTTTGTTTGTTATCTTTTTAAGGGTGGGATGAGATGGGTTGCTTGCGCTAATCCAGCTAATTCGACGCTGAGGGTGGAGTTTGTGTGTGTGTGTGTGGTAGTGGTAGGGGGTCTTTTCTAGTGTATAAACAGTAACTATGCAGGTCATCGAATACTCCATGCATTTCCCCAGGAAGGGAGCTAAAAGTTGTGGTTTTAATGATAATGTGTGGGAATGGATTAGGGAAAATCTGGTTTTGTGTTATTGAAGTAATTAACAGTAAGAACATCAAGTACAGTTCAGTACTGCCTACAGGCCTGCATTGGTTTACAACAGAAGGTAAAAGACAGAAAAAGAAATCATTGCCAGGCCTCGAACACATGAGATATTAGTATTAATGAAACATTTAAAACAAAATAACACTGCTTAGACATGGTGTGAGCAGCTGGCAACATTCATAAATAGAGGATATTACCCTACATCAGTTTGTCCCCAACCTTTTTTGCACCACGGATCGGTGTGATGTGGGCCTTTTTTCACAGACAGTAAATATAAAATAACACGACAGAGCTAAAAATGAAAGTTAAAGCAACACTAGGTAACTTTTCAACCGTTATAGAATATTTTTATAACATTTGTGATGGTATTTTGACTGACAACTAGTTGAATGACACCTCTTTTATATCTAATAGGGGTCTGTATCACTTTCAACGCCACTAATTAACTTTGATGAAGGTGGCAGGAACCCTGCCACACAAAAAACTACAAATGTGCTGGCTGCTTTACAGCATACGTCACTTCCCCCGTTCCCTATTTGTTATAAAGATGAAAGTTGATGCCAACACTTTCGCTCAAATTCTGCAAAGATGGCAGAGCAACAATAGAGACAACATGTTTTGTCCGAGGAGACAAAAAAAAAAAAAAAATGGAGGCAACCAGGTTAAAAGGACACTCAAGAATAAACATTGGCCAGCTTCCACTCATTGGCATTACCCCTCCCCCCAACCAAAGTTGTCAGCGGGTCGGAGAGTCAGTGGGGGAATACGGTACAAAATCAAACATTTCTCATTGTTATCATCGTCCTATGCGATGGATTTATTTGTTTACCTCATTACTATTCATCATTCACACAGCCGCTAGAAACAGAAATGTCGTTTAATCTACCTGCCGGCCACTGAGAGATCAGGATTTTACGACACTGTGCGCTGGTCCTCATGGAGAACATAGTCTTCCTAACGGCCAATCACTACCGTTTTTGTCCATCTACGTCGCTAAAATTGACCAAATCTGAAAAGTTATTTGGTGTTGCATAAGGTGCAGGGAAAATGTAACTCACCAGACACTGAACCAACCTTTTTTTTAACAGCGTCCTCTCCTAAAACTTCACGGAAAATTGGTAGCCAGCATAATAAGATGTCTTGCCTTTAGCATTACGGTTCTCCATGAGGTGTGATGGTCTCAGTGCATTCACTTTTGTTGATGGGTTGGCCCTCACGAAATGTTTCTATTCTACGTGCTAGCGCTTTTCTGTTTCAAAAATTCCATAGGCTTATCCATTATTCCTTTGCTAACTTTTAGCCACATATTATGCAAAGTGGACTTTGCGTAGGCTCCTCTTCTGACTCGTCAGGTGGCCTTTTCCCAGTAAAAAGCTGTCTGTTTTTCAGTCGTCTTCGCTAGCGTGTAGGCTTATTATTTCCGGGAACAAATCTGATACACCTACAACGTCATTATCGAGGACACGCACATATAGATAGAAAAAATAGATGCTAGCTCCAACTGATTTCGATGACGACATCCTATCCAGTTTTATTATTATATCTATTGACTAATCTTAGCAAAATGACCAGAAGGACCCCGTCCACCAATGCTGATGTGTGCCGCCCGCAGCACACAGCCAGCAGCAGGCAGCTAACGTTACTGTTTACATTGACTGACACTGGGCTGCTACTGAGGTGTGTGAACACCCCAGTAATGGCAGCCAAAACTAGAGGGCGACATCCACATATCTCTACCTGAATTAGTCAGTGTAGGAGGCAGGCAGATTGGTGCGTCAAGAGGCTGATGCCAGAATGCTTCGTTAATAAATTATTTATTATATCTGTGTGGCCCGATAGCATATGCGCCACGGTCTCCGGCCCGGTGGTTAGGGACCCCTGCCCTACATGACTGGTACATACAGAGTGCACAGTACTGTATTTGTCTTTTGCGGGACTTCAGAATAGCAACTGACTAAAATGGTGTATAGATAATATTATTTCACACAAACATAGGAGCTCTCCTGTGCAAAGGTTGACTTCAATGACCACCAACCTATTTTATTATTTTTAGCAATCGTACCAACATTATGATGGATGAATTGTATTGGTGCAATTAAGGCAGCCGTAATAAAACGCAGCCTCTTCAATACACTAAACAAACATTATGCAGGTCCAATGCTATGGATTTTTATATGACTATGCACAAAGATTTACTGTTCTGCATGCAGTTTGTTTGAGCTCCCACTGACCGGCCCTACTTGGTTTATTCCACAGACCATGGAATACTCAGGGGTCCCATCTGTGACGCTGATAGTTGGTTGCGGTCTGTCGTGCCTCGCCTTGATCACGTTGGCAGTAATCTACGCCGTGCTATGGAGGTAATGACCGATGGCTGCACGATGACGAAATATTTAATTATGTGTCTTTTATTTAAAAGTGCAATCACATTTAATGTCCGGTCTTTCCTCAGATACATTCGCTCTGAACGTTCAATTATCCTGCTCAACTTCTGCTTATCTATCATCTGCTCTAATATTTTGATCCTTGTGGGACAAACGCAGACACACAACGTGGTAAGTAGCATTTACGGGTGTAACAACACATCTAAAGACACATAGATGCAAAGAGATTGTTTGAAAAACAAATAAAGGTTGAAACAACCATTACAAAGACCTAAAAAATTGAGGCACTGTGGAGTGCATTACTTGCAATCAACAGAGAAATTGTATGAATGAAATTGGTTAAAGAAATACAACATGACATTTGCCAAGTAATATATATGTGTGGAATAGTAGGTATTTACAGTATGTATGTACAGTGGTACCTCTACTTACAAATACCTCTACATACAGAATTGTCATGTTAAGACACGCCTCAACGTTGAATGATCACAAAGGGAGTATGTCAGACTCTCAATGTGAAACATTAAAACTGTTCAGACTATCCGGGCACTTAGACTTCCATTCTCCGCGTCAAACAGCTGAACAGGACAGGTTAAATTTTTTTTTTTTTAAAAAGACACGCCTCAACGGGAAAATATTACCTCTTGTTACGAAAGAAATTTCAGTATACGAAAGTCAAAAATACAGTATGGCTGGTACTCGCAGTTTACTGAACGTAACATACTTAAAGCTGCTCTGCCATTAGCTATTGCCTAGCATTCCTAGCATCCAATTGGCTAAGAGAGACCTCTACTGTATGTGTATCCCAGCGTCCTCTTCATTTGCCCTTTGTGCTCCAGACTGCTTTATATGGGTGTATTAACTTTTATTCTTTAATCTATTCTTGGTTTTATTACATTATGCACAACTCAGATTTTTTGTTTATTGTGCAATAACCTACCGTACACAGTAAAAATGTATTTGTTACATGTATTAATGCATTTTTATGCATTATAAAATATTTATGTCTGAATTTTTGAGGGCTTGGAACAGATTAGGGCATTAACATGGAAAACGCGTCTCTACCAGCAGAATTTTCAAGTTACGAAACTACTTCCAGAACCAATTATTTTCGTAAGTAGAGGTACCACAGTAGTATACTTCTTCAGGAAGCATCATTGTCTACAACGCATCATTGACATCGAAACAAGAGTCTCCCCCACACATTTAGCCAAGCAACCAACCTTATTGAGGGTTGTTGAGTCTTTTTTCATGAACTCATACGCTCCTATCAGTTGACTTGCCTCCACTTTTAACTTGAATTAAAGAGACGACTTAGATTTATGTCATTGAGTTTGCAATATTTCGATGACAATGTAAAACGTAAGGTGGAGGAAAGACTTGACTTGGTTTAGCGGTGTCTAAAAGGACTTTTGAAAGAGTCTAAGAAGACTGAACTTTGGGGAGAGACAAAACTGCATTTATCGGATGTGTATTCTGTTTTATTGTGCCTTCGGCATGCCAGCTGCTCTGTGTTATAGAGTGCAAACAAAGCGGAATGTATCAACTTTGCTACAGCCTCATTCAAGAATATTACTCATTTGCTTTTGGGTACTGTGCTAATAGGTCTTTAGTGGATAATCTAAATTGAAAATGAAGATTTTCCTTGCAGTTTGAGGAGGAGAAATTTTGCTCAGATGATATCCATTGAGGATCCAAATACTCTTCTGCCATACTGACAAATCAAATATGGCTCATCGAGACTAGGGTGGCATGTGTTGCACACACACACCGACACACACACACGCACACCCTCAAAACAAAATTAAGGCTGCAACAACTAATCAATTAAATTGATTAATAAATTAGCTGCCAACGAATTATCATCGATTTTGCCGGCAGCTATGAGCAGTCACGTTTGGGTCTTTGTGTGTGATGTGAGGATGCGCGCGCTGACCAGTGGTTAGAGCAAGAGAGAGAGTTCACTGCTTGTCTGCGACACTCAGGTTGGGTTGCTGATTCAATGACTTTACGAAGTGTCGAGAGTTAGATTGTCTTTTGTGTTGTTAGATCCAGTGTGCGTCTGTTGGAGGTGAGTAATTGAAACCAAGTGTATTGCTTGTATTCTTTGTTGATGAGACGTTACTACTTAGCATGAAGCACTAAGCTAGTTAGCTATTATACTAATCAGTCTCTTAAGTGTCCGTTTGTATTGTGTTTTGAAGAAGCATAAGAGCACTTTAGTTATTGTTAGATAACAAAGTTGTCTTATTTCTTTTTATAAAGAACCCACACACATAAAGCCATTCATATAACAGCTTGGAGTGTCCTTTCAACACAAGCTCCCATTCAAACTGCAAATTGTCATACGAGAGAGTGCTTTGAAATTGGATTTGGAATCTTTACATCTGCCTCCTCCTTATTCTATGTTGCTGTTTAGTTTGTTTAAAGAAAATAAATGATTCATTGACAAAATTTATATCAGCACATTGCCCGCCAGAAAAAAATTGTCAATCATTTTTTAAATGAATGAACAGGACTTTTGTCTTACTTATGTACTGAGCAATTATTTTTGTTGTATACTCAGAACCTTTATTAAAAACATTAACAAGTTTTATGTACTTAAAACAATACATTTGTAGACTACAGTAGGAAACTGTAATGAAATATTATTTTTAATAATAATCCATTGTGTCTTCTTTTTTCTTATAACATGTTAAATTGTGAAGGTAATTGAAAAAAGTGACATTTATCCAATTAATCAATTAATTAACCGTCTGATTAATCGATTATAAACGTTAGTTGCAGCCCTAAACAAAAGGTTCCAAAAGGATGGATTACTTTCAAATGGTGACTTGAAATGATGTTGGGTGCATGTTGTTTTAAATGAGCAGCTGCAATAGTTTATTGGTGGGGGTATTTTAAAAATGTATATATTTTTTTTAAACATGACAATCACACACAAGGGAACATGGTGCAAAATTTCAATCAAAGACTAATGAAGCCGTTGAGAGAAGAGATTGAGATTTAAAAGCTGAGCTGCAGCTTAAAAGCAATTTTTGTACTTTGCTCATTTGTCTGACATTCTTCAGAGATGTGATGTTTGTTCTTTTTTATTGTTAACGAAGGGCTGAAGTTGGTGTCTAAGTCAGCATGACTCAAAAGGACATTGGCAGCTCCTCATAAATATGGATTCACTCTCCAGTTTTGGTTAGTGGTCTGTGAAACGTAAAACTAAAAGTTGGCAAACAGTTGTTGTGATTTACTAGATGCCCACACAGATGCCTTCCTCAATCATAACTCATTCTGACGCAGTGTCAAAATACAAAGACATTTTATTGTGTAGAGGAATTGAAGTTGTATCTTTACCTACCACACTGATTTCCCCCTTGATCCGCCATCTTGCCTCATTAGCTTCATCTCTTTGTATTGGTGTGGAGTGAGGTGGGGGTGGGGCTCATTAAACTATAATTTGACTTGACAATTCTTATCCTTTATGTGAAGGTACAACTTATCAGAAAGCAGATGGACTTGCTGGTGGTGTGTATGAGGCACTGCTCATGAATCATTGCTCCTACCTTTATTTAATTATGTTCAGTGATAACTAATCAGAGAATATAAATTATTGTAGAAATAAGGAATTGCTTGAAAGATGGTATGCCATCACCCGCCTACCTTACGTCTATACAGTACGTCTAAATCTAAATAAAGAAATGTAAGAGTTCAGCAATGCGTAAATAAAATTTATGGAGAACACATTTTACTGTTGTATTGTACCAGCCAAGATGATAAATGCACAGAATTGAGTCATGGGGGTATTTTAAAGACGAGTGGATTTGAAGCCTTGTCTGATTGAATCATTCCATATTGAGGTCTTGATTACAAAGATAACCACTTACCAAATAATACCCACTCAGAGTCCCCCTAATTAGTATTTGCATCAAAAATGTCCAGTGGGTTTACATAAATCCATGAGCATACTGAAATTCTAATGCTCAATGAACAATCATGGCTATCTCTGAGCTTCATGTAGGTATTATAATGACACATTTAATTATATACCAGATACATGCCATAATGCTTTTGGTGAAGCAACATGATGTACAATCTGGCCTCACTGATTGCAGATGAATTCTAATAGGGCAATTCTGAGCTCCGTCATTGTCATAGCAACCACTTAGCATTATAACAATTCCTTAAGGGAGGTTATGGTTTATAGCAGACATGTTTATTTATTTATTTTTTTAGTTCATTGACTAAAGTATTGTAGGAGTGGATATAAAATTAATTATTGCTTTAACAAAGAAAATTTATTAGTTACTGTATCGTAAAATGTGTCCTCTTGCCACATACGAGATAATTCATTGGTAATCATTAACCATAAATGCCACATTATAGGGTGCATTTGACTATATGCACACCACACAAATTTAAGAAATTATTTAGTTGCATAAGCCGTGCTTGACTAAAAGCTATATCTGTCCATGTCTTAATATGGGATATTTACAGAGAAAGTTGTTACTCAGACGGGTCCAATAGATTAAAAATCTTTGTTGTTACCAACGTCTAACTACCTATGATTAAAAGCATTCTTCTCTCGTAGCGCCAAGGGTCTTCTATTGATAAATCGGCATAAAAAAAAAGAAAAGAAAAAAACAGATAGGTTAGCATGTATCCGTAACTAACTCTTCTTCTGACAAACGTAGCTTTTACCTATACTATACTAGCAACAAAGCAAAGGGTATTTTTGTCAACGCACTCAGAAGTGCACACTGCTACACTCGCAAACTCGCGGAGTGTTATTTGATGTTGGAACAATCGTGCTAGTACCGTAATTTTCGGACTATAAGCCGCTACTTTTTTCCCACATTTTGAATCGTGCAATTTATAGTCAAGTGCGGCTTATTTCTTGATTCATTTGAGTAAATAGGTAACACTTTATTTGATGGCAGCGTCGACAAATTTCGTCTCTAACTCCATTAATGTCCAGTCGGGATCTTTTACATCCATTCAAAAGTGAGATAATTTGCAGGAGGACACTTTATGACATCTGTCATAAGCATTAATTAATGCTCATGACAATGTCATGTTATAATTATGTTGGTCTAATGACAATCTTATGTTCGCCGCTGTCAAATAAAGTGTTACCGGTTAATGTCTTTTGGTGTAAATATCCCTGTTACAGTACATACCATCTCCGTAGAAATTTGCGCTAGTCCAATAGTCACATCGCAGGGCATGCAATTGTTTTTTCCTTTTTTAACATGTTAAGTTTTGTTTTACTTAATAAAAGCAGCAAGTGGGCAGATATTGGATCCCGAATCCCTTTAATATACAGCAGGCCTAGATTAAATTGCATCTTTTAAATTAGGGATGTCCCTGATCTGATGAGGTGATCGGAAATCAGGCCATTTTTCAGAGGATCGGAATTGGATCGGATCGGGTTTTTAATTTAAAAAAATATATATTCATGTTTTTCTGCTTCATGCTCGTCAGTGCCACAGCCTCTCACCATCCCTCCTGCTAAGCAGTGCTACAAAACTGTTTTTCTTGGTCACCAGTGCAGCTGGCATTTGGGACTTACCATTAACAATGATTGACAGGTTTGTAGCTTTGATCTGGCCAGATAAGCCTCGGTAGCTCTATAATCAAAGGCACAAATGTGGTAATCATTGTTAAACTTGCAGCCCAGTCTGAAGTGTGCTGTGCCACCTCATTCATTGTGTAAGTAAGAGGCTGTTCCCAGCAGCGTGAGCATCAAAGCATGAGTGAATTTGAGTGGACTCACTCAATGAAGAATTTAATAAAGACAAACATTTTTCTACTTAATTCTTGTTTCAAAAATAATTCACATTGTGAAGGCAGCACGGTAGGACAGTGGTTGGCACATCCACCTCACAGTTCTAGGATCGTGGGTGCAATTCAGGCTCCGGCCTTCCTGTGTGGCGCTTGCACGTTCTTCCCATGCCTGCATGGCTTTTTTCCAGGTTCCTGCCACATCCCCCCAAAAAACGTGCATGGAATGCTGATTGAACACTCCAAATTGTCCGTAGATGTGAGTGTGTGCATCAATGCTTGTGTGCTCTGCGACTGGCTGGCAACCTGTTCAGGGTGAACCCCGCCTTCTGTCTGGAGTTAGCTCTGATAAGTTCCAGCACCCCCGTGACCCTCGTGAGGCTAAGCGGTTCAGAATATGAATGAATTATATAAAGGTTATGGAGAGTGATTAAAAGTATGGCATTAAAGGTAATCCAATGAAAAATGTGTCAGTCCCTACATTTTGTGCTGGTGCACCTAATGACAAAAGTAAGGTGCAACCAGTGCAACAAATGCAAAAAGTAAGTGGCAATATATCGCAATGTTATTTTTTCTAATATCATTCAGGTCTATCCCAAACAGAGATATTCAAGGTATCTAGTGAAAGTTCTTCTAATTTTAATATCGCAATATATTGCAGACCCCCTAAAAATCGCAATGATAGTTTTTTCCAATATTGTTCAGGCCTAGTACATACCCTCAACACACACAATGTACTGATGTCATAATGACGCTGCCAACCACTAAGATAACAGATACAACAAATTAGTATGAGGCTCTTTAAGCCATAAAAAGCTATCAATAATAAGCCTCATTTCATAGGGAGAGAAATGTAACAGTGTATAACTGTTAGCAAACAAAGCTATGGTATTAGAGAAGTACGTATTTCTATGTTGGTAGTGTAGAACAGCTTCACAATATTGAGTGAAGCACAATACAATATTTTAGATTGAAAAAATTGAAATTGAAAAAAAATCACTGAATACCACCAAAAAAAATGTAACTAATCTCTATTTTCTCATAAATGTATTACACAATATCAGAACAAAAAAAAAAAATTTAATCAAGTTCAGTAACTGTTAATTTCCCATGTCATACCTGATGATCTCCCAGAGAGCACTGATAACTGGAGTCGAAAGAGCAATAAATAAAGTCCAAATGCTCTTACACAAGTTAACAAAATTATGAATGGTTATCGGATGAACCAGACAGACAGAAATCAATTATATTTTAATAATAAATGGTTTCAGAAAGATAAAGCAATGCAAACTATGCTCTGAGTTTTAAGAGGCATTTGTGTGAAAGCCTTAATTGGTTTCCATGAATCAAAAAGTGCTCTACGAATAATTGGTAAGCTAGGAGTCTTGTCAGTCTCCTTCCCAGCTGCCGAAGAAAAAGGAAAATGATTGAAGTCTTGCCTTTTGTTTTATACTGTCAGTCGAGTAATACTAATATTTGAGGAATATTTCACGTGTTTGATCAGGTCTGTTGGAGTGGTAGGCCAGTGAAAACATAAACCTGGAGTGGGTTTAATTGGTGTGCTCCATGACACTGCCTTACTTGTTGTTACTCAAACTCTGAAAGAAGTGCATATAATTGGCCCTATTGTTTGTGGATTCGGAGTTGTTCGTCACCTCATAGAAATCCTCTCTGAGCTGCGGAGGTGTCCTCTCGGGATCATCGGAGTCTTTGCCTTTCTGTACTTTGAGTTTGTCCTCTCTTTGTGTTCATCTTGCATTGTTGAAAGCCAATCAAGACACATAGGCACGGTTAGGATTTCGAGGAATTTGAATCTTTGAGTTTGAGATCATTTTTATTAAATCATCAACCTGTAATGGGTAAGAATTAGTGATGCACGATAATACATTTTTCAACCGATATCAATAACCGATAATTTCCTGCCCCTTCCACCCGATAATGTCACGCCGA
Organism: Corythoichthys intestinalis; assembly: GCF_030265065.1. Taxonomy (NCBI): domain Eukaryota; kingdom Metazoa; phylum Chordata; class Actinopteri; order Syngnathiformes; family Syngnathidae; genus Corythoichthys; species Corythoichthys intestinalis. The sequence goes on from NC_080404.1 coordinate 11,596,186, forward strand.
TAATTCTATTCAAATATGTATGTAAAATTTTAAAGTATACAAAGATCAAATGTTACTGTGCAAAAATGTAATTTAGTGCTATTTTTTTCCACATCAAATGTGAACAAGTAGTAAATTCCAACAACTAAACAATGGCAATGACGTTGTGTAATGGTAAGCTTTTGGCAACAATTACTTAGAGAGTAAACACCCAAGTAGCACAAAAATGCCTTTAAAAGTAAGCCATTCCTAACATATATCACATTACTACACTGCAAAACCACCTTCTTAAAACTAGCAGAATTGGACAAAACTGTTTGGAGACTAAATCAAGTATATAATTATCGGATTGCATTATCGGTTGAATTTCATTTTATCTGGATTATCTGTGTGACGCCATAATTGCCATTATCGGCCGATAATTATCGGTGACCGATATTATCGTGCATCTCTAGTAAGAATGCATTGAGCACTATGTGGGTGGTAGTCAAAGAACTCCCTCTTGTGTGGAAAAAGTCTATTCATGTATTTTAGTCTGTAGATTTTTGTTGCGCCCATAGCATTTGACCCTCGGGGTTGAAAATATAGAAGTCCCGGTGGCCCGGGCATACTTTAAAACCTTCAGGGCCACCAGAATGTTCCAACCCCTGGCCCGGTGGGGCCAGTAAAAATAATGCGACAATTTAAAAATATATATATATTTTTTTAATCACATTGCTTCACAGTGGTTCTGGGTTTTGATGATGCTAAGCTATCTCAATCAAAGACAACCATACAGTCTATGCAACCAGCCGTTACTCTTCGTGGGGTGTAAACACACCTCGTTCACTCGCTCGCTTCCGCGTGAAGGCCCACAACCTGATTACTGCTGCCTATTGATTGATTGTCAGTATCTCAGTACCCACTTAATGTTGTACTACAAGACGACATGTTTCTAAAATCCCCAGCACCTGGCCAAGCACCGGGGGACAAAAGACCACTCAAGAAAGAGAAAGTCATTGGAGGAGTTGAGGGAAAGCGAAATCCAATATGAAAAGAAAAGGTAGAGAAAGTTTCAGCCCCAGTGGCGAGACCTCTGGAATTGGCTTGGCTTCGATGAGACAAAAAACTTTTTACCGTGAGGTGTGCAGATCAATGCCCACAAATGCAGACAATTAAGTTAGCGCAAAGTTAACGAGTATGAAACCTATGGTATGACCATACCATGTGATGATTCATCCGCGTGAATACGGAGAAAATAATATCGTCATAACGACGGTCTAGCTTGAAAATAGTACTCCGTAATTGCCTGAGTCATCTCTGACTTCTAAATTGTTACCATGACCACCGAGCCGTGTGAGACTTCCAGAGGACGTTAAAGGGAACACAGGAAATCTTTGCCCCAGGCACGGGGCTCTCCCATGGCCCCGCCTCGCCCTGGAGCTCCCAAGAAAAAATGTTGGCTATACTGGAGTGATTATAGAATGATTATAGATGTGATTATGGAATTTGAATAGGATTATTTGAGCTAGATTCATGTTTTTGCACTGTCTTGCTGCACTTTTAATCAACACTGGAAGTCCCGCGGTGTTTTTGGCTATAAAGAAATACCAGAAAAGTCTCAAATGACCCCGATACCAAACTGACAACTGGGATTTGTCAAACAATAGACCACTGAAAGAAGCAATCAAGCAGGCCACCCACCTACACACTCCTGTGAAGTCGCTGCCTAGGTGTGAAGGGGGGGGGTTCACTCTGGATAGCTGCAATTAGCCTCTTGAATATAAGAGAGACGGGTGGACTTCTTGGTGGGTCTAGCAGAGGAATTGGCTCACTTTCATGTTGGTGCAAAGTAGAGCTGTCCTGACTAGTCGACGTTGTCGACGTCATCGATGACGTAAATGCATCGACGGGCAAAACATACCGTCGACGGGTATTGACGGGTTTAAAAAAAAAAATTACATGCGGACAAAGTTTAGAATGGCGGGCGCTCGCGATGCAAGCGGTTGTTACTAACACCCCCAAGGAGGCCGCTGTTATTTCAATGTGACCGGCATTGTCAGATTGAGCAAAGAGGAAGAAAGTGGGCGAGCGAGCGAGAGAGAGGGAGCGAAACAGAGGGAGTGAGATTGGTGAGTTTGGAAAGTGCGCGCTGCGCGGGTAGCACGGAGTTCAGTGGCTGCAGCCCCTGCGTTTTTGTTTTGGACAATGTAGCGGACCGACATACACGCGGACACTGGTGTTTCAACTTCGGTAAAAATTCAATTTAATAAAGTCACAAAAGAAAACAAAAAAACAAAACATCTTGGGCCCAACATAAAAGAGGCCAACATAACAAAAAGGCTTCAACCAAACCGACCTGACCTCCAGACACATCTCTGTGGCCGTTTAAATCAGGGGCGGACTCTACTAACGACCACCTGAAGGAGGTATGACAAATTAACCAAACATTTTCAACTTACTGAACAACAACAGATGGAAAATATACATATATTCAAACAATAATTAACTAATGTGCATTTAAACAAACAGTGAAAACTTTACTCCAAACAATCAAAATTAAATCAACTTAAATAACCCCCCTTCAGTATGGTAGGTGCCAGATCTTACACAGCTGTGGTCATTAACTCAAATTGGCAAATAAAATCTAATAGGCATTCAGACAAATATTAACTAAAGTGTGCACCCATTAGAAAATACCTGTCCAAAAAAATATCACATAAATAATTAACTAAATCTTGAAACACTAAATTGTGGTGGTAGTGGTAGCCACCACAGACAATAAAAGTATCGATAAAGAGCCATCTGACGCCTCTCGGTGTTTTTATGAACGCCGCCGCCTTCCTGAGGAGGACATGGGCCGAACCAACGACAACGAGCCAAGTGAATCGCCGGTTCACTCCTCATTATGGCGAGGAGTTGAAAACACCGCCAATTACCAAAAAGGGCAGAATTGGTGACACATGAAAGTGGCATAAAGCCAAAAAAGCAGACCAGAATAGCCAGAGCCTGGAATGATTTCAAGGAAAATATGGAGGGTGCCACTGTGTGTACTCTTTGCTAAGCTGAGCTCGTATACCACGGTAGCACGTCAGCTATGAACGAACACTTGAAGCGCCGTCACCCAAGTATATTTTTCCAAGACAACAAGAAACAACAAGCTAGCAGATTGTAAGTCCATACAACTTTCTAACGATTTTTTAAAATGGAAGTTACCTTTATGTGCGTCGTATCAACGTGCATTTTTATTTGATAAAATAATTAATGTATATATAATTATATATATATATATTTTTTTATTATTATTATTAAATTTATTAGGATCATGGAAGCTCCCACTTGGGGAAAATATATACATACATCCTGTATATACATAATATAATGAAAATATATATGGAAACAGCACTGGCCTGCTTACTCTAATCCATGACTGCACTAATGTTAGTCACTTTATATTATAAAGTATCATTGTGTATATACATATTGTAGTATACTATAAAATTAATACTATATATTTAAATTTTGTTACTGTGAGTATGTGTGCCTCTCATTCAAATTTAGTTGTGGTAATATTTCAGTGTGCCCTCTACTTTATCTATTTTCAGGTTAAAAAAACAAAAGTTGAACAGTTTTCCCCTCCCCCAAAAATGCGGAATGCACACCAGAAAAAGCATCTGAACTCACACAAAGTATTCTGAAAATGGTTGCCCGGGACATTGCAATTAATTTTAACATTTAGAACAATATAGACAATGACATACCACAAAAAGAGTAAGAATTGTTTTGACTCCTGTTAAAGAGGTGAAGTCTCAGTGTTTCCGTTTACATTTTTTTTTTTGCACTAGTTAATGCCTGCATCATTTGACCTCATTGTTTGTGATTTATTATTGATTTATTAATATTATTATTTATTATATTGATTTATGTTATTTATTTATACGTTAATAAAGAACGTAGGTGTTCCAAAATGTTTTTTTGTGAATTAATAAGCTTCAACAAAAATGTCATTATTAAAGTAGTTAAAAAAAAAATAAAAAAATTATTAGATTAGTCGACTAATCGTAAAAATAGTCGGATGACTAATCGGGAGGAAATTAGTCGTTTGGGACAGCCTTAGTGCAAAGAAAGCCCAAAGAAAGAAAGGAAAATTGCTTAGGCAACAACCTCCAACATCCAGCCCCGGGAAAAGGGCGAAGTGTCATATGTCACCACATAAAAAATGTTTTGTTTTGTTTTTTATTACACCGCTTGTACTGTAGGCAAACTGCAGCTTTTGGAAGATGTCCAAAGGTTGTCCGCCCGATTGCCTGCCTGTGCGGTCCACTGTCCGACAAGCAACAACTGTTTTGTCCAACTAGACAAGCCTATTCGGAAGAGGAAGAGAAAATGACCTCTACACGTGTTCATTGCCTCAGACAACCATCCAATGGCACCTTTCTCCATACAGTTTTCACATACATACAGTATATGTGAAACACACTGTAAATCTGACCACAGTGTGGTTCCATGCATGAAGTTTAAAAAAAAAAAGAAAGAAAGAAAACCTGACTATTATGTTCCATTTGGTTTACACAGAGGACATAACTGGAAGAGTTGAAAGGACAAGTCAACACTTAAAAAGAAAAGTCACATCCTGTCAGTAGTTTGGTCTATTTTATGGTGGCTTTTTCACAACAACCTGTCTTCTGGGCTTGAAAGTGACAACAGGCCAGCTAGAATAACACCAGTTTACCCTTCCCACATCAGCCATGGTCCCCTGCCCTGCAAACACTCAAGATGCTAATTGGAGCAATCCAACCCTGTGGTTTTCCGAGTGTGAATGGGAATGACTTATGAGGACCATAGTGCTCACAAAATATATGCTGATTAGGGTCAGATGATCCTTCTCTGGTTACAAAAGTGATTCGTATCAACTAAACCGCCCTTGGTAGTTCTAGTGTGTTAAATCTACCTAAAAGAAATTGATTCATGTTATTTAGGCAAATTGTTGTTTTACCTGATTATTGGGATCAATAACTGATGCGTTGACCTGGTCAAGTGGTTTTGATAGTGGGGCCAGTGAACTTCAGGGGGCCAGTGGCTAATTTCCCTTATTGTCTACCCCTGAATTATGTTGTACAGTGTATCAGTTGAAGATTACACTCCAAGTAAATTTTATTGATTAATTCTCATTATTTGTAAAGGCCTAAACAGCTGCTAATCATCCTGTGGCTCGCAAAGCAGTTCTCTTGTAACCTTTAAGAATAATATATAATGAAACAATTCACAGTGATTGGCAAATAAAACTGTTCCATGCTCTGAGGGATTTAGCACAAAACGCTAAGTCAACATGAGTTTAATCCAATTAGAGTCAATTTCTAATGCTTCAAGAATATTATTTGCTTCACTCTGTGTATTACTGAAATCCTCTTTCATACACTTCCGCTGAATGTCAACAATACCAAACACATACAATGGTCTTTAAGAGTGTGTCGCAGTCTAACGATATAAAATAAACAACCGTGAGTTTTGTTCTATGGTTTAATCAATTCTTTAAATGTATTGGAATATCCGGGCTTTAACATCTTGCTATTGAACCATCTTTAACTGCTCTCCATCTCAATGTCTATTAGTGCTACAGCGTTTTAATGTGGTGCCTTCCTCACTGTCTTTGTTTCCATGGATACCAGCACAGTGAGCTCCCGACATTTGCTTTTCTAAAGGCCAGTGTGAACTCCCGGTTTCAACTTTCCTTGTTTTTGTATAACTCGCTACGGTCGTCCGGTGCTTTCATATTGTGAATAATGATGCATTCTCATCTGCATGCGCTGATGATGTGGGATGGTATAGGGACACCAGTAAACCAATTATGAAACAGATGACCTGTTTCCAGGAAACAAGGCAGAGCTGTTTATTAAGCACATGAATGTTTGACAGCGAACGCTATCATAAAACACCCAGAGTATTTTGAAAGAATAAAGAAAATTAAATGCATAGTACCGTAATTGTAACTTGTGGCCCATGCTTTCAATTGCTGATAGTGTGTGAAATAAATAAAAGATCAGGTGATGCCTTATATAATGCTGACAATGTGTTAACATATTGGTTATGAAATGCACTTAGGCCTTTTGAGTGTAAAGCTCCTGCTCAGTGTGTTTTTTTTTTTTTTTTTTTTTTGTCAATATCTGGTACTTTTTGTCCTTAAATTCTTGCTAAATTCCATTTAATCTGCGATTTATATTTATGTTATTATTATTCCCAATTTTCAGGCACGCACTGATGCTTAGTGTAGATTTGTATTGAATATTACATTTTTCTACTAAAATTTAAATTTACTGCATGAGCAAGTGAAGGTGTCTCTTGGGAATACTGTATACCTTGACAGCTTGAACTACTTTGATACTCTCAAAGATCACTAGAGCATGATGTTGTTGTTATCACATCTCTTTCTGTCTCGTTTCACAAGAAACCCTGACCAAGAGCTGCATTATAGGTGACCTCCTTTTTTTCATGCATAAGATGGGTCAAAATGAGTGTGTGACCTGGATGGAGTTTGTCTTTACACTGCTGGCCAAAAGTATGGGCACCCCTGCAATTCTGTCAGGTAATGCTCCATTTCTCCCAGAAAATGATTGCAATTACAAATTCTTTGGTAGTAATATCTTCATTTATTTTGCTTGCAATGAAAAAAAACAAAAAAGAATAGGAAAAAATTGAAATCATTATCATTTTACGCAAAAATCCAAAAATGGGCCAGACAAAAGTATTCGCACCCTTTGAAAAATCATGTGATGCTTCTCTAATTTGTGTAATTTACAGCACCTGTTATTTACCTGTGGTGGCAATAACTAAATCACACGTGCAGCCAGTTAATATGGATTAAAGTTGAATCAACCTCTGTCCTGTGTCCTTGTGTGTACCACATTGAGCATGGAGAAAAGAAAGAAGACCAAAGAACTGTCTGAGGACTTGAGATGCAAAACTGTGAGGAAGCATGGGAAATCTTAAGGCTACAAGTCCATCTCCAAAGACCAGAATGTTCCTGTGTCTACTGTGCGCAGTGTCATCAATAAGTCTAAAGCCCATGGCACTGTGGCTAACCTTCCTACATGTGGACTGAAAAAAAAAAGAGAGATTTCAACGAAAGATTGTGCGCATGGTGGATAAAGAACCACGACTAACTTCAGAATAAGTTCAAGCTATCCTGCAGTCTGAGGGTACAACAGTGTCAACCAGTACTAACCGTCGGTTTCTGAATGAAAAGGGACTCATGGTATGACACCCAGAAAGACTCCACTTCTGACCCAAAGACATAAAAAAGCCAGGCTGCAGTTTGCCAAAACTTACCTGAGAAAGCCAAAAACGATTTTTGGAAGCATGTTCACTGGTCAGATTAGACAAAAGTAGAGCTTTTGGGGAAGAGGCATCAACATAGAGTTTACAGGGGAAAAAAACAAGGCCTTCAAAGAAAAGAACAAGGTCCCCGCAGTCAAAATTGGCGTAGGTTCCCTGATGTTTTGGGGTTACTTTGCTTCCTCTGGCACTGGACTGCTTGACAGTGTGTATGGCATTATGAAGTCTGAAGACTACCAACAAATTTTGCAGCAACATGTAGGGCCCAGTGTGAGAAAGCTGGGTCTCCCTCAGAGGTCTTGAGTCTTCCAGCAGGACAATGACCAAAAACACACTTCATAAAACACCAGAAAATGGTTTGAAAGAAAGCAATGGAGACTTCTAAATTTGGCGGCAATGAGTCCAGACCTGAATCCCATAGAACACCTGTGGAGAGATCTGAAAATGGCAGTTTAGAGAAGGCCCCCTTCAAATCCCAGAGACCTGGAGCAGTTGGCCAAAGAAGAATGGTCTATAATTCCAGCAGAGCATTATAAGAAACTCATTGATGGATACCGAAAGCGGTTGTTCGCAATTATTATTATAATTAGTTGATCGTAATTAATTACTACCAAGTATTAGATTGAGGGTGCCAATGGTTTTGTCCGGCCCATTTTTGGAGTTTTGTGTCAAATGATTATGATTTAATTGTTTTTTTTTTTTCCATTCTTTTTTCTGTGTTTTCATTGCAAGCAAAATAAATGAAGATATTACTACCAAAATATTTGGAATTGCAATCATTTTCTGGGAGAAATTGAGCATTATCTGACAGAATTGCAGGGGTGCCAATTTTTTGGGCCAGCAGTGTACATACTGTATGTGGTTTGTGAATTGACTTTTGTATGTCAAAACACTGCAAGTAGATTTGAAATCGGTGATGATATGATATCACACTGCACCTTAAAATGCAAGTATTGACCAACTTCGCTCGCAGGACAGGACAACTCTTCCCTGACGAGCAAATAAATCATTGCTGTTTTAATAACGTGCAATGATGCCAAAGTCAGCCAAACTATGACGAGTTTGTAAGTGGTTTCAACATATTTTAGGTGGAATCTCTAAGCATTTCGTGACCAGTATTTTACCTAATTCAGTCCATTTCGTAAAGCTTCACTTTAAACGATGTGAACATTTCCTGTTTCTCTGACAGAGAGACACAGAGCCCGCCATAATACAACATATAAATGAATATTTTTGTCTTGTTTACGACAATACTTTTGTATTCCCCTTCCTATGCTCGTAGTCGTTGCCACCTGATCATACCTCGAAAAACTCAAGATTCGAGCCTGTTTAGTTGGAAGTGCAATTGTTGTCATTTTTTAATTACTCTTGCATCAAAACTGCGCATTTTATTTCTAAAGGCAGCATTTTGATACAGAACAGTAATGTTCCATCCTTTGGTTGCATATCCTATCAACTTAAACCATGTTAAAGTATTACCCTCCTTACTGACATTTCCCTTGTATCTCTGTATGGAGTATCCATTTCACCCAGAAAGCTTTTCTTGACAATTTTCAATCCACATTCATGTGCTTAGTGTCTCCTGTTGGTTCAAGCAAATACCTGCCTACTTGTCAGGTATGAGGTAATGCGGGATTATTCTCTTTTGAGCCCCATGAGCACAACGGGGGATGGATTTAGTTTGGTTTTCTCAATGGAGATTTAGAGGAGAAGTCACTGTGTGGATGTCCTGGGATTGGATGATGCAGATCAGTCTTTACCTCACAATATACTTGACTCTTGCACTATTTATGTGAAGAAGAAAAAAAGCCAAGTATCCACACTCAGTGTCATTGTGCCTTGACAAGATTTAAGAATACTTCTTTATTTCTAATCCTCTCGTAAACAATCTCCCTCTGGCAACGTCGCTCCATAGAACAAGGATGGATGAGTTAATGAAGCCACAACTAGCCCTTCCATTATTGAGCTCCATTGCTATCTTCTATTTCCAGTGCAGCATTCTATGTCACTTAAGAAGTCTTTTGTTTTTTTCTGCTCTCATTGCTCTGCTTAAAACAGTTGACCTTGGCTCACATGCCCGCAGGTGGGATCCCCGGCATACTAATGAGGGTCAATGCAGGGGAATGAAACACCGTGGCGTGCTGTGGCTTTGATGTTTATGGCCACGGCCACCTCTGATGCTGCTCATTCATTTAATTTAACTTTGTTTCATGTATAGCACAGAGTGACAACACTTGGTTTCAGGGAATCATGTTTGTTCACTAAGGTTAAGGAGATTGTTTTTATTTTTTCATAGTGGGATGACATCGGCACAAATCTTTTGGAGCAAAATGCTTGGTTTTCATAAGGTTATTCATAAAATATTTATAGAAGAAATCTATCCCTTGTTATTTCCCTATTTGTGAATAGGGCGTCTGCATTATGACAACAGCCCTTCTGCACTTCTTCTTCTTGGCATCATTTTGCTGGGTTCTCACGGAGGCTTGGCAGTCTTACATGGCAGTGACAGGAAAGGTTCGGACCAGGCTCATCCGCAAGCGCTTCCTCTGTCTTGGCTGGGGTAAGTAGGCAGCAGAATTTCTTACTGACAGCACACATCTGCCCTTCAATTCAAGGTAAAAGTAATTGCAGGAGAAGATGAGACATTCATTCTATCAGGCTATGATGGTTTTGCACATGAGTCAACATGGACAAACCTTGAGTTATGGGATGGATAGGAGGGAGGTTACCGAGTCGCAGATTGTTAGAATGCAGAGATCACAGAGCAAGTTAAAATTATTCAGGCTCAAAAAGATGTTCATGCACTACAACAGTGAATATAATTATCGAAACATTTTTTTACCCACTTAATTTTTTTTGACAAGATATTTTTTTTTTTCCCAAACTTGGTGCCTGACACTAGGGACGTTTACATTGACACTTTTATCTGGAGTAAAAGCCTAAATAAAACCGCTTCATGTACACACCTCATATGGAATATAATTAATTAATCTGAGCCAGCTGGTTACGACCAAGCTTCTAATCCGAGGGATGGTTTATGTCAATTGGTAATCCAATCGGTGCACATGAAAACACTTTCTTCCAAAACTTCAGAACAAATCGCCTTTACCTGTGTCGTCAGTCAGTATATGTGTTTCTGTTATTCCTGCAAGCTTGTACAGTGATCCCTCATTTTTCGCGGTTAATTCTTCTTATTATTATTATTATTTTTTTTTTTTTTTTTTTTTTTTTTTTTTTTTTTTTTTTTGCTTTTGTATGTTCAATGTATTCATTCAGATTTAGCATTGGAAAGAGATACATGTAAGACATTTTTTTCACCTTTTTTTCCCCAAAGTGTAATTTTAAAAAATAAAAACCTTTTATGTATATGTATATATTTTAATAAATTGTTTTTAAGCACTTCAAATTTAATAATTATGAGTTTTAAACATGTTACTGTTCCACCAAATTATTTTTAAACAAGAATAAAGTAGAAAAAGGATTGTCTTTATTAAATGCTTCATTGAGTGAGTCCACTGAAATCCGCTCAAGCTGCTCACTTACACACAATGAGTTGCCACAGCAACTGTTTAACAACCTAAATGATGATTGACGTATGTGTCACTTTTAAATTTCCGCTGTCTTGCGAGATCAAACCTTAAAGTCTGTTAATCATCGTTAACTTTAATAAGCAACTTCAGTGCACTGCCTGACAAAGAAAAGCGACAGGAGCGAGAGTGAGAGACTACATGATCGGATCAGGACAGCTTTTTAAAATACTGCATTTATTTGTTTACTTTTTAATTTAAAAAAAAATCTGGATGGATTGAGGGCGCGAAGTTTGAAGCGCGAAGTAGCGAGGGATCGCTGTAGAAGCAAAGCGAGTGAAAGACAGGGTAAGGTCAATTTGCGAAAGACTCAAATGATCTGTATCAGAGGGGAACACAATTTAAAATATTACAATACAAAAATTTTTAGAAAGACTATGTTGGAAAAGGGAAAAATACACGAAATAACGCCAACATTTCTTCTAGAAATGGACGGAGCAACGTTTCATTACAGCTTCTTCTTCTACTACCATTTCCGGTATATTTGGTTTTGTTGCCTTGAAATACTCTGGGAAAGATGTACCTTACCACAACCTTACCTTGTCTTACCACATTGGTAATTGTGAATACGCCCTGTTCATGTGCTTTGGATGTCATCGCCCCCAAAAAATTTAAAAAGCAGACATGGACTTCATTTTGGTTTGTGGCGTGTGCAAAACTGTCTTAGTCCTATTAATTAATCTCCAACATGAAGAGAATCAAAATACAAACGAAATTTTTGCTAGTAACTGAACATTTTGCTTGTAACTAAACATTTTAGGTAACACACACACAAAAAAAAAAAAAAAAAACCTTTCGTAAATGTGTACACTGTGTTATTACGCTAGCGGCAAAAAATCTTTTAAATCTTAAAATAAAATAAATCTTTTAAAAACTTAGTTTCTTACCATATTTACCATAATTATGTCACTACATAAAGGCTACTGTCAAAATAATTTGTTCCGACCGAAGGTCTGATGCAAAAACACAAGTTCTAATCGAATCATTATTTTTAGTGTCCGTGAAAACAATTCCTCCAATCATTATTTTAATCAGAAATCTGATCGGATTAAGGACATTTTTTCCATGTAAACGTTGCCACTGTTTTTACAATTCTATTTGGCATGTCCTCCCAGATGAAATTCCACCAAACCACAAATATTCTTGATTGTTAAAATATTTGAGTTAATCTTGGTCCAAAGTCTCGTTTCTCTCAAACAAGCAGAGATGTCTCCTTTTATAAAGGGAAAAAAATGTTTTTGAAAAAGCCCACGTTCATTCTTCTTGTTACCTAGCAACAAACTCGGACCTCTTAGTCATTGCAGAGCCGGTGCTTCTTGAACAAGAGCTCTTGCTATTCATTTGGATTTGTAAGAAATGTACTTTAGCAGATGATCGGATGTTAAAACAGATTTTTTTTTTTTTTTTTGTAACCAATCGTCTTTTTTTCTGGGTTAGATGTACAAATGCATGATGCTTTTCATTACATTTAGATCCAGATTATTTTTTTTAGATTATTAAAGGAATGCACAAAGTCACTTGTTGTCTCTTAATTCCGCCTGCCTGAAATACTGCGGGTAATGATTTATGGGACCCGTGTTCACTCTGCACATTTTACCACTCGAGCACTGCAGAGAAAGTCTGGATGGTCACAAAGGCCGCATGCACCTCCTGCTTCTAGGAAACTGATTACATCAATAGCACCTGCATGTGCTTCCCAAAACATTAAAATTCTGAGCACACAGAAGAGGAACTGATATATAGAGTGGGGAGAACAAGTATTTGATACACTGCCAATGGGTTTTCCCATTGACTGTGTATCAAATACTTGTTCTCCCCACTGTATCTATACTGTACATACATATATACAGTGGTACCTCTTCATACAAATTTAATTCGTTCCAGCACCTGGTTTGTAAGTCAAAATGGTCACATGTCGAGCGAGATTTTCCCATAAAAATACATTATAGTGTGATTAATTCGTTCAACAGGCCACAAAAAAAAAAAAAAAAAAAACACGCTAAATCCGTAATAAATACTGCAGGTACAATTACTTATAGCAATTACACATAGCAAAACAAATGAATTATGAATACGAATCGGAATCACCATAATAATAATACATGGAAAGTAAAAAAAGAAAAAAGTCTTTATCGTCACCTAAACTTATAGAGACTGGCGATAGAGGTGGGAGGAGACGGCAGGTGCTTACGGATACAGTGAGCCGTGTTTTGCCTATTTTAACAAATGCATTAAGTAAGACACATGTAAAACAAATAAATTATGAAAAAAATAAGACATAACAAAAGTGTTTTATTGTCACCTTAACTTACTGGCGACCAGAGGTCTAAGGGTTGAGACAGTGGGTGTGTAGGTAGGTAAAGGGCAGTGACATACGGTGAGGTTCATGACTTGTGAGGCACTGATTTCCAGTCAATTTAATAACACCAATAAAAATATACATACTCTATGTAATTCTAATTTAACTCATATCAAGCCGAAATAAATAACTTTATGGTTTTACCTTTACTTGTGCATGAAATTTGTCCAATGATCCTTCTGGACAAAAATGTCTGACTTTTATTGAAGAGGTCCACCTTTTTGTCCTTTAGTTTTAAAAGTCTTGTTGTTTTAATAAATATCATTACCTGGGATGAAAGCCGTCCTTGACTAATTCCTGTTCCAAATGTATTTTATTTATTTATTTTTTTAAATGCTGAAAAGTTTTTGGTGCTCACTTTTAACATAGGTGGCTGATTATTTGTGCTTATTTAGGCTTTTAGGCAAATTCTTCATGTCGCAATGTCCATTTTATGTCCAAAACCAATTTCTCATACAACGTCCACAAAACCTCTTGCTTTGATTGAAAATCCATATTTGCGAATATATTCAAATCGGAACTTTAACCTTCCATTTTGAACCATTGTAAATCAAATAGATACTGTATATCATTAATATCAGTCAATATCAGTTCACATGCTTATAGGCGCTTATAGGCGCCCTATTCTGGGAGTCAGTCATATTTTTTGCCTCACGGAGTGAATTATTTACTGCGATTGTAGAATTACTCCACGAGTTTTAATATGTTTCAGAAAAACATTTCATACATTTCCCAGATTATGGTGATGCAGGGCCTATCATCTATATATAACAACTAAAACAGAGACACACTATTTCCAGTGCATACCAACAGGGTTACTGAGAGATTACACCGCGTGCCAAGTGGCACAGCATGTACCTTCCTTACAGCGCATCTCCTCCCTGTTTTGAACAGGACCCATATGGAAAAGATACCGAATTGATAAAGTTCATATCTGTTTTATCTGGAAATTGTATGTGACACTCAAACCATATATACGGTCCATAGTAAATTTGTCCAATGTGAAACTTATAACGTATAATTTCACACTTACCCTGTATATGAGTTACAAAACAATCAGTGAAACTACAATCTTGCTAGTGTTATAGAAAACACATATGGGATACATTGAAAGAAAAAAAATATATAAATGAATAGAAATAAAAAATAAAAAAAAATAAAAAAGATTACTAAAACAGATTTGTTGTTTTGACACATAGTAACACAATGTTAAATGTTAGGTCGCTGATTTTCTCTCAACCGATTGATTTTCTTAAAATTATTACATGGCTAATACATAATATTTTAACAATTAGTGTAAACCCATGCTACTACTATCGTGAATTTAGTACTTTGCGGACTGAATTTATTACTTTAAAAAAAAAAAAAAAAAAAAAAAAAACATGAGTTTTTCATGGTTCGTAACATAAAAAAATGCCTTTTTATTTGCATTTCAACAACATATTATATCAAAGTTGTGACTTTAATGACAAGGTTTAGCATAAAATTATTGTTCAATTTTACTTTGCATTACAAAATTTGCTCATTTAATCTCAAATAAATAAATGAAATAATCCTGCATATTTGGTGACATTTCTAACAAACTTTCATGGGTACAGAGAACTGATCAGACCTGAAAACAAATATATATATGTTTTAGTTCATTTTAATCATATGGCATATAATGAACCTATATGAAGTGTATAAAGAAAGCATTATCTCCCTGCAAAATATATATACATTATATGCAGAAAACATACTGTATATATAATGGTATAAATTCATATATGAAAGGAGTATGTCTTTAAAACTGACATATAGTTAAAAACATCAATGGAAAATATAATTTGCCATATACCTTCTGTTAGATTTGAAGCTAGGTTTATGTACACCTAGCTTAGCTAAAAATAACACGCACAAAGTGGATGTAGCTTTTGTGGAGGTTGGTAGCTGCTCCTCCAGCTGCTGTGATATCAACCTTCTTTATTCAGGGGCAAACAATAGAATGGGAGGGGCAGGAAAGCAACATAGAACATAGAATAGAATACATAGACTACATGGGGGCACATGGCCCAGGACAAAGGAAAGGCTGACTAGACATAAGTTATACTATCTGGTGACTAACTATAATAAGGAAAGCATGAATGTTAACTGTATGCACAACAATTCCAACACTTTCCTATTTTACCACATACATAATTTTTACTTGTTAAATACTAAAATCCTATAAGTATGTTGCATGAAAACTATGTGAAAGTGGCCACTTTTAGGAGTAAGTCATAGTATGAGACTTATAAAGATTTATAACTGGAATTGATGTAAATGATTATAGTTTTTTCTATTTATTTTCCATATGGGGAGTTATGGAGCATTCAAAAAATATATTCTAAATCTGGGGTAACGAGTCAAATTTTATGTCTGATGTCGAAAGGATCGTATGTCACGGGATCGTATGTCAAGGTACCACTCTATCAATAAATCGTGCTGGATTTTCCTTTTCTTCTGCGGTTATGAACACATTCAATTGTACAATTCTATAAATTATGTTATAATGTGCGCAGTTTCCCAATATTTTACTGAGTACAAAGGTTCTCTACTTTGCCATGCAAACAAAGAGGGCTTGACTAATTATTGAGTGTTTTCTTTTGAAGGATTACCAGCTTTAGTGGTTGCTGTATCAATGGGATTCACCAAAACAAAGGGCTATGGGACACCCTTATAGTAAGTTGGGTTTTTTTTTTTTTTGCTACCATAGAATATTTGCTGTGCATGCAGTAGTCTATGACAACACTTAAGCGTAATGATTAAGTGCCTCTGCAGTGGCTCACTTATCCTAAATAGAGTCATAAAGACAGTCCCACAAACACAATCCGATTTAGCGATTGCTCAGCAGGACCCCAATTTCTAGAGTTGTATCGCAGCTTGATATGGATGGCATGAACACTGCTTAGAATCTCTTTAGTGTGTAAAAATCTGCAAATAGAGTTACAGCATATGGCACCCACTACCCTGACAATTTGGGGAGAGAATACAAGACACTGTTATTTTGTGTGCCATTAACTCAGATGTTAATCACTCACTGCAAAATAACCGTTACTCCCCGCTTTCTCTGCAGCTGTTGGCTGTCTTTGGAAGGGGGGCTTCTGTATGCCTTTGTTGGACCTGCAGCTGCTGTTGTTTTGGTAAGTCCATTAGATACAAAGAGGTAAATCAAAAATTAGAAATTACACACAATAGCAAGAGAGTATAATTTTAAACATGTTACTGTCCCACCATGCCGCCTTCATAATGTGAATTATTTTAAAACAACAATAATGTAGAAAACTGCTCGTCTTCATTTAATGCTTCATTGAGTAAGTCCACTCAAATCCACTCACACTGCTGACTTTCACAATGAGTTGCCACAACACACTACTACCAGTGTGTAATAAGCTTAACGATGTTTGACACATTCGGCCCAGTTATGGTAGAGCTATCAAGCTTCTCTGGCAAGATCAAAACTAGAAACCTGTTAATTATAAAAAGCTAACTCCAGGGCACTGCTGACCAAGAAAAGCAGCAGGAGGCAGCGTGAGAGGCTGTACGAGCATGAAGCAGAAAAACATAAATATTAAAAAAAAATAAAAATAAAAACCCGATCCTTTTCACACTATTCCGATTCTCTGAAAAATAGCACAATCGGCCTGATTTCTGATCACGTGATTGAATCGGGACATCCCTGATTCCCTACAAGAAAGCTCTAAAAACAGAAACTGGGCAGCAACAGTTTTTTCTATTGCTCATACATTGTACTGAAACAAAAAACACCAACAAATGAAATTATATTTGAGGAAATAAATCATAAATGTTCAGGTATTCCCCGGGTTACAAACGAGTTCCGTTCCTACGCTGGCGACGTAACCTGAATTTCCACGTAAATCGGGAATTAACCCTTAAGTACCCATAAATCTCAAAATAACTATCCAAAAACATGTATTACACATCATTGTACTGTCCTCGCCAAGACGTTGGAGCTAAGTCCTAGCTAGACAGCTAGCTAAGCTCCGAAATGACGATGTCAGACATCTGTTTTCTGGTTTGCTGGCTTTATTGAGCTGCTCACGACAATAACATTTGCAGAATGAAACTAAAACAAAAATGAAATTAAATCAATTTCCTCCTCAACAACAGCAATTCAAATTTGCGTTTATAACTAGCTGCTGATACTGCAATGACAATCCACACAAACAGATTAGCATGTATCAGCTAGTGTCCGCACATCATCAAAAACAATCACATAAACTCGCTCAACCATAATTGAAAAACGCACAAAAAACAGAACAAAAGGTGTTATATTCAGGCGTTGCCTCTATGGATGCTTCACAAGCAACAAATGTGGGCGCAGGCTTGCAGCTGTACACTATCCCCTCTCTTTCTCGCACTCGTCTCTCGCCTACTTCTTCGTGAGCGTAAATGCGCTCTTCCTCGTGCGTGCGCATGCGTATTTACTTGCATCCAGAAGTACTACCTGCTCTGCACTTCCTGCACCAAAATAAAAGCATGCATCACAAAACAAAAGTCACTGGACTGGAGACAAAAATGGCAAACTAGACTCTGACGCCGTAAAGTCGAAATCACATACAGTGTATCACAAAAGTGAGTACACCCCTTGCATTTCTGCAGATATTTAAGTATATCTTTTCATGGGACAACACTGACAAAATGAAACTTTGACACTATGAAAAGTAGTCTGTGTGCAGCTTAAATAATAGAGTTAATTTATTTTCACCTCAAAATAACTAAAGGGAAAATGACAAGCAGTACTCAATTTGGACATTTAGGGATGTGCGTCTTTTCATAGGGGTGTACTCACTTTTGTTGCCAGGAGTTTAGATACTAATGGGTATATTTTGAGTTATTTTGAGGGGAAAAATAAATAAACTCTATTATATAAACTGCACACAGACTACTTTATATTGTGTCAAAGTTTCATTATGTCAGTGTTGTCCCATGAAAAGATATACTTAAATATCTGCAGAAATGCGAGGGGCGTATTCACTTTTGTGATACACTGTAAGTCGGGTACGTCGTAACGCGGGGACTCCCCATATAAAGCAAATAAATATCACAACAAATATGTTTTTAATAACACCTGTGCTTAATTGTCAGGCTCATCTCCAAATGTGTATTACTGATCTTTCAACTGTCAGAGTATAAATATTAAAGCTCTTAATCTGTCAGCGCAACATATCCCACTGGAATAGTGTATGCCACTTTATGCTGCAGATGAACATTCTGAGATGGCATTTGTAATAAAGTCATATTTCACTAAGGTTTACGAGTCAAAGACACACCGAGACAGAATTTTATTCATCTTTGCTCTAGTTTTCATTTGCCTCAAACCTAAAATGGTATCCTGAACATGAAGCGCTTGAATTTATTTGTAAAGCAACTGCATAAAGGCTAAAATTGTACACTGCTGCTCCAGTTTTCTGTCAGTGAAGTTTCTGCTAATGCTCGATGAAGGTGCCTTTGAGAGGAAAAGTGTTTCTTATTAGGCAGATCTTTTCCTTAGGCTGTCGTGCCGGACTGAGTGTGCACGGAATGGCTCATCCTCTGGCTGAAATGTGACAGATATGAGGAAAAAAGAGAAAAAAAACAGAAGCTAGAGGTCGGAGCTCAGTGCACACACGCAAAATTGAGGGGAAAATGGGACAATGACATCAATCATTTGTTACTAATGGAAAATGTCATTCCCAAATATGTTTCTAATATTCCATTTAAAATCGTAATAATGATTGCATTGGTCTCATTTGGTTAAGATCTTTCTTTCACTTCCAGGTGAACATGGTGATCGGCATTTTGGTGTTTAATAAGTTAGTGTCCAGAGATGGCATACTGGACAAGAAGATGAAGCATCGAGCAGGGTATGACAGCACGTCCTTGTTAGTACCTTCATTTTCTTCTTTTGATATTTATTACTTAAATGCTGCATGTGTAATACATGGATAACTAATTTGATCTGTTGATCTGGTGCTAATTACAATATTGTCATTATTGTATTCCATCCTGGTGAAACTGTTTCTAGATATTTTTTTTTTGTATGTCAAGACTAGACATGTGCCAATTACCAGTTTGAAGGTTTACCGTGGTATGAAAAACATAAGTTTGCAACCGCACAGATTTTCCATCATACCGTCCCGAAGGTATTAGCTATTTTTTATGCCCTAAAAATGCAGGGAAAAATCCCTCACTTGCAGCTGCTAGGCTCAACCCTCTCCTACTGGTTATTGCTTAGTGTCAGTGAGTCAGCTATGCTACACAATGGCTGGAGGAGATGAAACTCCTGAACTTTTTCCCCCATCGAAGAAAACGAAATCGCTGGTATGGGAATACTTTGGCTACAGAAAAGTTACGGCGGCTTAGAGAAGGAGGGCCAACCAACATGTAAAACATGCTTGTGGAGGGTGGCTGCCGAGGAGGCAGTACCTCCAATATGATTTCGCATTTATACAAAATTAAAGGTTAGTAAAAACTGTCAGGAACGTTTCCCACAGGCTAGGAGAGTTAACTCCAGCGTGTTTAGTGCATCTTGCGGTGGTAAAACATTTTTTCTCTCTGGCAACTGTCTGTGTTGAGAAAGAGAGTGTGTGTAAACATGTAAACATGTGTAAACATGATACGAGTCATACACACGTGCTTTTTATGAAAAATAATTCAATTTTTTTTGGTCTGATGGTAATAATGTTGAGATGTGGCTGTGGGTATAGGCTCATTTAAAGGACTGCATTTATTTTAATTTTATTTATAATATTTTAGTTATTTATTTATTTGTTTATTTATTTTAAGTTAACGTTATACTTGTGTTCCAATTTGCTAATATGTTTTGAAAAATAAAAATCATGTTCAATGGAATTTTTTTTTTTTTTTTTTTTAACCCAGATATCACAAAGTAACACATTTTAGAGCTGTAATTGCAATACCATGATACCGTGAAACCGTGATATTTTGGCTTAAGGTTATCATACTGTCAGAATCTCATACCGGCACATGCCTAGTCAGGACATGATGTATCTTAAGGTTAGTTTTTTTTTTGTTTTTTTTTACATTAACTTTGTTGTTACATTGTTTTTCTCTTTTTTATCTTCTGATCATGTTGCTATTTCATGTTAATGATTTTTTACTCCCATCTCTAAGTATTCCACCAAAGAGGCCAGTTTTACGTAGATTGAAAAGATGTGCTCCAGCCTGGGTTTGCATTGCCAATTACAATAACGATCATCTTTGACTAGGCTTTGTTGAAACGATCATCTTTGAATAAGCTCTGCTGATAACATGGATTAATTAAAAAATAGAAAAAATAAAATTCTGTTACCTGACCTGATTTGTGGCTGATTGAAGGGAGCATACCTTGTTAAGATACATGTTCAAATTGGCAGCCCTAAAATATCTCGAGACTTCTGTGTTCATCTTCATGCTGGGATATGTGTTATATAAATGACGCCTAGAGTCATAGCATGACATCCACTTATGTTTCACAGATGATTTTGGCTGTCTAGTTGCGGTTCTCTCACCCTCACAATATGCTCAATTTCAAGCCAAAAACAACTTTCCATGTTGATTCCACAGATAATATATGTGTACCGTATTTTTCGGAGTATAAGTCGCAGTGTTTTTTTCATAGTTTGGCTGGGGGTGCGACTTTTCTCTGGAGCGACTTATGTGTGAAATTATTAACACATTATTATATTTCACATGTTATTTTGGTGTTTTGGAGTGACATTGATGGTTCGGTAAACTTGTTAGCATGTTCTTTATGCTATAGTTATCCGAATAACTCTTAATAGCTATGTTACGTTAACATACCGGCCACATTCGCATTTCGTTGTTCATGCATCATGTAACTTTATCATACTGTACACTTATTCAGCATGTTGTTCTCTATTATATTTTTATTTTAAATCGCCTTTCAAGATGACATATCTGTTCTATGTGTTGGATTTTATCAAGTAAATTTCCCCAAAAATGCGACTTATACTCCGGTGCGACATATATATGTTTTTTTCCTCTTCTTTGGGCATTTTATGGCTGGTGCGACTTATTCTCAGGTGCGATTTATAGTCCGAAAAATACGGTAGTTGTCTTCAGTGGTAAAATTCAAACGATGCTTAGCAATTCAGGGATATTTATTGTTTGAATAATCTATGTGTTTGGACAAACCTGAGCAAAAAAACAGCACCTGTCGGCTGTATGAAATGTTGATGTCTATAGCGAATACGAATTGGCATTTGCGTTCCTTTTGTTTTTATAATCCTGTCTTGTTTAGATGCTAAGAGATTCCATACATTTTGAAGATGTATAGGCCCTATTTACTGTATGTTATACATTGCCTTGTTAGACGTTTGCTAAATAACTATTGTACAGGACCAGTATCGTTTTAAGATATAAGTCATAAGGCTTTGAGTTTCACCAATGCATCCATAATCTATTTACTTTCTCTTCTGTCAGCAAATGATATTCTGTATTATGACAATTGCTTGAAGGGAAATTGTATTGAACATCCAAAGGAGGAGTCATGTCAACAACAAAACCTATATTTACTGTTGCTTTAAATGTATACAGAGCTAAGCTTGGTGCTCATTTAAATGTTGTCTAAAGAAAATCACAGGACATAAAGAGGTCAGCCTTCTCATTGAAACGACTTGAATACAAATTTTGTTGGCAGAATAAATCCAAAATGAAACTATATTACTCCCACACGCTGGCTGCGTGTGCTGTTGCTAATATTTAACGATGCCGGGTTTGTGGTTGGTAACATTGTTGGTCACGCTGTTGTCTCTTATGCCCTACAGACAGATGAGTGAGCCACACACAGGATTGACGCTCAAGTGTGCCAAATGTGGTGTTGTATCAACGACTGCTTTGTCAGCAACTACAGCGAGCAATGCAATGTAAGCAACTGTGAATCAATAAGACAATGCTGCATATACAGCAGGTCCACTTTGCTATTACAGCTATGAATCACGATCACACATCATGGGGAAAAAAATACATATATATGAGTTTTGCCATTAGTTGACAACTCGTAAAATGCTCTAATATGCCTTACGTCTTCTATATATTTTTCTCAGGGCGTCCCTTTGGAGCTCCTGTGTTGTCCTACCTTTGCTGGCCTTAACCTGGATGTCTGCAGTGCTTGCTATGACAGACAAGCGCTCCATCCTCTTTCAAATCCTCTTCGCAGTATTTGACTCACTCCAGGGTTTTGTCATAGTTATGGTGCACTGTATCTTACGGAGAGAGGTAGGGCATTTTTTTTTTTTTTTTCGAAACCCATTTTAAATCCAAATGCAACCTAAAGTCTAGACTAAATTGACAAAAATCTACTCATCCTTAGGTCCAAGATGCATTCAGATGTCGACTCAGAAACTGTCAAGATCCAATCAGTGGCGATGCAACTGGGGGCTTTCCTAATGGCCACGCTCAGATAATGGTAAGTGCATTTCCTCCACTTTATTTATTACAGCCTCATATCCACCAAGCCCCAGGGCTTTCTTCAGTTTCAGTATTTTTATTTTAGTTTTTTTCCCCCCTTCCAAGTGTCAAAAGTAAAAAAAGGGCAGTAAAAGAACTGATCCGTAGAGTGCAATAGTTTTGTTAGAGCTTGACACTTTCATTTTTCTTTTTTTTTTTTATGTCCTTTTCTTATGTCAGTAAGGCAATATTTTAGAAGCTTTAGCAAATCTTGTGAAACTTAGCTTGGTGGCCATCCAAATGGTCAGCAACACAAGTGTGCTTTCACTTTTGACTTAGTTTTTGTGGTGCCTTCAGTAGTGGTAAGGAGACAAAATGTGATGGCAATCATGAAACCTCAGATTGAATTTGTTGCAATGTAAGAATGCAATATCTACTGTAGCTGTTCTGAAAGTCAAAAGAAATTGAAAAAATAAATAAGTAGAATAGAATAGAATAGAATAGAATAGAATAGAATAGAATAGAATAGAATAGAATAGAATAGAATAGAATAGAATAGAATAGAATAGAATAGATGTCTATCACAAAATGGCACAATCAACACCTGGTTCTTGCCACCATACTGAATTGGCGTGTTTTTCTTAATGCAAATTACAGTGGTAGGAAAAAGTAAAATAAAATCACCAACAATGATCAGCAGTGATCTGATCTTTGTCAAAATCACACAGATGAAAAAACGTGTCTGATTTAGCTAAAACCACCCAAACGTTTATAGGTTTTCATATTTTAATGAGGATAGTATGAAAACAATGACTGAAGGGGGAAAATAAGTAAGTGAACCATCACATATAATATTTTGTGGCACCCCTTTTGGCAGCAATAACTTGAACCAGACGCTTCCTGTAGCTGCATATCAGTCTGGCACATTGATCAGGACTAATCTTGGCCCATTCTACTCGACAAAACTGCTTTTGTTCAGTCAGATTCCTGGGATGCCTGGCATGGATCACTGTCTTTTAGTCATGCCACAGCATCTCAATGGGGTTCAAATCTGGACTTTGGCCACTCCAGAACGTGTATTTTGTTCTTCTGAAACTATTCTTAATTTGATTTACTTCTGTGTTTTGGATCATTGTCTTGCAGCATACATCCTCTTTTTAGCTTCAACTATCTGACAGACAGCCTCAGATTTTCCTGCAAAACATCCAAATAAACCTTTGAATTCATTCTTCCTTTAATGATTGCAAGTTGTCCAGGCTCTGAGGTAGCAAAACAGCCCCAAATCATGATGCTCCCTCCACCATGCTTCACGGTGGGGATGAGGTGTTGATGTTGGTGAGCTGTTCCATTTTTTCTTCACGCATGACAATGTGTGTTACTCCCAAACAATCCAACTTGGTTCAACACTCAACTGGTCTCATCAGTCCACAAAATATTTTGCCAAAACGTCTCTGGAGTTTCCCGGTGGCTTTTTGCGAACATTAAATCAGCAACAATGTTTTTTTTTTAGACAGCAGTGGCTTCCTCCGTGAGGTCCTCCCATGAACACCATTTTTGGCTGTAGTTTTACATATAGTTGATGTGTGCACAGAGATGTTGGACTGTGCCAGTGATTTCTGTAAGTGTTTAGCAGACACTCTAGCATTCTTTTTTTTACCTCTCTGAGTATTCTGCTCTGAACTCTTGACGTCATCTTTGGTGGACGGCCACTCGTTGGGAGAGAAGCAACAGTGCCAAACTCTCTCCATTTGTAGACAACTTCTATGACTGTCGATTGCTAAACATCCTTTTAGAGATGGTTTTGTATCCTTTCCCAGCTTTATACAAATCAACAACCCTTGATCGCAGATCTTCAGACAGCACTTTTGACCGAGCTATGATGCATATCAGACAATACTTCTCATCAAGTCATTTCTTATCAGGTGTGTGTTTTATAGTGGGCAAGGCTGTTTAAACCACTCATCGGTGATTTGGCACACACCTGACTTAAAATATTTGGTAAAAATTGGTTTCCATCGCTATTTAAGTCTCCTTAGGCAGAGGGTTCAATTACTTATTTTTCCTCCTTTTGTCATTGATTGCACTCTGTCCTCATTAAAATATAAAAACCAATAATGACAAGGATTCACTAAGGACCCAAATGCGCGAATGTTCCGTTTAAATAAAAATATTTATTTTCAGTTCATAGGAGTTCAAAAAGAGAACGAAAAATCACAGCGCTTGCTGGACACCAAAATTCTGAGCAAAGTCAACAAAAATTCACAGCACTTGCTGGATACCAAAATTCTGAGCAAAGTAACAAAAGTGGGCATTTGAACTCAACATAAATCTTAGTCAAGAAAAGGCTTACATGAGCTGGTGACATGGAACATGGCAGAATACAAGACAAACCGACACTGGGCATGGTTAGCTGCAGGCTTTATATACAGAAGGTCACAGGTGGACACGATCAGCCTGATTGGCAAGAGCAGGAAGTAAAGTTTGCTCAAAGAGGCAAACCACTACCAAAATAAAAGGATCTGACTTGAACAAACACAAAACATTAACAAGACTTCCGAGATGTGACAAATAATTGTTTGGGTGGTTTTAGTTAAAGCAGACACTGTATTTTCATCTGGATGATTTTGACAAAGATCAGGTCACGTTTGGTGGTGATATTATGCAGAAATGTGAGAAATCCCCAAAAGTTTGGATACTTTTTCATACCACCATAGTCGTAAATCTCTCTCCAACCAGATAAGATCCACGTGGATAAGTAACTAATGATAAATGGATGAGAATGGAATTCATGCCACACGATGAATTGCTCTTAGTTTTTATGTGAGGCAACATGCAAGGATTTAAATCACACCTACGAGTTTTCTACTTTTGTTTTTATACCTTAAAATTTAGTGATGGCCCTCTGTCTAACGATTAACAATGTCAACATGTCACTTCAAACCGTGGCAATGTAGCTCAGATTTGGATGTGGAAAATACAATTTTTTAAAATATCGATTCTAAATTTAAAAATTGACCCGCATCCATTAAAGCAGTACTTCTGAAATAGTGGGGCGCGTGTGACCTCGGGGAACATACTTTTATGCCGTACTAGAATAAAGTGTAGTTGCACATCCACTCAGTGGGTGGCAGTGGTGCTCTCATTTTCAGAGTGTGTGCAGTTTTTTTTTTAACCAAACAAGAGCACACAGCAAAGATCACTGGAGATATGAAAAGCTAAGATTAGGAAATATGACGAAGCGTATGTAGCATTTGGCTTTGACTTTTAGTACATTGGGAGATGAGGAAAGACCAGTCTGTTTACCATGTCTAAAAATGTTTGCAGCGGACAGCAGTAAGCCAAATCAATTAAAATGTTACTTAAAAATATTATACCCCAATCACATTGATAAGCCGCTTGAATTTTTTTCAGCAAAAACGTGCCAAATGTTGCCACCACAATCGTCCCCCTTTGCCAGTGTTACATCACTAAACCAGCGAGCACTGTTAGTATCATATAAGTTGGCATACCAAGTTGCTCAAAGCAAAATAAGCCCACACCATAGCACAGAAGCTGATACTGCCTGCAGCAACAACTGTTCTCATGAGTTAATGTTGTTAATCAATTTGAATTTATTATTATTTAATGATTTCATTAAATTTAACTTTTTCAGTATTAAATGGTCCAAAAATGGACCTTGAGTGTATTTTTACTGTTTGGATGTGACTTTTTTTTTTTTTTTTTTTTTTAATTCAGGCAAAGGGATGCGCTTTTAAGTCTTTTCTGTTACAAACAAACAATTTTAATAAAGTTATACATCATTGTAAGTTGATCTATACAGTGGTACATCTACATACAAAGTTAATTCGTTCCAAGACCTTGTTTGTAAGTCGAAATGGTCGTATGTCGAGCAGGATTTTCCCATAATGATACATTATAATTCCATTAATTCATTCCACAGCCTGAAAACCTACACTAAATCCTTAATAAATACTGCTGGTATTATTACATATGGTCATTACACTTAGCAAAACAAATAAATTATAAATAAAAATAATAATAAGAAGAAGAATACGGTACATGATAATAATAATAATTCCTGGAATAATGTAACAAATCGGGTTCTTATGTGGCGGACGTTTTTTTTTTTTTTTTTTTTTTTTTTTTTTTAAACTTTGTTTTTATTGCATTTTTGTTTCCAGCAGTAACAGTGTAGAGCATCAAACATAACAAAATGACCAACACAAATAAAATAAATTGGGGGGAAAAAATAAAAATAAATACAAAATAAAAAATAAAAAAAAGAGCGAGCAATCCAGGGTTTGTCTGTATGGGTATACAAACATAGGAATCCCATCCTTAAGTTAGAAAAAGTTTCCATTTCTCCCAGTATCTTTCACATTTTTCGGCTGAGTTTCTTAAGGAAAAAGTCATTCGCTCCATAATGTAAATCTCGTGTATTATGTCCATCCATTCCGTGACAGTAGGTGGTATTTCTTTTAACCACTTTCGAGTTATTGTTTTCTTGCTTGCAGCTTGCAATATCTGTAGGAGGTACCTGTCTCGTTTTGTAAAACCATTTGGGATATTACCCAAATAAAACATATTAAAACTTGCATCTAATTTTAAACACAAAATCTTCTCAGAAACCATCGCTACATGTCTCCAGAAAGCGGACGTTGTTTGTGTGCTGTACCTGAACGCACCAAGTGGCTGACGTGACAGTGAGATAGAGAGTGCGGTAGAGATTTTACTTATTCTCGTGATGTTTTGTTGTTCTTGGCGACTCGACGTCACTGCGGCGGACAGTAGGCATGCGGTGTTGCTCAGGTTCTGAAATAAATGATTAAAAACCCAACAAAGCTAGCAATTTCTTTGGCGATGTTACTACAATAATAATTGACACTTTAAATTATAAAGAGTGGCGAATGCAGGTCAGAGGAGGATGGTAGACATTCTACAGCCGTATTGTCGTGCCAGTTAACGGGCGTGCACAACATGCTCATATTTTATATCTTCAATGTAAGGCTAAGCGTCACCTTTTTCCTTTTTTCACCACCTGCACTAACCTTCTTGGAACCCATGTTGTTCTCTCACATGAAAATCCGCCGTGCGTCCGTCTGGCGGGAAAACAAAAATAATGCAGTGCAGTCAAAAATCGTCGTATTTCCAGCATTTCGTCGGATGTAGAAAGAAACGGCGAGCCAAATTTTACGTTCGATGTCGAAATGATCGCGTGTTGAAGCGACCGTATGTCGAGGTACCACTGTATTACTTTTTTTCTTTAATATTAAAAAGGACACAATATTATGCAGAGGTGTACTTATTACAATAATCATTTTATGGACAAATGATACTATTTACAGTGGCGGAAGGGAGTTGGGGGGTGGGGGTGAAACGTTTACTTCTTTTGGGGTTCAACAATATTTGGCATTATCTAGGGCACATTGTTTTCCATTGTCTTATAATTATCCCTGAATAGACACTACATGTCATTAGCGCTCCTCTGGACCCTTAAAGCTTAACACTTTATTTCCATTTGATTGAAATTACTGACCCCATCCTCATCAGGCCCTCATCTCACCTTCCGGGATAATAGTGCATCGCTCTCCGTATGACCTTTGAAATTGGGATGTCACTCTCTTCATCTAGTGCCACGATACCAGTGGCATGTTGGAGAAATGATCTGCCATTAGTATTCTAATACCCCTCTGAGGGAAATAGTCTTCACAAAAGCAGAGTGGCGTCTGGCTCTCTCAGTTCAATACGTTCATTTGCAGCAGGTGCAAAACGCCTTTCGTCCCAGCTTGCATTATTATGCATAGATATGCACTCATCTAACACTTCATTAATGTTCAAAAAGGATTCAGCAGAGAAGCTATATTGAAATGTATTCCTGGGAAAAAAATGTCTGAACTGCATCATGTTTTTCATATGCTAAAATTATATTAAAAGTCCACCTAATGACAATTTTTGAATTTTGCAGACGGATTTCGAGAAGGACGTTGACATTGCTTGCCGATCAGGTAAGACAAAACATTCTTACAATGCAATAACTACATGTCCTTTAAAAAATACATTGGTTATGATTTCAGCACAGGAACAATTTTCATAAATCTGGTGATGATGGGACTCACATGTGGTTGACTTGACATTTTGTAAAAGGCAAATTATGAATGGGACATTTTATTTTGCTTTATTTTTAGTGGAGTTTGTTCATGTTTGCAATATTTAAACACCATGAAAGAAAATTACTTCACAATGAAAGATCTCATGACTGGTCTACATTCAGGGTATTATTTTTTTAGAACAGTATGCTAGTAAGATTTTTGTAATAATAAAAATCTGTTGGGGTGTACTTATTTATTATGAACACTGTAACAACAATGTCCAACCCTTGCAACCAAAACCCCAAAAAGAGGTTATACTGTAAAAATAGCTGCAGTTACATAACGGCCAGCAAACCCCACAGGAGTTTTTCACAGTTACCAAAGCACTGACTTTAATCTGAGAACAAAACAGTATAAAAAGAGCTGTTGGCTACTCCTTTTATATGCAATTTTTAACTGAAAACAGACTGCTGTGTGTCTGTGCTGCTCACTTTCATTAGATTTTCTATTAATGATATTTAGGTCTGGAACGGCAATCTTTGACAACAGTACATTTAAAAACTAAAAAAAAAAAAATAAACCCTCAAGGGTTAAGCCTAGAGATATGACCGAAAATTTGGCGCCGAAAATGGCTAAAGTTGCATTTTGGGATTTCGGTTTACCACCGAACAGTCTGAAGAACCTGTAGCGGATGATATTGTTGATGATATAGTTGAGTCTGCACGGCTAAAGAGTTCCCCCCCGTAACACAACATTCCCCACATAAGTTCCATAGGGGAATTCTGTTATGAGGTAGTGGTCACTACAAACCGTAGGTCCCTCGGATGACGTCATCAAAACACGGCGAGAGGCAACACTACTGGCTCACCGTCAACATGTCTGTAGTTTGGAAGTATTTTGAGCTATCAAAGAATATAGAAACGATTAAATGCAACAAAACAAAATTAATTTGCTTCATCGCTGCGACACGCTCATTCTGAAGTTGCTTTCCATTGATGTCCCACGTCACATCGAGTACAATGCATTTGAGTTTGTGAGGAGTTTGGAGTTTAATCAAGCGAACAGTATACAAATAGTATTTAAATGCATACATGTGCATTTGCTGTGGTTTACAACAATACTTTTACATGGCACGACCACTACCTCTTTTTTTTCACATTTTTTTCCGCGACTTCCACATCCCCTCCACCAGTCGCCGTTTAATCCTGCTGGGAGCGACTCGCGTTCCTCGCCACTAGAGCCACTAGAACTTGGACCACTCGCCTGGCTCTCGCTTGATTCCACTTATCGCACAAGAAAACACTGAGTCTTATTGTAAGGAGCAGGAGAGATTGTAATAGCCTTGTAAAGAGATTTAATAGATTCGGCGAGAACAAAATAGTTTTTTGTTGTTGTGAACTACAGTTCCACACAAACATATATCGAGATCTCATTTACCTTAGCAATTGGAGAAGTGAGATTCATTTTTCGAGTGTCCCAAACTTCCAAGAAAGCCGATTTATGGAGTAGGTGTCTTAGGCCGTGACTTGTGTGTCCACCGAACAGAATGCTATGATGATGCCAGCACTAACTGCCGCCAGGAAGGAACTTTTTGAGGGGTTGCAAATATTTCACAATGGTATAATACGTACATTACCATATAATACATTAACATTAACACAATCAGTTCCAATGTACCTAAAGCAATAAAAAATACAAATTAGTTTTTATGTGTATGACAATTTTGTTGATGAAACAGATTTTTTTTAATTTAGAAAACTTTTTTAACAAAACAAGATATTGCAATTATAATCATTTTGCATTTTGATCGAATTAAATTCAGTTGTGCTTAACTAATTTAACTAATTGATATAGTATTGATCCACATCTACTACTTGTTACACCCATTGTGGATCCGCCCCTGCCCATGAGGTTTCAGAATCGGCACCTTTCAAACTAAATTTATCGAGCCTCCGAGGTTGTTGAACCAATCCCAAGGCAAAAGGCATTAATCGGAAAATAATGAAGTCAAATAATTTTTTAAAAAAATTAATTATTTGCATGCGGATTTTTCGGCCTTTTTTCGCCGTTTTTTCGTCAAGATGTTTCCAATATTTGGTTTCAGTGAAGAATTTTGCTTTCAGTAACTCGCATCGCCTTCTGTCTGTGCGTCATCGCTTGTCTCTAATTGGGTATGAATTTGGAGGGCATTTTAAAGCCAACAACTTCCCATAGTGCTGCTTTTTTATTTATGTCCCTGAAATCATGCCGAGAGGTATCATAAAGTATGTGCTGTTCACAGGCTGCTAAAATGATACGCTCCTCCATGTTGACAAAGGCTTTTGTTTTTGTTTTTGTTTTGTTTTTTTAACAGACAAGAGGAAAAAACTTAATTTTATTCAGTCATGGATTTCACATTGTGAAAACACAGAAAATGTGCAAAACAATTCCATCCATACAGTGAGTCATGACATCTGTGAGACCAAGAGCTACATTTGGACTAATTTTCGCTTTTTTTTTTTTTTTTTTTTTTTTTTTTGGTCTTGCGCATATAAATATTCATCAGAATAGCTGTTATTGACGGCACTGCCTGGACAGGACGTCCA
This sequence comes from Corythoichthys intestinalis, assembly GCF_030265065.1. Classification (NCBI taxonomy): domain Eukaryota; kingdom Metazoa; phylum Chordata; class Actinopteri; order Syngnathiformes; family Syngnathidae; genus Corythoichthys; species Corythoichthys intestinalis. Next base: position 11,627,528 of record NC_080404.1, read on the forward strand.
TTGCCGTCAGTGGCAGCGAGTGAGTTAAAAGCAGTATACTGGTTATCAGTGTTGTTAATCTTGCTGAAAAAAAGTAATTAATTATAGTTACAAATTACTTCTCCCAAAAAGTAATTGCGTTAGTAACTCAATTACCTGAATGTAAGAGTAATTAGTTACTTGGCAAAGTAATTGGTGATAATTACTTTTTTTTTTTTCCCTCAAAAAAAAAAAAAAAACCTTGGCCACACTATGTGAAGTTTTTTGTGAAGGTTTTTGGTACAATTGGCCCGAGCCCAATTCTTTACCCTAATTTACCCTTTACCCTGAATCAGCTGTTAAAAGTTGTTAAAATTGCTCCCATTATTGCATTGTTCCCTTCTCTCTACTTTCGACATATGAAAGTTTTAAAACTGTTTCATCATTTAAAGATAGATTCAAGTCAAGATTTTGCCGATTTAGAAGTATTTTAGATAAAAAGTTACTTAGGTCCGCTAGGAAGGTTCTCTACAACAGAGTCTACTGCTTTAAGATGGCGGCTGTCTACTAACGCATTTAGTGCCATGCAGTGTTGTTAATTTTACTTTAAAAAAGTAGTTAATTACAGTTACAAATTACTTCTCCCAAAAAGTAATTGCGTTAGTAACTCAGTTACCTGAATGTAAGAGTAATTAGTTACTTGGCAAAGTAACTAGTGATTTTTTTTTTTTCTCAAAAAAAAACAGGTCACACAATGTGAAGCTTAAAGGGTTTGGGGGACAATTGGCCCAAGCCCAATTCTTTACCCTCCACTTTACTAGACACAAGGGTATTGCGATACTTAGCTAGTAACCTTTGCTATGTGTGGAAGTCATTTAAAGTTGTGAATCAATCGTTAAAGTTGTTAAAATTTCTCCCGTTATTGCATTAGTTCCCTTCTGTCTACTTTAAACATGTGTAAGTTTTAAAACTGTTTCATCATTTAAAGATAGATTTAAGTTAAGATTTTGCCGATTTAGGAGCATTTTAGATTTTAAAAAATTACTTAGGTTCGCTAGGAAGGATCTGTACATCAGGGCCTTCCTGAGAGGTCTACTGCTTTAAGATGGCGGCTTTTTACAAACGCATGTAGTCCTTAAAACATGTTGCCAATGCAGCAGTGTCTGATATCTGCATCTAGTTCTATAATATGATATCTACCGTGTCACGTGGGCGTAGTTTGTCGGCTATGGCTGCAGTCAGGTATTATTGGAGCCATCTAGCATCGCGGTTGCAACGGCGTCTTCCCCACTCCTGCTCTGCTCTCGTCCCCGTGAGTCCGTTTCTCTCAGACTTTTTTTTTATTCAACCAACTTAGTAACGCATAGTAACGCACGCCTTTCCCGCCTCAGTAACGGTAACGGCGTTGCCAAGATGAGAAAAGTAATTAATTAGATTACTCATTACTGAAAAAAATAACGCCGTTAGTAACGCCGTTATATTGTAACGCCGTTATTAACAACACTGCTGGTTATCTAAATCCTTATCATTGTAAGCGTCACTGTTGCAGAGCGTAACTAAAACCTGAAAAGTTGATGTTGTGTTAAAATATGACAACAAACATCTTGTATTCTAAGTAAAACGAAGTGAAAATTAATGTTAACAAAACTTTTTTTTTAATTTTTTAAAAAATTTTATTTATTTATTTTTTTTTATTAACACAACAATTATAGATACAAACAAAAACAGGCTCTTGACAGTATTGTAGAAAGAAATCATATACAGTGGTACCTCTACATACGAAGTTAATTTGTTCCACAGCCCGAAAACCAACACTAAAACCTTAATAAAAACTGCTGGTACTATCACAAATGGCAATTACACATAGAAAAACAAATAAATTATTAATAAAAAAACGTAATAAAGAATAATAATGTAATAATGTAACTAATCGGGTTCTAATGTGGCGGACGTGTTTTGCGTGCTGTACCTGAATGCACCGCACAGAGAGAAAGGTGTGGTTGCGATTTTACTTTCTCTTTTAATGTTTTGTTGTTCCCGTCAACTGGGGCGGACAGTAGGCGTGTTGTGTTGCACAAGTACTGAAATGAATGATAAAAACCTGATGAAGCTGGCGATTTCTTTGGCGAAGTTACCACAATAATAAATATCACCTTAACTTAAAAAAACTGGCGAACGGAGGTCGGAGGAGCCAATTCACGGATGCGCAGCCCACGCTCATCATTTTCTAATATTTCCATCTTCATTTCAATGATTAAGCGTCACCTTTTTCACCACCTGCACTAACCTTGGTACAAGAAAATCTACCGTGTTTCCATCTGCGGCACTGTCATGTTGTCATATTTCGAGCATGTCATCGGATGTAGAAACAAATGGCGAGTCAAATTTTACGTCTGATGTCGAAAAGATCATGTGTCAAAGAGATCGTATGTCGAGGTACCACTGTATACTCTGTAATGTTGACAAGTGTGGCGTGTGGATGTCAATTTCCTGGTTGGCCAGAGTCCTCGCAGATAATTTTGCGATCAATAAATTTGTTGGTGATTGGTTGTAGTACCAGGCGACAGCACCGTTCACCGTTCTTGTTATCATTTTGACGCCACGGGGTGAAATCTTGCATGTAGCCCCAGATCGAGGTAAATTATCATTGGTCTTGTATGTCTTCCATTTTCTAATAAGTGCTCCCACAGTTGATTTCTTTACACCAAGCGTTTTAAATATTGCAGATTCAGTCTTCCCAGCCTGGTGCAGGTCTACAATTTTGTCTCTGGTGTCCTTCGACAGCTATTTGGTCTTGGCCATAGTGGAGTTTGGAGTGTGACTGATTGAGCTTGTGGACAGGTGTCTTTTATACCGATAATGAGTTAAAACAGGTGTCATTAATACAGGTAACGAGTGGAGCCTCGTTAGACCTCGTTAGAAGAAGTTAGACGTATTTGACAGCCAGAAATCTTGCTTGTTTGTAGGTGATCAAATACTTATTTTCCACTGTAATTTGGAAATAAATTCTTTAAAGGGTTAGGGTTAGGTGTTATTTTCAGTTTTTTTTTCCACATTCTGTCTCTCATGGTTGAGGTTTACCCATGTTGACAATTACAGGCCTCTCTAATCTTATCAAGTAGGAGAACTTGCACAATTGGTGGTTGACTAAATACTTATTTGCCCCACTGTACGTGCACGAGCTGGAAACTTCACGTGCACGAACGTCACGTGCCGCTTCGCCAAAGGAGTGTTGGTGATTTTCGCCTTATCTCACTCATTCCATAGAAAATGCATTGAACGCGAGCGACGTCGCCTGCCGTGTCTTTTGCCCCTAATCCATTTTTAAGACTTGCACTTATTCACAGTTCTCAGTCATTTGGCCCACGTCGCTCAAAACGGTGCAATCTTGTCAGACGTAACTGCACCTACCTGACACAAAAAGGAAAAGCATTCAGGTGTCATGAATAAACCATGACCAGAATCAGACGGTAGTAAAACTGCAGTGCATTTCACAGATTAATTTTCGTGCTGACAAAGTTTCACCATTATTGGTATTAGTAGTGAACAAGCACATTCTCTTCTGTCACCTCGAGTGTAAACGTTGATGAGACTATACTCAAGGAATAACAAGTTGAGAGGTTGTAAAAGCAAACTCGCTATGTGTATTTAGAGTCAGAGGTAATTTAATGTTTAATCTGGAATTGGTCCAGAAAATGCCTTTAGCAGCAATTAATAGTAATAAAAAAATGTTCTGACGCCTGCATCTGTCAGATCAAAGCAGAATATATTGGATCTTGTTACATTTAACTTCAAAAATGGGATTTGGGAGAAACTCAGTGTCCTTTCAGCTATACAAAATTCACGTTTAACAAATGTTTTAGACTTGGCAGGGAGCTCCACTTTCTCGTTTTAATTTTTGTTTTTAACAGAACCCTTATTGTGATTCATTGGGCAAAATAAGTTAAAAGTGAAAAAAAAAAATCACCTGTTTGAAGGACAGCTACTTTTAGTTTGTTTAATGTCACACGAAGATAAAAACATCTGCTGTTATGTTCCCTCTGTTATTTTGGCCTTTAGTGAAGTTTACCCACTTCCTTTACAGCATGTCAGTCGCTAATCTCAATCATGTGATTCCTCTCTGGCAGCTCTCCACAAGGACATGAGCTCGTGTCGTGCCGCTACCGTCACAGGCACACTTTCTCGCATTTCCCTCAATGACGAGGAGGACGAGAAGGCTCCTGAAGGCCTCAACTACTCAACGTTGCCTGGCAACATCATCTCCAAAGTGATAATCCAGCAGCCTTCGGCTCTGCACCTGCCGATGGGAGTGGGCGAGCTAAAAGAGCAGTCGCTCGGCGACAACAACGCCGAGCTGCGGCGCGCCGTTTACCTGTGCACCGATGACGCCATGCGCCAAAGTGACCAAAACATGGGCACCCACGACATGGAGGGCCACCCGCAACAGAGTCAGATGATGGAGACTGACTATATCGTTATGCCCCGTGCCTCAGCAGCGCCGCTTTCGGGGTCAGCTACCCTACCCGCCCACCTAAAGGAGGACAACAAGATGAACATCACCATGGATACGCTGCCGCACGAGAGGCTGATGCATTACAAGATGAGCCCTGACTTTAACATCAGCCCATCAGGCATGGACCACATGAATGTGAACCTCGAGCAGCAGTACCCCAGCGCCCCAGAGCAGATGCAGAACCTGCCCTTTGAACCCCGCACTGCCGTCAAGAACTTCCTTGCAGAGATGGAGGAGAGCGCCGGGCTCTCGAGGAGTGAGACGGGCTCCACAATCTCAATGAGTTCCTTAGAGGTATACTATACAAACAGCATAATGTGAAATCCTCTTACGAAACATGGGCTGCTAATTGAAGGAGATAGAAGTCCAATCCATTTGTGCTGGGAGGGCTAGCAGCGAATGAACAGTTAAAATGTATTGGACATCTACTCGTGACAATGAGCAGAAGGTTTAAACGAGCCACGTTATTGGAAGTCTGTCATATTTAATGTAGGGCTGTCAAATGATTAAAATTTTTAATAGAGTTGATTACAGCTTAAAAATTAATTAATCGTAATTAATCGCAGTTCAAACCATCTATAAAATATGCCATATTTTTCTGTATATTATTTTTGGAATTGAAAGATAAGACACAAGACGGATATATACATTCAACATACGGTACATAAGGACTGTATTTGTCTATTGTAATAATAAATCAACAAGATGGCATTAACATTATTAACATTCTGTTAAAGCGATCCATGGATAGAAAGACTTGTAGTTCTTAAAAGATAAATGTTAGTACAAGTTATAGAAATTTTATATTAAAACCCCTCTTAATGTTTCGTTTTAATAAAATTTGTCAAATTTTCAATCAAAAAATAAACGAGTAGCCCGCCATTGGCGATGTCAATAATTACACACTGCTCATGGGTGCTGAAACCGTATAATCAGTCGCACCCAAGCGCCAGCAGAGGGCGACAAAACTCCAAAAAACACAAGTAACAAGTGGATATAACACTGTGCTGTCATTTAAATCTGTCTGAGCGGGGCATGTGCGTTAATTGCGTCAAATATTTTAACGTGATTAATTCGAAAAAATTACGCCCGTTAACGCGATAATTTTGACAGCTCTAATTTAATATCAATGAAATAGTAAGCCTCTCTTTATCGTCATTCAATAGAGACAAGAGAATATAGAAACACTGGAGCGCCAAAATTAAAACGGTTCCCGCGAGGTCTTTAAAAGTTTTAAAAGCATTGAATTAATACATTTGAAAAAAATATCTCAATAAGTCTTGAAAAATTATTGAATTTTCATATCTGGGTCTTTAAAGTTATGATGTATCTAACTTCTCTGTGTCCCATTCCTCCTCAAAAGTGTGATTTGTCATTTTGATTAAATAACGTAGCCTAAATAAATAAACGGGGTGGAGGAGTCAAAATCCCACGTGAATCCCATGTCACGACGGGAGTCCCGACAAAATCTCATGCTCTACACTACACAAATTTTTTGTTTTTACACCTAGCCATCTATTTCATATTAGAGAGATGAAGAAACGTAAATTCAACGAAGTGTGGTTGAGTGAACAATCCTTTCGCCTTTGGCTAAAACCATGGGATAGCAGTGTGTTCGAGGCTTTTTGTATCGCATGCAAAAAAAGATTTAGCTGGGTAGAATGGGCATGAAGGCGCTAGAGTCCTATGCTAAATCGTCCAAGCACATAACCTCCATAAGAGGAATGGAACAAACTCCCTCCATTGCCAGAAATTTTCAATATGCCTGTATAAGACAGCCAACTGCTCACGGGCCTCAAGCGACAGAAGCTAAAGCCAGCCAGCAAGCTGCTAATGTAAGCGATGCGACAGCAGCTAACACTAGCCAGCTACCTGCTAGTGCTGCAGCCCCCTGCATCCCAGCCCAGCTATGATTGCTAGTAGATTTGCGAGAGTGGATCTACACACATCGTTTGGGTCCAAAGCAACCATGAAAGCAGAGGTATTGTGGTAGCCCGAGAGTTTAAAATGACGCTCGCCACGCTAAGCGAGAACGCCTCTACTTGGCCTGTGGTCTGTGTCTGCGCTGTGGTCGTGTCGCGGGAGTAGCCTACTCAATACGCTGCATTCTTACATCCTGAACACACTCCACATTTCCACTTTCAAGAAATAAACTAACAGAAATTCACAGATTTTTTTTTGTAGTTGTTGTCGAAATGGCTGTGATATAGGTATTTAGTTTTTTTAAAATGGTCTTAATTAGGTCTTAAAAAGTCATAAATTTAACTTGAGGAAACCTGTAGGAACCCTGATAAAGGAATAAATAAATATAAAAAGAAATAAATGTATTAATAAATAAATAAAAGCAAATATTAAAGTATGTTTTATCATTGACGTTTACTTTTTGTGACTGAAAATCATGAACGGAAAAAACAATGACAATTTTCTCTTTGCCTTTTTTGTTTTGCTTGTCATTGTCTTTGCATTTGCTTTTGCTATTACCGAAAGGAATGGTCTAGCAATCAAATGGTATTGGGAGGGTCTTTCCAAACAGGAATACTATTCGATAGCTGATTACTCCTAGTTTACCTGAAGGGAAGTGACGTCTCGAAGCAACGGGGGATGGGGGGATCTTTGTCACGTGCAAGTTTTGATTCATTATTTATTTGGAGAGATATGAAAAGATCCTATTCACAATTGCTGAAAGAAGAAGCTCAGGCTGGATGGGTCACCTCAGCCAACTACCCCGTCACCAACACAATCAAATTTAATGCTGTCAATAACTAACCCTTTCATGTTTAGAAAGCCCCTCCCAACGTTATTTAATTGACTGACCATTCCTTTGGGTAAAAACTAAAGATGCACCGATACCGATACTAGTATCGGCAGGGGGCGCCGATCCGGCCCGAAATGGTGGTATCGGTATCGGCGAGTACCAACAAAGACGGCGCCGATACCATTTACCGGTCCATTATTACAACATTTGACCGCAGCCTTTTTTTTTCTCCTGGCGCTCACTACACACTGTCTCTGTGTTGTGTGATGACACGTGAACACCAAGCAGCTATCACTATTGGCCTGCTCCAGACCAATGAGAACGGGCCAATAGCCACTCCTGACCAATGACAAGGCCGCTCGGCGGCGCCGACATGGCGGCGGTCGGGAAATATTTCAGAATAGAAATCCCGTCAATTAAAATCAATGGCTGCATGCAAGATTTGCGGCCTGAAAGTTTCAAGATGTGGAGTTAAATCGGCCAGTTTCAATACCTCGAACCTGATAAAACATTTGAAGACGAAACATGAATGAACACAACGAGTTTGAGCCTGCAAGAGCAGGACTGCTATCCAGAGGAAGGGCGCTGGACCGGTGCAACAATCTCTGGTCAGTTCACTACGTCAACTTTACTTTGTCTTTTACTTAAAGAAATGCTGCAGTAATTTGGGAACTGTTTCCAAAGTAGGGTTGCCACCTTTCAGAAATAGAAATAAGGGACCCCCCCCCCCTCCCGAAAAAAGGAGGCTAATAGAGAGACGGGATGCTGTGGTCAATTAATATTACTTATAATTGTTAGCGTCCGCAAATGCGGAAACAAGGTTGGACCACGAAGCGGACAACAAGCGGGGGATACGTACAAGGATTTAATGATTGCAAACAAAAAATAACACGCGATCGCGGGATAGTTGAAATAACAAAAGGAGTCCGTGACAGCAGGTCGACGGAGCTCAATACTACAAACTCGCAGGTCAAAAAGCCAAAATAAAAACACTCAAATACCTGCACAGGGTAGAGGTTACAAACGAGTGCAGCACACTAACAGAAAAAACCCAATGCAGGGGCGTAACAAGCAAATGTAGCGAGACTATAGTGCGAGATGTCAAATGGCGATCAGCAAAGCAAATATCTCAGCAGCCTTCTCTGAGCTCACCAGTGCTTAAATGCTGCGTTGATGAGCCTGCATTGGATTCAGGTATGACGTCAGGAACGCCCCCACTAACAGCCCAGCAACAAAACACAATCTAAGCAGCACCAGAATGTGACAATAATTTCATGAAAGTTGCACTGTTTGGCCTTTGAGAGGTTTAAAAAAGTTTACTCATTTCATTCAGAGTTTATTATTATGAACTTATTTTTACTTTCTTACTGTTGGGCTAGTATTATACTTTGTACTAGTCTTTTTCCTATTTTGCAAAGGTAAGCAACAGCCTGACAAAGCCTTGATTGCAATGATTTCACATCCAATTATGTAGCTCTTTGGGGGAAAAAAAACAATATATATATATATATATATATATATATATATATATATATATATATATATATATATATATATATATATATATATATATATATATATATACTATATGTACATAATATAAGAAAAATATACAGTACTGTGCAAAAGTTTTAGGCACTAAAACTTTTGCACAGTACTGTATACATATATATGTATATGTACATATATATATATATATATATATATATATATATATATATATATATATATATATATATATATATATATATATATAAAAGGGGTGGTATTGGTATCGGTGCAACACTAATAAAAACAAAGGCAAACGCAAAAGCAAAGACAAAGACAGTGACAAGCGAAATAGAAAAGTAAAGGCAAAGAAAAAAATTGCCATCATTTTTTTCAGTTTGTTTTTCAATGACAAAAAGTAAAAGTCCATGACAAAATACCGGTATACATATTTTCATTTGTTTATTTATTTATTCGTTTATTTATTTATTTATTTATTTTTTTTTTTTTCTGCACACCTGTGATTCCATAACAGAAGGAACAACTATTAAATCATAATACAAGTGCGGCTTCTCTAAACATAGTCACATCAAAGGGACCAAATATTAGCAAGAGTGCAGCAGTAATGAGTCATCGTCTGGTTGATTTCTAGCCAAAATGTAAGAGCTCGAGTGACGTGAAATATTAATAGCACAATTACAGTATAGTAGGATGAACTCTATGGACAGAATCATGATATTTAGACCAGATATGAGTATATTGGGTTGAGTAAAAAAATTATGTGATTAATAGTTAGCTGGGTTAGGCTCCAGCACATCTGCGACCCTCGTGATTAAAAAGCGGCATGGAAAATGAATGAATGTATTTATTCATTAATCTTCTGATGATTCTAACTCTACCTCTCCTCACTTGGCTCGCAGTATTATTTATATATACTGTAAGACAAACAGATATGGAGAGTTTTATTTCAGAACTCTGCACAATAACAGAATAACCAATCGATGAAGTGGAAACGAAAAATTTCACTTGAGCTTTGCTTTTACAAAAAATAACAGCTACCTCGTGGGAGATGAAAAACAACGCAGTAGCTCAAATGTGTGCAGAAATGATTTACCTACTGTTGCCCATGTAAATGTTAACATATTGTGTTGTTTCACGCAGTGGACCTTAAATTTTTACTGCTATGGTCCCCCGCAATTTCTAAGCTCTTAAACCTCACTCTAGCTGAAATCCTCTTGTTTGAATCCCTTATACAGTACCTCCAAATGATGGAGGATGAGTATTTTTCTTGCCACTAATCTGTTTAAAGTAGTATTACTTTTGCACGCCATATTTTTCCCGCTGTGTATAAACTGCGTTCATACATACAGTATGTAAGCCAAGCTGCTCCCACCCTTGAATATTTTTCATTGGCTGGCATGAAATAAGGTCTGTGATTGGGCAGCCCGAGCAGTAGATTCAAAGACAAATGTAGAAGTGGTGTCTGGGCTTTGCATGCAGTTGCAAGCAAGGAAAATGCATATCGCTGAGGTCGTTAATTATGATTTTTAACATATTATACGTTCTTAATAGGGCCTGTCGCGATATGCAATAAGTCAATTTATTGCATGGTAAATAAAAATGAGGTCGGTAATTTTCCCAGCTAGGATTTATCACCGCATGCATGCGTGCATACATTTGTACTCGGCACACGTGCATGTTGATTGCATATGAGACTCCGGTTCCTTTCACATATGTTTATTGGTCATCAATACACCGTAGAATTAAAGTTCAGACATATAAAATAAGGAAACACATATGTATTAAACATTGGAAAACATTGGCAGTACTACATTGAGGCTAATGAAAAAAAAGACAATGTACTAACCACTTTAGCCTGTTAGAAAACATTGGCAGTCTTCTCCAAAATGCAAACTTGCAGTGAAAAGTTGCCACGTCAAACATGAAAACTCGCTGGTTTACAGCATATGCAAACGATGTGAAAAATTGAAGACAGTGCATTTTTTTTTTTTTTTCATCGAGTGTAAAGTTAACGGTTAGCGGCTTAGCTAAAAATAAAAGCACATCATTCTCCGCATATAAATAAAGATTTCAGGAGTTAATCTAACATTCTTCTTAATCTACACTAAGAATAACTTTAAAATGACACCCATGATGAAAAATCTGATTGGCAATGAATAATTTGGCTTCAAATTTTTGACATGCACACTTTGTAGGACAACATGACAGTCATTTTACATCAAATAAACACTTTAATCGGCTCTAATTGGCAGAGAACAAAAATGGCCTTGGGTTTCTCACCTATTTCATATTCTGCACTTACTTAGCTAGCTTTCAAATGACTCGTTATGGGTTGTGTGTGTATTGTTGTTTTATTATTATTTTTTTTAAAATTTGATTTCATATTATTTTTTAATTTAGTTTGTTTTATTTAAGAATAACAATTTATTGCATTTGAATAGGTGATTTATCCGGATGTCTTGTCACATTTTAGGGGTGTGACAAAATATCGAAATGGTTACATATATATGGCAGAAAACACTGAGGTGACTTGAAGTTCCGCTCTGAAACCCCCAATTTGGCCAAATTTCAAAATTTTCCTATATGCATGTGTGTTACATCATTGGAAAGCTTAGAATCTCACATTTCTGGGGGAAGAAACATTTTGAACAGGAGCGTATTTAAAAACTAAATAAATAAAATAAAACATCTAAACTGTAACTCAAAATGAGAGCATGAGAGAGCATAATTAAACACACCATGATTTTAACGAGATATTATCGCTTACTTATCTTGTTTCGATCGAAAAACTCTGTGTATCATGTCTCACTGAGTCTCAAGACACAGCTGTGACTTTTGGGGAATTTTATGGGTGAAACACGGTAATATAACAAGGGTCGCAATGCAGACATCATGGAGTGATTGAGATTTTCTTTTTCAAATATTTACCCTTTTAAACATTTTTTTTTCCGATTTTTCTTTGTTTGCATTGATTTTTATCATCTAAAATATCTGGGAAAATGCCGTAACAAAAAAAATACAATTAAGCGATAGATATGAGGTGATATCCGTGACATTTACAGACACTATTTTTTTATTGTGACGTAATTTGTTTAAAAGTTTAAAATATGTGAGCGAATCATTTTATAAAATCATTTTTTAACTAAAAATTAGACATCAATTAATGATTCAAAGCTAAAAAATGAGAGAGATTTTGAACAAGAAACATAATTACTTACCTTCTTATTATGGCTGGGTTGAAACAAAAGCGGTTGCGCAGTATCTGTAAACGGGGGTCTCCAGGGTAAAACAGACAGATTAAAAATAGTTTGGGTGCTTAATGCAGCATGAAACTGCTATGGCAGCATAAAGACATATTGTTCTATCAAACACAACAGTTCTTTTGGCTTAGAATACAGCAGTTTATTTCAAAGAGGGGTGCAAGAGCAGAAACTGCTTTTTCAGCCTTGTCTGTGTTTTCCGCCACACATAAAGGTTATCGATATGCTCCTGCCAAGAATCGACATAACATTTTTAAAAAGTGTCGATGTTTTTTTTTAGGAACCAAAAAGTTGCCAACAAAATCTTCCACCAAAATAGTGTCTCTTTTAACTCTGGCTGCCATTGACGGCGCAATACTCCAATCCATTTAGACTGGAAGAGGTGAATGATCGTTCGTTAATTGTAAACCAGAGCATTTGCAGCCAGTGTTTCCGATTTTTGAGCCGTTTCCAGGTCACTTTTTGTTCATTTTAGGGCATTTACAGGTCACTTCCTGCTCTGTCACTCAAAATCAACAGGAGGTGAGTCTGAAATAACCCAAAATGTTCAGGAAGTGACCCCGTAAATGCCCCAAAATCAACATCAAATTACCTGAAATTCCCCCAAATTAAACTCACTGGTCAAAATGGACCGCCATCCCTCCCACTTCAAACAGATTGGACTTCTGCAAGTGATAAACTCACAACAGAAGGATGAAAATAGCTTGTTTATCATGTTTATTAGTTGTTTTTTAGAATGATTTCCTAATCGTTGTATCGCCATATCCTAAGATCATCGTTATTGTGAGCTTTCAATTAATAAATCGTATCGTCTCGTGAGGTACCAAGAGGTTCTCATTCCTACTACAATAGAGGTTGAATTGGTTAAAAAAAATTACAATAATATCGCATAATTTATGAGACAATGCAGTATATCGCCTCCTAAAATTTGTTATCGCGACAGTCTTAGTTCATATAAAAAGCCACAGTAGCTGATTCACTTGCATCCATACATTGAACTTGACAAAACATTTAAAAATGCTGGGAGAACTGTATTTGTAAAGCAGACATTGTAGTGCAATTTTTTGGATCCTTGAAGCTGGCTGATTTGCACATTCTTTACTTTTCCCTCTTTTTTTATTGTCTGTTTGTTTGTTTTCCTCCTTCCATTTGTAGAGAAGAAAATCACGATATTCCGATCTGGACTTTGAGGTACGTCAATACGCTCCTTCCCTGGAGACATGCGTTTTTTTTTCCTTTTTTTGTAAACAGAGTAAAGCTATCCTTGTGTTTGTCATTTGATTTACTCGAAACGTGTTGTACCTCTTAAGCTTATTGGAGTTTACAAGATTTATCGTCACACTGTGTAGTTAAGGTAAAAGCAAGGCTGTCAACTGACAAACAGGGGAAGCGTTCTCATTACCATTTTGTCCTCCATCCATCACCTCTGTGTTGATTTTTAAATGATATGCTTTTGAAGTCATTTGCACATTTCATGTCTGAGTTGAACCACTAGCTGTGCAATTTCCATTTCGGCAGTTTATCGCATTCCTTTGCATTGCCAAATCAGGTTTTACTGCATATATATGTATATATATTATATATAGTACATCCTTTCAAAGTAAAGGAAACGGAATGAAAGCTGCTGGCAGCGTTTCTGGCACAGGGAGCATTTTGTTCAAAGTAGACACAGCAACCCCTTTAAAAGGAAGCTCTGCGCCAAGATTGGATTATAAGGGTTCCTCTTACGCCAACAAAACGTTAAATGAGGCAATTTGTTACAAAAGAATTAAGTTAAATGTGGATAGCGCTGTCATTTTGAGTACAGTAGTTCTGCTGTCCTCTTCCAAATCATCTCAATGTTTCCTTTATTTTGCCAGTACGTTATATATGCAGACCTGAGCAGATCTGTTTGAAAACCTGGCCTACAAGCAAACTACCTTGACACTAACACATTGATCAGAGTGTGAGTGGGTGGAGAGAAGATGCATTTGCATTATTGGCTGTCAATACCAAAGCAAAAACCCTTGCCATTGCAGAAAGTCATGCACACGAGGAAAAGACACATGGAGCTGTTCCAGGAACTGAATCAGAAATTTCAAACCCTGGACCGATTTCGAGACATACCAAATATGGGAAGCATGGTGAGTAACAGGAAACCAGTGGGGGACTGATCTCAGCTTATTTAGATGTGCAGTGCAGGCTACATGTGTGTGATCGTGCTAATGAGAGGTTATGTAGAACAGGTTGTTCATTTATAACAGGGCCAGCAGCTGGCCCAGGGGGGTAGTGGGGTTATTCGGGTGACACGCCTGTGCTCCTCTCCCCTTTCTTGAAAGAAAAGATGCATTTTCTCCACCAGGCCAGTCACAGGGAAGAAAGATGTTTGCTAATGTAGCTGCTATCCAGAGTGCATCCATTCCAATGCAAGGCCATGAATGCACTTTGATTTACATACATACTTATCTACTTAGCAACACCATCCTTTTTTTTTTAAACCATAAATGCATGGCAGATTATTTAATCAATCAACATCCCTATTTAACCCGAAGTGTGCTGTTCTTCTGAGGCTGCATTTACACAATGACACAATTCCCATTTTATTTCTCCCATGTGACCCACTTCGGATATTCGTCATGTCAGTTGCCTCTTTGACATCTATATCCCACAAAATGGCCGCATGAGAGCTGTAACAGATGATCCGACATTAATCCACCATTGCCTTTTACACAGAAGCTATCGAACCACGGGGATATATAACTTTAGGCATTCACATCGAGCTTTAAATCGTGAGATGTATGATGTCTGGTGTGAAGTATATACTGTTACACTTGTCCGACACCAACAATGGCTTTTATCACAAGAGGACAACGTCTAGAACTGTAAATCTAATTCATTTAATCTTCTCGTCTTCAATGATACAAGAATGATTTTATTTTTAAAACAAAAATTTTAATTAATGTTTCTCGTCTGCTTACAGTGTGTATAGTAATTTCAGCTTTAAAGCCTGTATTCAGTTAGGTCAATGATATAATAATTAAGAAAGAAACAACATCACAGTTGCCCTTTCCTAGTGGTAGTATTGAGTTAATGGCCAAATCTTAAATTCATTCTTAAAGCAACACTAGGTAGCTTTTCAACATTTATCACATATTTTCATAGCATTTGTGATAATATGTTGACTGACAACTACTGTAATTGTCGCACTATAAGGTGCACCTGATTATAAGCCGCTACCCACCAAATTTTGCATGAAAACGGCATTTGTTCATAGATAAGCCGCACGGGACTCTAGGCTGCAGCTGTCCTCACTGTATTATGGGATATTTACACCAAAAGATATTACACTTTATTTGACAGTGGCATTATACGGCTGTCATAAGACCAAATGAACCACCATGCAGCTTTTAACCACTTGGTTGCTAAGCTTCATTGCTACAAGAAGCTTCATTTGGCCATCACTGCTCCGTTAAGGGAGACAGTCAACCTCTGCTGCCACCTGCTGTCAACACTGTTGTTGTCCAACATGCCTCCTAGCATGTATTGCAATGCTACAGATGTAAATTACAATCAAATATTCATGTTCCGTGCTAATTATTTCTTCAGTTATAATTCCAGTTCTTTCATTAATTGCTAGTTGTGGTATTTGGTAACACATTATTTGACAACAGTGGTGGCATATGACTGTCATTAGACAATCATAATTATGACATGACACTGTCATGAGCATTAATGAATGAAAATTATCTCACTTTTGAATGGATGTAAAAGATACGAGCTGGCCATAAATAGTGTTAGTGACATAGTTTGCCATATGACACTTAATGACATCTGCCATTAGAATTCAGTAATTCCCATGATAGTATCATGTCATAATTATGAAGGGCTTATTAAAGTCTTATGACGCTGCTGTCAAATAAAGTGTTACTAAATACCATAACTAGCATTTAATGAAACAACTGGAACTGGATGTGTTGCCTGTTAACCCAAATAAATCACCAAATAAGCCGCACTGGACTATAAACCACAGGATTCAAAATGAAGGAAAAAAATAGCGGCTTATAGTCAGAAAATTACATTAGTTGAATGACACCCCTTTTATATCTTAAAGGGGTCTTGAATGGGTATCACTTTCACTGGCACCAGTTTTGTTTTTGGCAGCCCTTTTCATTTTTGTCTTAGTCTTTTGGCGAAAAACACTTATTAGTCTTAGTCATATTTTAGTCATTTCAAAATGTGTTAGTCTTCGTCGAGTTTTAGTGGACGAAAACTCACCAATTTCATCCAGTTTTAGTCTACAATTATCAAAACATTTTGGTCTATAAACTTCAAAAGTTTTAGTCTCTGAGTAAATCAATAAATACAAGGTTTAACATAATTGCAGTCTACAAGGACATCACCATCTTCATGATAATAATACACACTCAGCAGGAAAACCGCACATTATTTGCTCTTATTTAAACTCACCTGGATGCCACGAACTGTATGTAAAACGTTTTCCAGGAGTTTAAGAAGCACTGCGCTAAATGCTAAAGCTAACGCAAATGCTATGCTTACGCGAATGCTACGCTAACGCTACAACTTAGTTTGTTGTGTGATGATCACCATTCACAGACCTTTAAAGGCTAAAGCAAGATGGCAGATCTAGCCAAGATAAGAAAGCAAAACTTACCAAGCAGCAAACGTTTCACGTGACATGTTTCACAAAAGGAGCCTGGAAGGGGCACACGCTTAAGCACCAGTGTGTGGGGTGGGGGCGGGGGGCGCACCATGTGACATGAGTGAACCGACCAAACACTGCTAAAACGTGGGCTAACCACACATACGATAAGAAAACGTAACACATTGTGAACTTATGACAGAAGCTAAAGCGAATTTTCATCTTGTTCTCGTCTCGTCAGACGACAACTGGGATCCATCTCGTCATGTTTTAGTCTCCCAAGTCACGTTTTTAGCACGTCATCGTGACGTTATCATGATGAAAAAAAAATTTTCGTTGACGAAATATTTTCGTTGCAGTCATCGTTGATGAAAACAACACTGACTGGCACTAATTAACTTTAAGGAGGGTTGCAGGAACCCTGCCACACAAGAAAAGTACAAATGTGCTGACTGCTTTACGGCATACGTCACTATCCAATGTCGCTTAAATTGACCAAAACTGAAAAGTTACCCAGTGTTGCTTTAAATTCATTCTTAAATCTCAATAAATAAGATTTAACAAGGTGAGTGATGAATGTGAAACTGCTGTCCAAGAAGTCATTTTACACACCATTTTGTTATGGATTAAATAGAATTAAGAAAATGTAAAATTACTTGTTTTGCTTTGGTTGCCATTCGTTCTATGTGTGTGTGGCATAGAGAACAGTGATTTGGATAAGGTGGAACACCTTTACAGGTAGTGTGAAATCATAAATCTTTAGATCACAAAAGCCTCTGTCGTGGATGGAAAAAGAATAGATATCTGCCGATTAATATCAGACAGATCCGATATACTCTGTCAATGCCAGCTAGTTGTCTAAGCCACAGCAAGGCTATTGAAATACACACACATATCTACGACACACAGTGCTAAATCAAAATTATAGCATCTGAGGTACTATAGACCATTAAATAGTAGATTGTGTGGACTTCTAATAGACTTTTCAGAGCCATGACAATTCTCACAAAATTTAGTGACGCTCATGTTTCAGGCAAAATTTTAGCATGAACCTAAACTATGTCATAACCTTTACCTTCATTAAATCACAATAATAACTTCGATTTATAAAGCGCCTTTCCGAAAGGACACAATCTTATTAACTCCCTTTTCTTCTTAGTAGTGCAAACACAAACCTATAGAAGACCAGCACATACACACATACCCCTCCCTCCTCCCCCCCTATCCCCCAACTCCCCCTTCCACTACCAATGAATCTACTGCAGCGATTCTCACAGAAATGACTTTCCATTTCATATTCCCTGCCTGCGAGCGATGCCTCCTTCCTATTTGCAATAGCATCATTGGGGCTGTCAATGCGAGTGCACAAAGACAAATGACTCACATATAAAACGCATACAGTAGATTGAAAAAGTCTACACACCTGTGTTAAAATCTCATTTTTTGTGATCTGAAAGATGAGACCTATATAAATCACAGCAAATAATCGGATGATTAATTAAATGATTAATCGGCTTAATGTCACGTTTTTCAATTACCTTCAAAATTTAAGTTGAGGTTGTTTAAGGCATGTTGTAAGTAAAAATGAAGACAAAATGGATGACTATTTCCTTCAAAAATAATATTTTATTACAGCTTACTGACTTAACTGTAGTCTGCCACTGGACTGTTTTAATTTAATTTCCTTAAAAATCCTTTTAAAGTTTTTAATAAAGGTTCTAAGCATAAAAGAAAATGAATTTCTCATTACACAAATCAGACAAAAGTCTTGTTCATTCAAAAAAAAAAAAGTGCTGCTGATTGAGACATTTATTTTTATTGGCAAAACACTGATATAAATTGTGTCAATGACTCATTTATTTTCTTGAAACAAACTAAACAAAATCGAATAATGAGGATGCAGACAGTAATGAATCAGTTTTCTCTATCAAACAGTTGTCTCGTATGACATTTTACAGTTTGAATGGGAGTTTGTGTTGAAAGGAAGCTGTTATATGAATGGGTTCAAGTGTGTGGTTTCTTTATGAAAAAGGAATGAGACAACTTTACTATTTAACAATAACTAAAGTGCTAATATGCTTCTCCAAAACACAATACAAACGGACACTTAAGACACTGATTATCATAAGCACTGTCTAGCTTAGCACTCCGTGCTAAATAGTAACGTCACATCAACAAAGAATACAAACAATAAAATTGGTTTCATTTACTCACCTCTGACAGAGACACACTAGGCATAACAACACACAAGACAATTTACCTCTCGATACTTCATAATACTGTTTTATTGAGCAACCCAACGTGAGTCTAGCAGTGAACTCTCTCTCTCTTGCTCTAATCACTGGCACCCGCACAGCCTCACATTACACACAAACAAGGACCCAAACGGGACTGCTGAAAGCTGGCGGCAAAAATCGATTACGAAATTCGTGAGCAACTAACTAAGTTAATAACCGCTTAAATTTTTTGAAGCGATTAGTTGTTGCAGCCTTAATATATGTATTTTGGCAATTCAAAATGAACGAATGAGATAATGTGGTTGCACAAGTGTGCACACCCTTTACTAGGGAAGTGGCTGTTTTCAAAATGTGTAATGTAATTGTACAGTTTGATAAATATCAAGGGTTACATTTTCGTTTAGTGTTGTATTTGACAAAATTATCCCCCGAGTTAATGTTCATATGCACAGCTATGTACAGGTGCTCTTTCTTGGTTTGCAGCAGTCGTGAAGAGGCGTCATTGAGAGGCGAAATTTGCCATCCACAGAAATGCCGCCAACAGTCCCGATTTTCTGTCGATTTGCTGTATTCGAAGTAATCTCCCCTTTGTTGAGCAGCTTAACGCCGAACAAATCTACCTTATGTTTTGACGCATCTATTTATTTGAGATTTTTTTTTTTTTTTGCACACGAGCACAAGTCACCTGATTTTGAGAATCTGCCGATACCGAGTCCCAATCTGATACTGAAAAAAAAAAAGGTTTTAAACATATTACTGTCCCACCGTGCTGCCTTCACAATGTGAATTATTTTTAAACAAGAATAACGTAGAAAAATGCCAGTTTTTATTAAATGCTTCATTGCGTGTGTCCACTCAAATCAACTCACGCTCTCACGTACACAATCAGTTGCCACAGCAATACTACCGCTAGTGTGTAACAATCTATACGATGATTGACACATGTGCGCCTTTGATTGTAGCGCTACCAAGCTGCTCTGGCAAGATCAAAGCTGCTACAAAACTGTCAATTATTGTTAACTTTAAGTAGCCAACTCCAGAGCACTGCTGACCAAGAAAAGCAGCAGGAGGGGGAGTAAGAGGCTGTACTGGCATGAAGAAGAAAAACATTATATATTTTTTAATTAAAAACCCGATCCTTTTCACCCTGTTCCGATCCTCTGAAAAAATGTTGCAATCAGCTCAAATTTAGATCCCGAGGTCGAATCGGGGCATCCTTAATTTTAGATATGTTATCCCGCTATAATGTCAATATTCTATCTTAACCAAAAACGCTTTTACAACCCAGGTGGCCCATGTGTTTACTGCCAATCATACAACATTAACTTCCTTACACTATTATCTCGCAATATCATCAATATTCTATTCTAGTCTTTCGTGCATACATAGTTGCTTACAGAGGTTATTGGTCAAAAGGCACCATAAAATGAACATACTTTAAAAATATTACTAACTTGCAGTTGCAGCAACAACAACAGCAACAACGTCAAAATGGTACATCAACTCAACGGACAATTGACCTGTGATAACCTTGGAGGGTGTGGTTGCCATGCGCATGCTCAGTAGCATTTTGGATATCAATTCGACGCTGAGACCAAATCGACAGAACACAGGCTCGCGCAGGAATCAAAGCTATCATAGCTGATTACAAAACGTATGTCTCAATATCTAGTAGGGAAATAAAGCATAAGTTTGGTGTATCAATCAATATCAATGCATTCTTTCTTTGAAATCAATTTTTGGTTTTTTATTTTTCTAATCACCTTTATTGTGTCTAATTGTTGTGGCAGAGATTGCTTTTTTATATACTGACATGATCTCTATACTTCTGCGAAAAAACTTAGTTCGGACGGATCTGGAACGTATTCCTAGCTATTAGGGCAGTACTTATCAAATAGTGCAGCGGGGTTGGCGCATGTGCGCAGTATTTTTTAACCAAACAAGAGCACAGAGCAAAGAGCGCTGGAGATATCGAGAGCTAAGACAAGGCTTTGACTTTTAATACAGTGCGATACGTGGAAAGACCAGTCTGTTTACTCTGTCTAAAAATGTTTGTAGCAGACATTAGAAAGCCAAATCAATTAAGACGTCACTGAAAGACATTAGACCCCAGTCACATTAATAAGCTGACTGATTTTTTTTTCAGCGAAAATGTGCTGAATATTGCAAAGTATCGTCCCCTTTGTCAGTGTTACATCAGTAAACCAGCGAGCACTGTTAGCATCATATAAGTTGGCATACCAAGGTGCTCAGTGCAAAATAACCCCGCACCATGTACAGGTTACGACGTACTTGACTTATGTGATTTCGACTTTACGACACCGGAGTCTCGTCACGTAAAGCGTAGCTTTTTGTACCTCACAGTATCATATTTTTTACTTTACATGTTCTGTCCTCACTAAAAGTGAAGTTGTTCGGCTTGACAGACAACAAAAACAAACAAGACAATTTTGCTTTTTGAAGCATTTGACTTCCTTTACTTTTGACAACTGTAATACACATACTGTACATACAGTTATGTTCAAAGTGACACACGATTTAACAATAAAACACTTGACACAAACCAATTGATGTTCAAACATCCATCTAGTCTGATCAATTTGTAAAGTTAGTAGATTAAATTAGCCTAATTTTTCTAACAAAAGTTTGCTATCTTAAATACTACGAATGCTAACGCATTTACAATTCTCATAGCAAATCGCATACAGACAGTATGTTATCTGAAACAACTTACAGCCTAATGTGGGCTAAACCAGCGCAGCTGTCCTTTATTCAGACGAGTCTGCTCCTCAGTCATACAATGCGACAGTAGCCAGACCCAACACTGCCACAATAGGGCAGTGTATCCTGCAGCATGAAAAAAATACTTTTGGACTTTTGGATAGTTATTTTTTAAATTTAGGGGTACTTAAAGGGATAGTTCCGATTTACTCGGAAATTCGAGTTACTTCACCAGCATAGTCAAATTGATGTGCTTTCAATCTTTTCTGTTACAAACAAAACAATGTTAAAAATGTTATACATTATTGAAAGTAGATCGATATTACTTTTTTTTCTCTTTAAAGCGGAAGTTCAGGATTTTTTACCTTAGGTGTAATCTTCGGGTTTATTTAGTTGGTGGAGTTGATTTCAACAAATTCCGTTTCGTTTGCAAGGTATTTGTTAGTGTCAGGGCTCCAGAGTGGCTAAGCTAGCGCGAGTCAATGGCACCATAATAGCATGCCATAATAGCTTAATCTGCTCGAAGATTAAGCCTAATGTCAAAACTCCTGAACTTCCGCTTCAATGTTAAAAAGGACACAATGTTATGCAGAGGTGTACTTATAATAATAATAATAATAATTTTGTAGACAAATGATACTATTTACAGTGGCGGCAGAGATTTGGGGAAGCGAGAAATGTTTACGTCTTCTGGAGGGTGGTGTAACAGAAAATAATTGAGAAGCACTGCATTAGGGGATCACTGAATAGTATCGAAGGTATAAAAGTGCATGTGTTGTGGCGATGACTAATGTGACCGTGTTCGCAGGACAAGGCAATGCCAAACAAGAATCCGTGGGAGAGCTACAACCCGGCGTGCGAGTATCAGAATTACGCTACTATGAATGTACTAGACTCTAGCGGCAAGGACTCACTGGAGATGACGCCCGCTGAGTGGGAAAAGTGTGTCAACCTCCCCTTGGACGTCCAGGAAGGGGATTTCCAAACAGAGGTGTGAAGATGGAGAAGAAATTGCAAAGTCTGGAAGGAGAAAGCGATGGAGAAGATGTGATGTATTTTGCACTGAAAAAAGCAACAGACTTTTCTAACAGCCTTGGCATTCATGTCGGGATAATCGGAGCATGGCAGGGACTTTTTGTGCCAATACAAGACTGATGAAAGAGAAAGTGAGAGGAATCATGTGAGGGGAAAAAGGGATAATGAAAACCATCAGTGTTACTTTTTTGTATTCTCACTAGTGTACTTAGTGTGGGGCAGCCTGGTGTACAATATCTACCATCACGTGTTTCGAATTATCTTTTCAAGGAATTGGTGAGAAAGAAAAAAAAATAATAAACAATGTCAAGAAGAAACCTCACAGAGCAAATGACACGCCATGTGGTCCCAGCTTCATTGGGCCTGGTTTCTACTAGGCCCAGGAGCACAATGTATATATTTATGCAGGTTTTTAAAACGTTTATAACAGTCCGTTTGGCCATTGCGACACTTTTTACTTTCTAGTATGAAACATGGGAGGCAAAGAGGATCTTTTGTGTCATTAAAATGAATGTTTGTCCGGCTACATTCTTCATTGCTTTCAATGCAATAAAGATAATACTCACTTTTATATAAATAATATATTTCACAACTTTAATACTGCGGAGCCCGCTTGAAGGATCCCCAGCAAGCTTTCCCATCTGCAGCCCTGTATAAAATATTTAAAAAACAAAAAACATAACAAAATGTTGTATGGTGTAAATAAACTTTTGTCTACATATGTTTTAATTGTGCCAATTTATTTTAATGAGAAAAAAAAAAAATAATGCCAACCTGATCAAAAGTTATAGCGAAAATGTTCACATTTGAAAAGGAATGTAAATAAAAGAGGAAATATGTTCGTACTGCTTCAGAGGTGGTGTCAACTTTGTTGTTTGCTTGGAGTTACTCTGTTACCTTTTTCTTGAATTCATCCAAGAACCACATTTATATTGACTTATCCAACATAGCAAGTTTAAGTCATTCTTCTACACAAAATTTTTGACATTCATAATACAGCGCTACCTTGACATACGATCCCTTTGACACACGACATAAAAATTGAGTCGTCATTTGTCTCGACATATGACGATTTATGACAGCATCGCAATTTCATTGTTTTCCACAAGACGGACGCACGGCGGATTTTCTTGTGAGAGACATCAACATAGGTCCTGAAGAAGAAAAAAAGTCGATTTTCTCTTTCTACAGATTCTTTTATTCTGTTAACAAGCAGGAGTTGACCACACATAATTCAGGAAGAAAAAGAAAGCAATAGTCACCGAAGATGGATATAGTGGTATGAAAATGTATCTGACCCTTTTGGAATTTCTCATATTTCCGCATAAAATCACCATCAAATGTGATCCTATCTTTGTCAAAATCACACGGATGAAAAAATGGTGTCTGCTTTAGCTAAAACCAACCAAACATTTATAGGTTTTCAGATTTTAATGAGGATAGTATGCAAACAATGACAGAAGGGGGAAAATAAGTGAACAATCACATTTAATATTTTGTGGTCCCCCCTTTGGCAGCAATTACTTCAACCAGACACTTCCTGTTGCTGCGGATCAATCTGGCATATCGATCAGGACTAATCTTGGCCCATTCATCTCTACAAAACTGCTGTAGTTCAGTCAGATTCCTGGGACGTCTGGCATGAATGACTGTCTTTAGGTCATGCCACAGCATCTCAATGGGGTTAAAGTCTAGACTTTGACTTGGACACTCCAGAACGTGTATTTTGTTCTTTTGAAACCATTGTGATTTACTTCTGTGTTACGGATCATTATTTTGTTGCACCATCCATCCTCTTTTTAGCTTCAACTGTCTGACAGACGGCCTCAGGTTTACCTGCAAAACATCCTGATAAACTTTTGAATTCATTCTTCCATTAATGATTGCAAGTTTTACAGGCCCTGGGGAAGCAAAACAGCCCCAAATCATTATGCTCCGTCCACCATGCTTCACGGTGGGGATGAGTGTTGATGTTGGTGAGCTGTTACATTTTTCCTCCACACATGATGTTGTGTGTTACTCCCAAACAATTCAACTTTGGTTTCATCAGTCTAAAAAATATTTTTGCCAAAACATCTGTGGAGTGTCCAAGAGCCTATTTGCTAACATTAAATGAGCAACAACGTTTTTTAGACAGCAGTGGCTTCCTCTGTGGAGTCCTCCCATGAACACCATTCTTGGCCATAGTTTTACATATAGTTGATGTGTGCACAGAGATATTGGACTGTGCCAGTGATTTCTGTAAGTCTTCAGCAGACACTCTTTGTTTTTTTGTTTTTTTACCTCTTTGAGTATTCTACGCTGAACTCTTGGTGTCATCTTTGGTGGACGGCCACTCCTTGGGAGAGAAGCAACATTGCCAAACTCTCTCCATTTGTAGACAACTTCTCTGATTGATCAACATCCAGACTTTTAGAAATGGTTTTGTATCATTTCCCAGACTTATACAAATCAACAATCCTTGATCGTAGGTCTTTTGACGGAGCCATGATGCAAATCAGACAATGCTTCTCATCAAAACAATTCTAACCAGGTGTGTGTTTCATAATGGGCAGTGCAGCCACTGTTTTTACATCTGTGTGATTTTGAAAATGATCAGATCACATTTGTTGGTGATTTAATGCAAAAATGTGACAGATTCCAAAGGTTTAGATACTTTTTCATACCACTGTAAATTTATTAAGGAAATAATAAGTAAGAGGCCAGCCAGGACAAATGCCCCTGAGAGCACCAGGTGCAGGTGCCCCCAAGTCCATCTGCCCCGACTTTTGAGATCATACAGTTTACATTTGTCGTTATAGCAGGCGGCAGGCGAGGGTCAGCCTCTTTATGAAAAATAGTGGATAAACACTAGATCAATGGTTCTTACCCTGGGTTCGATCAAACCCCAGAGGTTCTGTTAGAAAGTTTCAGAGGCTCGGCGAGTAACTTGGGTCACTTTTATGTCTGCAGTCAGATATGTTCACTCAAGCCCTCCCAGTCAATGGCTGCTAATGAGGTAACAAGGAAGTGACCCAAACGTGTACCAAAACCAACAGTAAATGACCCTATCTATCAACAGGAATTGATCCATAATCAAATAGATAACAAAAACAACATAGAAATAACAAAGAAGTGACCTAAAATGAACTATTTGGCTTCCATTGACAACGATAGACGTCCAATTCACTTAAACACCAGAGACTGGCAGTGAATGCTCATATTGCAGTCCCACAGACGACGCTATACGTCCAATCCATTTTGACTGGGAGTGGCGAATCATTCGCATAGTGGGTATCTAGTACCAGCAATGACAGCCAGTGAGTTAACTTAATTGGTCCAAAGTACACTGGCCCAGCCTAATTGAGTTGTAAATGCCTAAATGTGGCCTGCAAAACAAAATGAGTGTGACATCCTTGCTTCATTTCATTTTTCTCAATTGCTAACCCCCCATCTGATTGTAGCAGAAATTGGTTTGCTCAGTGGAAGGTTGGCTCGCACTTTATGTGAAGATGTATAACAGATCTATGGACAGCGTGGACTCAAATTTTGATCTGTTTCAAAAAGCACGCTGTCAAATGTGAAGAAATTTGAACCGGAGGTCGCTTAGATATTAGCTTGCTAGCTTAGGTTTACTAGTAACAGCATTGAATGTGAAATGTAATTCCGAAGTGTTCGGTGGATGCACATGTGAAACACATAAGGGTTCGGTACCTTTAGCAAGGTTAAGAACCACTGCACTAGATAAGAAAATGTGGACAAATTAAGTGACCTTGGACACAACAGGCTCCTTGTAATCAAAACAGCACTTGTCTCTGGTATTCACTAAAAAGACAAAACAAAGTGCAATGGGACAATAAATGATTACGTGTGGCGATGTCAAATGAACAAATACATATGTACGTTTATGTGAATAAAAGGACATATACAGTGCATCCAAAAAGTGAGTACACCCCTCGCATTTCTACAGGTATTTAAGTATATCTTTTCATGGGACAACACTGACAAAATGACACTTTGACACAATGAAAAGTAGACTGTGTGCAACTTATATAATAGAGTTATTTTCCCCTCAAAATGACTAAAAATATAGACATTAATATCTAAACCCCTGGCAACAAAATTGAGTACACCCCTTAGAAACTACGTACATCCCTAAATGTCCAAATTGAGTACTGCTTGTTATTTTCCCTTCAAAATGATATGTGACTCGTTACAGGAGTGCAATCAGCATTGCTGCAGAGATTGAAGAGGTGGTGGTGGGGGGGGGGGGGGGGTCAGCCTCTTAGTGCTCAAACCATACGCCACACTCTACATCAAATTGGTGTGCATGGTTGTCACCCCAGGAGGAAGCCTCTTCTGAAGACGGTACACAAGAAAGCCCGCAAACAGTTTGCTAAAGACATATCAACAAAGCACATGGATTACTGGAACCATGTCCTATGGTCTGATGAGACGGGCAGGCTTTCTTGTATACCGTCTTCAGAAGAGGCTTCCTCCTGGGGTGACAGCTCGGAACACCTCACCAGGGAGGCGCCCTGGTGGCATGCTAATCAGATGCCTGAGCCACCCCATCTGGCTCCTCTCGATGCGGAGGAACAGCGGCTTTACTCCGAGCCCCTCCCTGATGACAAAGCTTCTCACCTGATCTCTAGGGAGAGCCCGGACACCCTATGGAGGAAACTCATTTCGGTCGCTTTTATCCGGGATCTTGTTCTTTCAATCACGACCCACAGCTGGTGAGTGTAGGTACGTAGATTGACCGGAAAATAGAGAGCTTCGCATTTTGGCTCAGCTCCTTATTCATTACGACAGACCGATGCAGAGTACACAGCACCACCGATCTGCCTTTCAATCTCCCGCTCCATTTTTCTGTCACTCGTGAATAAGACCCCGAGATAATTGAACCCCTCCACTTGGATAAGGACCTCATCTCTGATCTGTAGAGGGCATTCCACTCTTCCCCCACTGAGGATCCCAGATTTGGAGGTGCTGATTCTCATCCTGACCGCTACACACTCTCCGGTGAACCGTTCCAGTGAGAGTTAAAGGTCACGGCCTGACCAAGCCAACAGGGCTACATCATCTGCAAAAGCTGAGATGCAAGACTGAGGCCACCAAACCAGACCCCTTCAACGCCTCAGCTGCGCCTATATATTCTGCCCATAAAAGTTACGAACAGAACCGGTGACATACGGCAGCCTTGGCGGAGTCCAACCCTTACTGGAAACGGATCCAACTTACAGCCAGCCCCAGGGGACACAGTCGAACACCTTCTCCAAGTCCACAAAACACATGTAGACTGGTTGGGCGGACTCCTAGGCCCCCTGAGAAACCTGCTGAGGGTATAGAGCTGTAATGGTTATATTATTATAATTATTCCGACTTGTATTCTTAAGTTATTAATTTTGCTGTGTGTACTTGCTATTTTTAATTGTACCAGCACTAGTTATTCAGGATTTAGCGTAGGTTTATGGGCTGTGGAACAAATTAATCGAATTACAATGTATTCTTTTGGGAAAATCCCGCTCTACATGCAGTGCTACCATCTCGACTTACAAATGCAGTCTTGGAACGAATTCAATTCGTATGTAGAGGTACCACTGTATATGGCGAAAACACTTAGGTGACTTAAGTTCCACTGTGAGACCCCCAATTTAGCCAACTTTCAAAATTGTGTGATACAGCATTGGAAAGCTTCAAATCTCAATTTACTGGGGGAAGAAACGTTTTGAACAGGAGGGCATTTAAAAAAAATTTTTAAAACAGCAAAACCTTATCTGGAGGTGAGACCACACGAGAGCAGAATTACAGACGCCATGACTTTAAGGAGATATTATCGCGTACTTACCTTGTTTCGATCCAAAAACTCCATGCAGCATGTATCACTGAGTGTCAACACACAGCTGTGAATGGCCACAGCTGGATTTTGGGGGGATTTTATGGGTGAAACATGGTAATATAACATGGGTCATGATGCAGAAATCGCAGACATCATGGAATGGTCAAGATTTTCATTTCATGTATTTACCCTTTTAAACCTTTTTTTTTTTCTCTCTCTCTCTGTTTGGATCAATTCTCATCTAACATATCAGAGAAAATGTGACAGTAACATAAAAAATACAATTAAGCGATAGTTATGAGGTAGATATTTGTGACTTTTTTACAGACGCCATTTTTTTCATTGTGACATAATTTGTTTAATAGTTTAAAATATGTGAGTGAATAATTTTTTTAAGTCGTTTTTATTTTTAAAAACAAAATATGAGATATCAATTAATGATTCTAATCTAAAAAACGACGTACATTTTGAATAATAAATGTAATTAATTACCTCCGTTTTATGGCTGGGTTGAAACAAAAGCGGTTGTGTGACGTCTGTAAACGGGGGTTTTCAGGTTAAAACGGACAAATTAAAAATAGTTCAGGGGTTTACTGCGCCATGAATCTGCCATGGCAGCATATAGACATATTGTTCTATCAAACACAACCTGCTTTTTCAGTCTTGTCTGTGTTTTCCGCCATATTTATTTGTCAATAACTCAGACAAAAACTTTGATAAATAGTATATAGTAGCTGCTTTTCAAAGGACCCAAATATAAAGTTGAGCTAAGAGTATTAAATTCAGTTTGGACTGTGAGCCCAGTTTATTGGCACTCTTTATTTGTTAATTATTTTGCGTTGGCATGTTTGAAATTCATCCTATAAGATTTTTTTCAAGTTTTGTGTTTAATGCAAACATTCGAATATGGAGTGGACTTCTTTGATATCACAAGGTTCCCCTTTAAACATATGCAGAAGTGTGACGGAAAAAGGATAGTATTCAACAAGCACTGCAGCGACAAAAAAAAAAAAAAAATATCTGAGACGACGTGAGGAAAGTGTCTTTTATTATTATCAATGTTCATTTGTCTTAAAATGAACCCTTTTAAAGTGCCTCTGACACGAAAAAGCATGTTTATTTCATAATACACACGGTATTTTATGCTCCTGAATGAAATGGACCGGTTGAATGTGTGTGGAAGCGATCGCTATAGTTATTTAGTTTTTTGAATCCCGCGCCATGAAAATGAATGACTTCCGGCAACAGTCTCGAGTTGAGAAAGAGGGCGCTGTGACGTGTACGGAGAAAGGACTCCTCTTCACTATACAGCCGTACTGTTGTATGAGAAGGACTAAGGATTCAGCTGATTTTGCGGATTAATACGTTTGTTTTTCGCATCACGCCAGCCAAACGGCTGCAGAAAAATCTTGCTGTAAGAGGGAAAGGTGTGTGCGCCTTTTTGGGCTTTCAAAATCTTCCCATTCACCGGTGGATATTGGCCAAAACAAGCCCTACTACTGTGGGACCATTGGACTTACCAGAAAGTGAGTAAACATCGTGTTTTGTATTATGTCAAATACTGGGATCATTTTATTATGTAGGTGGCTTGCATTTTGTGGCTGACATGCTCCTTGCCCCCTCGGCGGCTTGTCGTGCATCCCCCCGCTGGGAGAGAACTATACTCAACTTATTCCCCTCTTCATGCGCCCGGCGTTCTGTCAAATTTTCTGACCAATCAGAAATTGCAACTTTGAGTTGAAAATAGCCACAAATACAGCAATTACAAAGTAAACACTACAAACTTTCTTTAAATAAAGGACTACTTACGTTTGAGCATGGATGTGCATGTAAAAAGCTCTCCTCATACACATTAGCTGCAGATGTTAGCTGCACAACAACTGCAGCAGCTCTGTAGTAGCAGGGGAACGAGCTGTATATTGCTCTCCGCTGGGCGGCTGGCCGATCGGCGAAAACAATCGACAACCCAGTCATCATGTGAAATGATCCGGGCTAGTTGTATATGAGTTTCCGCTTCGAAGACTTTGAAACATCACTCGGTTCGGGTTAGCATGTCGGCTAGCTGTCACGCCTCTTGATTTGTTTACATCCTCCAAAGCCGGGGAAGGGAAATGACATAAGCCCAATTTAGGTGGCATAAAATATCGTTCGGGACGTGCGACAATAAAGGTGAAGTTGACAATTTTGACTATTATAGAGTATTTTTGACATGTCCTCCTGAATACATACATTTTTATTGTTTCATATTCCATTTAGCACAAGACTGTTATTTGTCATGACCATCCATTTATTTAGCTATTGGGGAAAAATACTTGGATAAAAAGAATATCCTGTAAAAATATTGGAGTAGAGAGACTGAAACAATATTTTGCGGCTCTCTTCGTCCCGTTTTCCTCATTGTGAATAATTCCCCCCTCAATGGGCTCCATACTAAATCAGATGAAATCGTGACTCCGCTGACATCATCTTCCTGTTGGGGACGCTACAGCCCTATAATGGTTGGCGTGGCTAACAGGCAGATTAAAAGACTAATTTCTCGTCACCTGCGCTTTTCTAAATTGTTGTATATAGTCGAACCGTCTCAAAAGATGATTCTAATTCACATAATAATCCTATTTAAGACTTTTTTTCTCCTGTCGTACGCACTTTAAAGCAGTAATGTGAAGTAATTTCTTCACATGCCAAATAGGGTCACAAGTAAAGTAATTAAACATTGTCCAACAAATAAAGCATGAACAAATAATGTACATGTTGTATATTTGACAAAATAATCACATTTCCGAAGTTCGTGCCTGAAAGGGGACGAACCCGGAAGTGATACGTCACACCGGGAACAGCTATGGCAGCTCCATACATACGGCCGCCATACAAAGCCCTTCAAACAATGATTCAAACTGCGATATAAGTGATAGATCGAGCGCAAGGGAGGAGATCCAAGTTTTTGAAGAGTTGGAGGAAGAAGAGGAGCTTGGAATTTTATGTTGGACCTAACATGTATTAGCCAGATGCTAATCAGGATGCAAACAATGTGCCTAGACTACCTGACATGGAATGGATACAAGACCCATCGAGATTACAACATTGGTAAGATACAGGCTGTTATTATTTTCATGATTTGAAGATGCAGGCATTTGCACATAATTTTATGTTTTTGTCTATCTGATGACATTGTTAAAAAAAAATAATAACCAGACTTCATGTTCATTTTGGCAGATCCGGCAGCTCTCGTGCATATAAAATAATATTATAAAAACGTTGGGGGGAAAGAAGGAGATGAGTCGTCGATGGCTTTCTCCACTTTATTGTGGCAACAATAAGAAAACAAAATAATAGCGGACTGCCGCCACATTCGACCGCGAAGTTTTGCTTCTCGCCGATCTCCTCCTCGCCTCCTACTCCAGCGTCTCTTAAACGGATCGTGCATAGTGTCTTGTTATGAGCTTTTTGTTTACAAATGTATCGAACACACGACGTGCTGACAACCTTGTCTCTTTATTAACACATTGGTAGGACACGTAATGTGTATCAACTAGTCGAGGGGCAGAATGAACCAAAGATGTCCCTGGCAAGACTCCTAAGGACGCAAGAATTCACATCTTGGTTTGACCAACAGTTTTTAATTTTTAACTTTACTTCAGTATTTCCTGACCAAAAATGCCTAATCATTCCGGCACAACCTCCATCACTACATCACATGATCCATTGTGCCAAATGCACAACTCGGATCCAGGAGGACGAAGAATATGACTACCTGTGTCAGTGCTCAGACAGATGCCGTTTGTCTCTCTGATAAGAACCTTCTCAGTGCTGTGACGGGACATGAAACCTGATCATCAATCAGCGATTCAGTTGAAAGCCGGGAAGCTGTTGATAAACAACTTTCTCACGGGCTGGGTGTAAAAATTGCAGGTTGTGTGGGTGGATAGCTGAGAGCTTCTAGAAGTTAAAGTGGAAGGTCAGAATTTTTGATATAAGACTTAATCTTTAGGTTTAATATGTCGGTGGAGTTGATTTTAACAAATTCCGTGCAGTTTGTCAGTTATTTATTGGTTTAAGGCTCCGGAGTGGCTAAGCTAGAGCGAGTAAATGGTCGTATCTTAGCATGTCATCAAAAAAACGATATTAACTCATCTAACAGTCAAATAAATTCAAAATGCAGATCATCGTTCCAAATATCCATGCGGCCAAAAATATGTCACACCAGACTGACAGAAATCAGTTTATTCTGCAGGACTGTTTTTTTTAGATGTGTAATGCGACCAATATAGAGAGGACTGCTTCGGCCACTCGTGCTCATGCTGCATTCGATGAAGATGGGAAGTCGGACATCCCACTTGGATGGTAGCAGTTGCAATGTAAGCAGCAAGATGGCTGATCGCGACAAGTTGTTTTTTATTTTGGCCATCAAAAGACATTTTGACTTCCAGCAAACCTGCCTTCTCTTAAGCGATCAAATAGTGGAGGAAAAACGACGGCTAGGGTAAATAGCACACAATGTTTACTGTTTAATCTTTAGTTTTACTATTAACGGTGTGCTTTTTGACAGGTAGCACCATTTTGTGAAGTGACGTCAGATTGAAGCAACTTGTGAAGTCGG
This sequence comes from Corythoichthys intestinalis, assembly GCF_030265065.1. Classification (NCBI taxonomy): domain Eukaryota; kingdom Metazoa; phylum Chordata; class Actinopteri; order Syngnathiformes; family Syngnathidae; genus Corythoichthys; species Corythoichthys intestinalis. The sequence continues at coordinate 11,660,573 of NC_080404.1, forward strand.
GGTACTTTTTTCTGCTGATTTCACGACAAGGGCCTCCCAGTTCAAGTGGCGTTTCAACAAGGGCGTAGGTTAGTATAGGGACGGTAGGGACATAACACTACCAACTTTTCAGGATGCTCATATTGTCCCCACCAACTTTTAAACAAATTTATTTGCATTATATGATGAGTTGGGTTATTTAGGTAATTTAGATTGTCTTCCCATATGTTGTGAGGATAGAATTAACCCTAGTAATTGAATTATTTTCATTATGTTCAGAGTTCAAACTTTCATTTTCCCCTTTTCACTTGCTGAATGTGCCGGTCCCCCAAAAAAACGCACATTTGATTGGCTGATGACTTGCATTTGTTTAAAATGTATTTATCACTAAAAAAAAATTATTTGCAGCCTATGCACGTGTTTTTCAGATAATCATGCATTACTCATAATCGATGTAAAAAAAAAAAAAAAAAATTAAACTCATATTATGTTGAGTTTGGCTATGCGTGTGGACAAAAGCATGAGTGTTTTACCTGAAGGAAGGCTCAATTTTTATCTATTTTTGTTATACCCGGGACTAAAAGCTTTTTTGTTATATTTAATTTTTTTTATGTAGACAGACAATGCTGAGTGGTCTTAAGACAAATGTTTATGTTTTGCATTCCTGGATAGTTAAGATATTATTAACAAGTTTGTGTTTATTGTGTATGTTAATATAATTTATGTTCAAATATTGCAATTTAAATTTGCTAATAAATTACATTTATTCTGAGAATGTTTCTTTAGTACTTTAAAAAAAAAACACAAAAAAAAACAAAGGTATCACCTGAACCGATTCACGTGAAAGTTGGTATAAATCAATACAGATTTATTTTGCATTTAGCAATTAGCCTATCAATTAATTAGGTTCATATTCATGAGAAATGTAGTAGCCTTGATCCCCATTCACCCAATGTTTTTGGTTTTATTAATGCCGCGTCCCCGGGGCAAAAAGTTTACGGGCAGGTTATGCTGTTATATCACCCCTACCAATATTGAGACCAAACTTATGCCTTTGTGTTCCAATGATATTATTCCTGGTCGGAGGTTGGAAATCTCTGTTTTCCCACCTACCTCGAGTGCAGGATCAGTTTACTGCGGGGGTCGGCAACCCGTATTTTGAGAGCTGCATGCGGCTCTTTGGTGCCGCTCTAGTGGCTCCCTGGAGCATTTTCAAAAATGTTTGAAAATGGACAAAGATGGTTGAGGGAAATATATTTTTGTTTTGACATGGTTTCTGCAGGAGGACAAAAATGACACATTCTTAACGTTTTCCAATACTGTAAAAATGTGTAGAAGAAATATTAAATTTCAACATTTCTGTCAACGAAGAATTGCGTCATAACCTGCGACACAAGTTTCTATCAGCAGGGCGGGATGCTATGGTGTTATATTGTTGCCTCTATTCTTAGCGAGCAATAATGGATTTCGAGCACAGAAAACACCCCTCTTGCTCTCGCTCAATTTCTGCACACCTGTGCTGCCTCTATTCTGAGTGAGCAATAATGGATTTTGAGCACACCTCCTGCTCTCACTCAATTTCTTGACTCCTGCACTCATCAGTTTTCCTTCTCTACGCGCTCACTTGAGCACAGGCTACTAAAGTGTCATGAAGCCAACCAATCAGAGAGCTGGCTGGTTGGCTGTTTGCCCTCCAATTAGATAACTTGTTACATTCACCCGGAAAAAGCAAGGGAGACGGACGATTCAACGGGAGAAGGGTGACTTCATTGAAACAATGTACGTCAGTATTTATTATCATAATTATTATCATGAATAAAGTACATGAGACAATATCATTACTAAAGTACATGAGACAATAATACATGAGACCATTTTGTTGTTTTTCGAAACCTCAAAATAAAAACAACATCAAAAATTGAATTTCTTTATTGCATTTCTATAATTTTATAAAAGCAATGAAACAATTCATTAATATTGTAATGAAGTTAAACCTGAGGTGGCATCATACAACAGAGTAGTCACATGGTGCATTGGATGCACTGCAGGGAAAATAAACATTAAACCATGAAGGCTCATTGTGTATTTTCAGCCGACTCATTTTGATAGTAGGTTAATATAGCTAATATAGATACATACATCATGTGGTGCTTCATTATTAGGTTTATTTAAGGCTTTTATTTTTTTAAGGCTCCAGACATTTTTTTTTTTTTTTTTTTTGTCCAATATAGCTCTATCTACATTTGGGGATGTTGCCGGCCCCTGGTTTACTGAGTCTTGACTAGGGATGGGAATTGATAGGATTGTTATGATTCCGATTCCATTATCGATATTGCTTAACGATTCGATTCTTTATCAATTCTCTTATCGATTCTAATTTGGGGAAAAAGAAGAACAAACGTTTTGATTGGCATCGAGTTTGTTTAATCAGAAGTCACAACCTTACAAACTCACAACGAGATCAAAAGAGGCCCAAAGCCTCAATGTTAACTGTGGCAATAAGTGGCAAATACACAAGAATGTGTAACATTTTACTGAAACATTTATCTAATAGAAATAAAAAATATTGGTATATATTGGCAGATAGGTTGTTGGTCTGCCTTTGGCAATATGTGTTAAAGCAGGGGTCCCCAAACTTTTTCCTGTGAGGGCCACATAACTTTTCCCTTCTCTGATGAGGGTCCAGGGTCAGTTTGTAACAGAAAAAGTGTGACGATTGCAGAAGTGCATAAATGTAAAAAATTATTGTTTTTCAGAAAGCCACAATCAAATAACCCTTTTCTGGATTCTTTATAATAATAATAATAATAATTAATAATAAAAACACTATTAATTAAATAGATAATAACCAAATAACCCTCTCTGAATTCTTCAAGGAAAAGGCCAGGAAATAAATAACACGATTGAGAAAAAAAAAAAATTCAAAATGGCCGGACCAAATGTGGAGGCGGGCCGTATTTGGGCCGCGGGCCGCAGTTTGGGGACTACTGGGTTAACGTGTATTATTTTACCATTACATTGAATTGCATGTCTTTTAGTTTTTGTGGCGCTTACACGCTCAAGTGGGGGCGCCCTTGCGCTTCCTCACGCGAAGAAGAACGCGCTCACGTGAAGAAGAGCGCGCTTACACCCAAAGAAGAAATGCCGCATCCAAGTGAGTGAGCGAGTTAGTGAGAGAGGGAAACACTTCTACGAGCCTACGTTCTTTGTTAATGTTAATATCTACAGAGGCAACATCTGTATGTATCATCTTTTGTGTTGTTGTTGTTGTGTTTCCACTCGCGATCGGACACTTAAATCCAGTTGTGTAGTGGTTTGAACGATGTGCTAATGCTAGCGAACGAATGCTAACCATTTGTTATTACTGTTATTAGCAGCTAATCATCACTGATTTACGTTGATGCAAACCTGTTTGTTATTGGGGACGAAATTGATTTAATTTCTATTCTTAGTTTCACTCTTCAAGTGATGGTTGAATAAAGTCAGCAAATTATACCAACGTCTTCTGCATCGTCATTTGAGAGTTTAGCTAGCTGTATAGCCAGGACTGAGCCTTAGCCTTTCTGTGAGGACAGCGCAGTCGTATTCCCTCCCGATGCAGTTATCTCCACCTTGCAATGACTGCAAGTCGCTTTGTTGTAATTTTTCCTTGTGAAGTGAAGACACACTTTCGAGCGTTTGAACCTACGTGCTGTCAGTTGCCACGTTTACATGGAGCCAAATATTCCAATAACAATCGGAATATTTGTTCAAACCGAATAAATGTGTTCCATATAAACACCTCATTCGGAATGAACAGGCCCAAACCGAATGGAATTTCATTCCGATTCACAGGGGTGGAATATTCCTTTTACCAAACCGGTTAGAAGTAAAATTATATCATGTAAACAGGGAAGCGGAATGGTGTCTGGTTGCGTTCTTTCTGCACATGCTCCGTACTGACGTGGTGACGTCACTTTGTGACGTATGTAACGTCACTTGCAACATGGCTTCCAAGCACAGCGCACCTAATTGGAGTCCGGCGGAAAGATTGTATTTAATTCAAACTTTAAAAGAATTGAATATAATTGCTCGCTTAGACGGGCGTAAAACGAGGAACAGTGAACTATTTAAAAAAGTTCACGAGAGGTTACACGAAGCCGGAATAGACCGGAGCGTTGACCAGATTAGAAACCGGTGGAAAACCGGCTACTACAAGGCAAAAGAGCAAAACAGCAGAAGCGGATACAACCCCACAAACACAACAAGTGGGTTAAAGTTAAAACAGCAGCACTCCGACGATCGATCTCCATGTTTTGCAACGTGACGCTTTGTTTTGATTAATCTGCGCATGTCAGACGGTAGTTGTCAAACGTCCTTTCGGAATAAAGGCAGTCACATGTAAACGCTGGATCGGAATAGATGGAGTGACATGTAAACAGCTGATCTGAAATTTCCATTCGGAATGAT